>NC_090440.1:738441632-738744663 GCF_031143425.1 Pleurodeles waltl | reverse complement strand
TCTAAAGATGTAGGAATCATGTGTGCTACCAGGGTATCTAGCCACTAAATCAGTTATGATATGGGAGGCATTGCAAATGACCTGTATGTTAATCTATTTCTATTCCTGTATAAAGACTCAGTTTCTAATGGTGGACAGATTGACACATGTGCCCCTTCAATGCAGCCAATGACATGTGGAAATTGGGCTACCTGGTAGAAATTTAATTTAGTTAGGTGCAAGTCCCGTGGGGTGTTTGGGAATTTGATGTGCAGATTATTATTTTTTATTTTAATAATATTGCATTGAGGAATGCATTGAAGAATCGTGAGAGCACACTTTAAGACACACCTCCAGCTGATGCTATGACTCCCTTATAGGTTCCTGAGGCTAAGAGGTGCAGGGTGCATAATGCCTGCACATGCGTGGGTATGATTTTGGTCCTGCGTGTGCGTGTGTGTGGCTGAAGTTGCGGACTCCTGACTCCTCCTCCATCTCCTAAAACCTGCCAGGATCCTCATCCTCCTTGCCATGACGTAGAGTGCGGCCATTGTTGAACAGGACTGAAGCACTCTGGGCCTCTTTTTATAGGTTGCACCTAATTACCACCTGATTTCAGCTGGTGGTAAATTGCACATGCAAAATCCCCATTTTGCGACTATTCGCAATTTGCAAATGCTTCATACATTTAATTTGCGATTCCTTATTTGCAAGTTGCAATTTGGGATTCACAAAATAGAGTCGCAATTTTTGGTCATCGCTATTTTAGCGATTCCTTAAAAATGCACTGCGAATGCCTTTCATACATCGTAAAAGGCTATTTTGCATTCACAAACAGTGGAATTTTGCGATTCGCACCATTTGTAAATGCAAAATAGTTTGAAACACCTGGCCCTGTTTGTTGTATTCCTTTTGTTTCCAAAACATGTTACTTTGCCTCCATTGCATGTTCCTCAGGTTTGTTGGTGTAAAGACTAACAACATCCAGTGAGACTAATACATGTTCCAGTTTATTAAACTCAAAGTTTCCAGTTGATTAGTTACATCCATTGTATGCCTTGAATAACTTGGAATTTGAGCAATAGAAGGTTTTTAAAAACATCAACATACTTAGATACTGGTTCTAGTATTTAATTCATGCTGGATATTATTGGGCATCCAGGTATATTTGTTGGATTCTTTTGGATCTTGGGTCAGATGTATATGACTGATGTTCTAATGTTATTGCTCAAGTATTCTTCTTCTTTTTTAGTAAGCCAATTTCCAGATTTGATTTACCACTTCCAATTAACACCATGATCCTACTCCTAATGCTTGGAATTTCTAGAAGCTTCTACTACAGTCCAAGGATTTCTCTGTAATGTTCAGTTTTATGGAGTTCTCTAAGAATTTCTTCTTAGTTGGACCTGTCCATGATGACAATTGCTCTGCCTTTGTGTGCTGGCTTGATTATGATCTCATCACATTGTTTTAGTCTGAGGAGTGCTTGGTATTCTTCTTTAGGGAGATTACTTCTAACATATTTCTTTTTTCATTCAAATGTCAACTTCTCATAATATACTCATTTCAAAACGTAGTAGTTCAATGGACAATGAGCAAACTTTGAGTAGGTGGGGAATCACCCACTGCTGGAAATCCAGTTTTCTGACAACAGAGACAAGGGGAACTTTGAACAAAATATGTAAGGACAACTCCCCTTCCCCTTTAATGTGAAAAATGTGATTAAACACTTACATGTATTTGTATAGGTTTCTGTGACACCATTGTTATTTCTCTTTATATTTTATGATTTAAGTCATTGTATGATTTGTGTGATGTGACTAATGTCCAAAGATGCATGCTCTATGAGATCAAGATAGCATGTAAAGAGAAATGAGTAAGTCCACATGCAACCTAGTGTTTGTATGATTTAAAGATTGTCTTTAAACTCAGGAAAGTTACATTTCAAAAAGTCCTCTAAGATACACAGAGGAGATTAAGTAATATGAATTGTATTGAGTAAATAGTTAAATCTACCCAGCATAGGTAGAGGGTATATGAAAGATTGTTTCAAAGTTATGGTTGTTGGGGGGTATCTTTGATGACTCTTTATTTGTATAGGATTCTTGCCCCTAATTCTTAAACTTGATAAACCCCATTTTAAAACATACTTTTAGAAATTTTGCATTTTTCTGCCTTAGCCATTTGATGCCTGTGTCGGGGTCATATGACTGGGTGTAGCAGAGCTAGATACAGCCCTACTTACACTAGAATTTGCAGTGTTTTGCTTCCATACAGAAAGCTGCGTAAAGCTGTAATTAGTCTGGTGCCAGGACAGGGAAGTCAGGATGCCTGGGGACTTCAAAGAGATTTCTAGAAGCTTCCACTACCTTCCAAATGCAGGGCACCAGGTATAACTAATGGACATCAGGCACCACCTCTTCAGTAATCTTCTGGATCTGTGGATACTCTGACAGGAAGAAGGTCTGCTGTGCTGCTGAAAGAAACTGCCACTCTGCTCAACTGCTGCCCTGAAGGACTGCTGCCCTGCTGTGTTCATCTGCTTTCTGCTGTGCTCCTGCCTGAGTGAGAAGGACTGGACCTGAATCTGTTGAACCCAGGACCTCAGAGTGACTCCAAGAGCTATCTGGCTGGCCTCCTGACTTGACCCTCAGGGACAGAAGGCTCCTACAACCTCGACCTCAGCACCTGGACTTTGCCATCAATGAATCTACCCTGTCAAGTGATGCCTCCCCAGTCCTGGACCCTTGAAAGTGGGCCTAAGGTGTCTGCCAGCCTCTGTGAATTAGCAAAACTGATGCATCTTCTCTCATGTGTGACAAACCCCCAAACAGATGCATCATCACCATAGCAAAGATGCGCATCACAACCCACTGCTTCATTCATCTGAACCACCTCTGTGTGATGCATCATCGGCGCAGGCCCTCAGATCCCTCATCAATGGCAGCCTTGATGACTATGCTGGACTCCGCATCAAAGTCCTTGGATCCAATGCATCCCCTCAACTGTGCAATGCATCCTTGACACTGGACTCTGCATCACAATCCCTTGTCGATGGACTCCTCGATGATGAGGCAGGCGCTCATATCACACCCTCACCGCAACTCAGACCTGATGAATCTCTTTAGCTGCTTTATGTATCCTCAACACAGACTCCCACAACGCCCAACAAATCAGGATTTAAGGTACTTTGGTCAGCGGGCCTAACTGGATCCCTGTAGAACGCCTGCACTCCATCATGGTCTGCCTGAACTTGTGACTTTGTCCCAGTCCAGTGCAAACAGACAACCACAGTTGGTGCTTTGTGTTTTTTTGAGCTAGTTTCCCTAGGATCTTTAACATTTCATATCTCTAGTTCTGCTCATTGGACTTTTGTTGTTTTGGTCCAGTTTTATTTATTAAATATAACTTTATTTTTCTAAACTGTGTGGGATTTTTTGGGTGTGGTTGTTTAACTTTATTACTGTTCAAATTGTTGCACAAATGCTTTATACATTGCCTCTAAGTTAGGCCTGGCTGCTCTGTGCCAATCTACCGGGGTTTTAGCACAGGTTAATATAGAGTTGGCTTGTGCCTCACCCCAACAGGGATTTGGATTGCTGTTTGACCAGGCCTCACACCCTAGTCAACCAGCAACCCAATTTCTTATGGTTACTTTCTCAAGTCCAACACAAAGTGTTCCATCCACATTGAGGGGGCTGCAAGGAGGAGGCTTTTGCCACAAATAGCAGGGTGAGTGATGTGGAGGGTTGTTGTTGTAGTAAAAAGAGTCAGTTGTTGCCGAGGTTTCATGCTGGATGTATCATCGCAGACATTCACTGTCAGTGTGAAGGGCAGGCCTCATGTTTCTGGTCGTCACAGACTGTCATTGTTGGCATGAAGATCACGCCCTGCTGGAGCTTCGCTTTGGCATTGTGGTCACTTCATGTTCACATGGAGTACAAACTTCAGGATTTTTACCTTTTCCTGAGGAGAAGTTCACACTGTTGGCAGCCAAGGGTTCAGGTTCTGAGGGGCACCTCTTGGGGATTAAGACCCACTCCAGCAGTAACCAGCAGCAGGACTCAAGCACTTCCAGGTGGTGCTGGTCAGCTGGACAGGTGCAGGAAGGTGCCTGGAAAATTGTGTCCCTGCCGCTCACAATGGTGGTCAGCCAACTTGCCCTTCGAGCCACTCTGGGTTGCCTTGATTGAGGTAAGCAGGTGCAATCTTCCTTCTTCAGACATCAAGACTGTCCTTCCAGCTTCATGCAGCAGGACAGACTTTCTTCTGAATCTCTTATAGGTCCAGGTGTGTTCTCATGAGTGATTCCAAAACTCCTAGTTTTATACCTTGTTCCAGCATTTGTGCAGAGGAATTCCCTGACCTACCCGTAAACTTGCTCTGGTCAGTTCCTCCCATGACCCTGGCTCCAAACTGTCTACTGTAACAAAGGCAAGAGCAGGCCTAGTGTCAGGTTCCTTTGTGTGTGTTGCAGGCATGGCCCTATAGAAGTGTAATCAAGGCAGGGGGAAGCTCTTCTCCAACTATCCTGTCAGGACGATAGAGACCCCTCACATCTAGGCCTTCTTTGTCCGATGTATGGAAGCATGAAACAAACCCCAACAACAGAGCTATTCACAGTAATGTGACTCAGGACACTTTCAGGAAGGCACAATTGGTTTGGGCAGAAAAATGCCAAATTTCTAAAGGTGGCATTTTCAGAATAGCTACTTTATATACAACTTTACAATTAAAGAAGATTTTAAATTGCAATTCATTTGAGACCAAACAGCATACCTCCATCTGCTCCCAATCCAAAGTTTGCACTTATTAATTGTAATAAGGTAGCCCAGCGTTAGCCCATAGGAGAAATAGGCCTTGCAACATTGAAAAACTCCTTAAAGAGTTTTTCATTGTTAGGACATGTAAAACCTAAACACACACATCCTACTTTTTAAATACCATGCACAATGCTGTAGGAGTGGTTAGGGGCTACATTAGGGGTGACATATGTTTTAAAAAGGAAGGTTTAGGCCTTGTAAAAGGTTTATTTTGCCAGGTTGAAATGGCAATTTAAAACTGCACTCCAGGAGGGGCTTGGTCTAGCCACAAGAATGGTGGCTGCCTGAAACTGAGCTCCACGGCCCGGTGTGTCCTTAGGGGTGGCTGCAGAGCCCGCTGGACGTCGGGGGAGCCCATACCCTGCCCTCCCCCCTTTTGACTGACGGAGGTGGGCCCAGTTGACCGGCGAGCCCTACCAGGGGAGCGAGAAGAGACGTCGGAGCCCGCGGCCTGCAGTGTAGGAGGCAGACACAGGCTCAATTAGTTTAGTCCCCGGACAGAGCCACAGTGGTGCGCGGTGGGTGGAGCCGGCACTGGAAGACCGCCACGTGGACAGCAACTATTTTTTCTGGTGGCTTCACTAAGAGCAAAATGGAGCCTTGGCAGCAAGCAGCAGCGACCCAAGAGAGGGGCCCCGTGTGCAGCTGCTACCCCATTCAAGATGAGAGCAGAGCCCGCGGTCCACACCAAGAACGAAAACAGAAGCCAAAGGCCTCAGTGAATCCGTGAATAAATGACTGTATAAATTAAAAATAGAAAGCAAAATAAAAAAAAGAACAACAAAAGAGCATAGAACTGCGGCAGGGGGCAGAGGTGACTTGACAGCGGGGTTCTGTGTGAGGTTGCCACACCCTCCAGAAAGCAGGAGGAACCCAAAGTCTACAATAGGTGCAACTACTGTGGGCCCGCTTAAGGACAGTACAGAGCCTCAAGGGTGCGCAAAGGTGACCTGTGCTGTGGGAACACCATTCAAGCCGAGGGTGGTGCCATGATTGACAACAGGGTGAACAGACATAGGCCAACTTTGGCTTACTTACATCCCGCTTTCACCTCAGACCAAATGGCACCCTGGTGACACTCAACACCGGTGACCCGGTGACGAAGTCTTAAGTCGTACGATCGCAATATCCGAATTTGGGATCAAGGACAGGCCCGCGACTTCCATGGTAAGGAATAACAGTGGAACCATCCTCTTTTACTCATTCCCGCCAGAACCGACAGCATAGACTGTGTGATGTCATGCTGACCTTCTTGGTCAGATATGTTTTCTGCCCCTCTCACACCTTGCCACGACCAGAGCCAGTTGGGACCACCCCCCAGGGCCCTGCAACCCGACGGCAACAGCAAACACGAGGTGAGTCACCCTGGAAAGATCCAGAACGTGGCTTCAAGGGCAATGGGGCTAGCCTCCTTCCCCTCCACCACATCCCTCCTGTATTCCCGGTAACCTATATGGAGGCCTCTGCTGCTCTCCTTGTTCACCATCACCATGATTCTCTAGGCACATCCCCACTGTCTGGGGTGTACTCTTTAATATCCGTCCTCTTTCTCTTATCACCAAGGCCAATTGGCACGCCTATGCATGATTCTGATCCCTCACTTAGCCCCATCCCCCCCTCACAACATGGTTATGATGTGCCCTAGTATCTTCCAGCCAGCTCTCTGCCCTCCTGCCTCCCCTCGGATGTGGCCGGCTGTGGGTTTCGCAGGATTAGACCCATGGTTTAACAGTGCCAAGCTCCCATGAGATATCTCACTAGATCCTGTGACGAACCTGGACCACTTTCTCATCTCTCTCTGATACTTGTATCTCTCTTCCATTTTTTTCTCTCTCCCACTACTTTCCTTTGTCTCCTTCTTCCCTCCTTACCCATCACCCACCTTCCCCCTCTTCATATACTCCTCTCTATCTCTTTGCTTGGTTCTACCCTCTGGAGTGCGATTGTGGTCCCCCATCTCACCTCCCCTTCCGCTCTTTCCATCTTATATTCCACCCCAACATAGATAGGTTGAATATTTACAGCATACTTCAACGACCTGAAAGTACCAGCCCTCCCCCATCGGACCCAAGTGGCACTACAAGGCACTGGGAGTACCCTCCCCCTGACTAAAGTGTAGTGGAACGTTCATGGCCTCATGCATTATATCAAAAGAAAGAAGGACCTATGCTACTTACAAACTAAGCGTACAGATATTGCCCTCCTGCAACAAGCACAACTGTCTCTCTCAGAATCAGAAAAACTATGCCGGGATTGGGTGGGCTGGGTGTTAACAAGCAGTAGCCCACTGTCCACACCGGGAGGCTCTGGCACCACTCGTAAATGTGGAGTTGCGATACTAATCCACCGCTCCTTACAGTTCAAGGTGCTCAAATTATGGTCCGACCCGGAGGGATGCTACATCCTCACCAAACTCAAACTCGGAGGCTATACGCTCTGTGTAGGGTCCGCATATCTTCCCACGGGTTCTAAACATTAATTTTTTCTGCATTTTAATCGTCTGCTAGTGGAGATTGGAGCCACTCATTACCTTTTGGGAGGATAATGGAACCTGGTTCACATCACGGTTCTAGATGGAACAGGCAGATTAGATATTGGCAACAATGCAGACAGAGCCCTATTGGGGGCTGTACTGGAAGATCATGGGCTGGTGGACCACTGGCACCTGTCCCACCACTCGATCGGGAGTACACATTTAAATCGCCAGTCCACAGAACTCAGTCCCGGCTGGACTATTTCCTCATTTCTCATAAACTGGTCCCCATGACTAGGGACTCTCGGATCCTGGAAGCGCCACTATCCGACCATGCCCTGGTGCTCTTAGCACTAGAACTGCACCTTAT
The DNA here is from genome assembly GCF_031143425.1 of Pleurodeles waltl. NCBI lineage: Eukaryota > Metazoa > Chordata > Amphibia > Caudata > Salamandridae > Pleurodeles > Pleurodeles waltl. Next base: position 738,737,018 of record NC_090440.1, on the reverse strand, counting down.
ATCTCCAGGTCGCAAGTCATGGTGTCTGAACACTTCTCAATATCGTACACCACAGGTTAAGGATCAACTTCGAGCCCACGTCACTACTTATATAACTGATAACAGAGGTTTGATTTCTTCCCCTCAGGTTTTCTGGACAGCAGCAAAAGCAACAATCAGAGAACAGTTTATGAAAAATGCTGCCCTCGCTAACACCAGGAGCTGCGCCAGTCGACGAGATATAGAGGAAATGATAATATCTTGCAATCGCGAATACACTGCAACTCCCTCCCCAGCCACACGGTGTCGCCTTGAAAAGGCAAAAATGGAGCATAATGCCCTCTATACCTCCCAGGCGGAGTACGCACTACAAAGGATGAAGGACAGACATTATGAGCAGGGGGAAAAGGCAGGGCGATTGTTAGCAGCACAACTATGCCAGCAAGAGGCAGTGCTGGCCATCCCTGAAATACAAGATAATGATGGTACTCTCCTCACACACCCACATGACACAGCTGGTTTATTCGGGCGCTTCTACCAGAATCGCTACACCCCAGAAACTGCAGAGGACCATGACCGTCTAGCTACATTCTTTGAGGAGGCCTGAATACCCAGCCTCACAGAAGAAGGTAGACAGCTATTAGAAGGTGAGATCAGCAAAGAGGAAACTAAGCAGGCCATCTCTAACTTACCATACCATAAGGCCCCTGGGGAAGAGGGGTTTCCGGCAGAATTCCACAAATGGATGGACCTGAAACAGTGGATTCCCTGTATGAAGCCTTCCAGGGCGAGGAAAGGACAGGTTCTTTGAACCCTCTTTCCAATACAGCATCCATAGCGGTCCTCCCAAAGCCTGGGAAAGACCCATTATTATGCACCAGCTACCAACCCATTTCCCTCCTCAATGGAGATGTCAAGATGTTGGCTGGTGTCCTGGTGTCCCGTCTCAAATTCCATCCCTTATTCATCATACTCAAGCAGGATTTGTACCCGAGACATCATCGAAACATCACCTCCGCACACTAGCACATACACTTTGGTCTACTAGAAGGCCATGGCTATCTCCCTTGATGCCGAAAAAGCCTTTGATAGAATAGAATGGTGGTACCTCTCCGAAACCTTAAAATGTTTCAGCCTCGGGATAGCTGTATCAAAAAAGTCAGCTGGTTGTATGACTCACCCACAGCGCAGGTCTATTGTGGGGGTTTCCTCTCTAAGGCGTTCCCCGTTAACCGGGGATGCAGCAGGGATGTCCACTATTGCCGCTGCTATTTCTCCTAGCTTTTGAACCCTTAGCAGCTTTCATACGCAGAATCCCCTCCATAGCCGGCATCGCCATCCCGGGTGGTCACTCCGTGATTTACTTATATGCGGATGACATATTACTTACATTCACAGATCTCATTCACTCCCTCCCAGCTCTATGAGCTATTCTGATGGAATTTGAAACAATATCGGGATATGAAATCAACTGGACACAAATATCTAGGAATTCTCATCAACAGGGGCTTGGATTAAATGGCACAGGATGACCTAGAGCCCCTGCTCACTCTCACCCAACAAAAGTTTTCTAAATGGTCGCAACTGGGACTCTCCCTTTGGGGGAGGGTGCAGAACATCTGAATGGTAACTCTACCCGCTACACATAATGTACTTGGGATGTTACCACTACAGGTACTGTTACCAATGCTAAGGAAAGTAAACATCTGCATACATAAATTTGTATGGAGCTCCATGTGGCCACGGCTTTCCAAAGCCACTCTCCTTGCGTGATGGGAATGAGGAGGCCTGGGTTTGCCCTTCGTGGAACATTATGCGCTGTCTGCAATAATCCATCTGTCTCAGTTGACCTTCCTGCTCCCAGGCAAGACAGATTCATCCCTTTGGGTACAGGCAGAATGCACACTGTCAGGTAAAGCAAGAGGCCAGGATGTACTTTACGGCATCAAAGCCTCCACGTTCCAACCCGCTCACTCAGTGGTGCAGGCCATGCTAAATTAATGGCACCGATCACACCGTCTTTTAGGAGTGAACCCTCAAATTCACACTCAGTCTCCACTCTGGGGCAATACCGACTTACTGATAGGTGGGGAAATGGTTGACTAGGAAGGTGGTGGACTAAGGGTATTCTAACTATCGACCAACTTCTTGAAAACGGGCTACTAAAAATGTTTCCAGTGCTGCTGGCTGAATTTGGACTCCCTAGTCACTATTCATGGCAATATCAATAGCTATCACATTGTCTTTATATCTGCATGGGTACTTGCCCGTGGACTCTGCACCACTCACCGGTGCTTGATTATCTGCGAACCTGGGTCTCTTTTTGTGGAGTGATGTCGGGCAAGCATAAACGAATGAACCAGCACCTATTCTCTCTCCCCCTTCTAATATCCCTCAAGGCTAAATGGCAAACATATTTACGGGTAGACTACAATATGGAAGAGTGGACTGCTCTGATGGAGATTTCTGAACGAGGAGTCCGAGAAGCACAAATGAAATTTAGGGGGTCATTCCAAGTTTGGCGGGCAGCAGTTGCCGCCCGCCAAACTTCCCCCGTCGAAAGACCGCTCCGCGGTCAAAAGACCGCCGGGGCCATTTCGACTTTCCCGCTGGGCCGGCGGGCGACCGCCAAAAGAGCGCCCACCAGCCCAGCGGGAAAGGCCCTGCAATATTGAAGCCGGCTCCGAATGGAGCCGGCGGTGTTGCAGGGGTGCGACGGGTGCAGCCGCGGTCGGAATAGCAAAGGAAGCACCGCCAGCCTGTTGGCGGTGCTTCCGTGGTCGTCGACAATGACCCCCTTAGTCTCTTTAAAACCCTACACGACTGATACTGGATACCCCAGAAGCTCAGATCAGCCGGGCTCTTGCCCCATTCGCAATGCTGGTGCTGCCACACCCCCGCTGTGACCTAATGCATATACTATGTGATTGTCCAACCATACAACTGTAATGGGAGGCAGCTGGAGCCACGCTGAGATATGTATTGCCGTTACTGCCCTCTCTCCCAGCATCCTTGCTTTTGCTGCACGATACTGGCAGTGCCAGGGATATGTCCCGCATGCAACTTCGCCTCCTATATACGCACTGGCCACGGCTAAACTTTGTACCCTGCGACACTGGCGAACAGCACCCTCCCCCATGATAAATGGCTATCATCAATGTTTCAAACTGCTGCCCATGAATGCATTATTTATGCCATGCGAGGACCGGACAGAGGTGTTCGTACAAACTTGGGCCCCCTTCTTCTGACTTGTGCATCGCTGAACCTCACATCCTCCCACTACACCCCCTTCCCCTTCCCCCCCCATTGCAACCCAGTCACGGTCGCTCTCGTTCTACCTCTCTCTCTCTCGTTCTACCTCCCTTTCTTACTCCCTCCCTTTTCTTTCCCTCCACCCCACTCGCTTATCTCACTCCCACCTTTTTTTCTCCTCCCTCTCTTTTGCTCTCTATCCTCTCTCTCCATGTATTCTGATTTTCATTCTTCAGCTCACTCCCTCTTCCCTTTCCCCCCAACCTTCTCAATATGTGCCCCCTCATTTCCCCTCCTCTCTACATTTATTTTTCTCTTTTTAGAAACCTTTCCATCTTCTACTTTCCTCTCCCTTCCTTTCTTTTTTTTCTTTCTTCTCCAAATCGGATTATAATCCTTACCATTATCCACTCTGCATCTTGTACATGATAGTTTACTCTCCCGCTGCCACAAGATGAGAGCGCTCAACAATAACTGCTGTCCTTTTGACGCCCCTGCTCCCTTCTCCATACTGTTGCAGTTTGCTGTGATCCTTACTCATCAGAGGTCCTAGTATTACCCGGCTCATCCTCTTATAATGTAAAGGTATACCAGATCCGTACCCTCAAGACTATTATAGTAGTGAGCCGTGGCACTGAGCCCCACCTTATATCCCTGTTTATGGCCGGTACTGATGTTAAATGGTGCCCTCCACTTTCTTTTTATAGATGGTAATGTACAGGGAGTGGACTTGTATTGTATTGTATTGTAATCGTATTTATATAGCACTTACTACCCCTGACTAGGCGTCAAAGCGCTTTTCGATGAGTAGCACGCTACTCCGGAACCCAACAAGAATTAGTGATGGATTAGCCAAGAATTAGTGATGGATTAGTATCGTTAAATAATGAGTACAGTTTTAGTATTATGAGTTAATTTGAGCTGCGGATATGAGAGTTTGTTAGTTAGATTGACTGGAGTAATGGAGGAGTGGAGGAGGAAAGAAATCCAGAAGTGTTCATTGGGAGTATATCCTTCATTTACTCAACCCAAAGGCTTGGGAGGAGTAAAGGGGGGCGGAGGGGGAAGAGTATGTGGAAGGGTTAGGGAGAGCATAGTAGCAGGGTGAGATGAATGCAGGAGAATTTAGTAGGGTTGTGTGGGAGGTCACAGAGGTAGAGTGAGGTTTGGTGAGTTAGATGTGGAAGTGGAGGGAAGAGCTTAGGCAGAGATATTTAGGAGATGAAAGTAGTAGAAGGGATTTGGGATGAGTCAGAGTGAGAATGGAGGATAGTTTGATAGAGACATGACATAAGAGTGATGAGTAGAGAAGTGTGATAAGATGAGAGCAGGAATTCATAGATATCTAGTATAACAACCCACCCAGGAGCCATGCAATGATCCACGAACATGCCAAGCACAGAAACAACATATACACATACATACATATGTATATATATATATATATATATATATATATATATATATATATATATATACACACACACACACACACACACATGAATACACACACATATACACATACAATACATAATTAGAATCATGGGTAAAAATACTTTACTTAGTCAGACAGGTTTAAAGAGTGTGTGTGTATTTTATTGTTATGACATAATAGCAATATATATTTTATTTTCCAAAGAAACTATAAATAAATAGAAATATACATATAATCTGAAAAAAAATATTTATCCACATAGGCATATGCAGTTCATAGTTGTTTGGAAAAGGTGGTTATGAAGGAAAGAGCCAACTCTTGAGAAGTTTTCTGAAGACAAGAAAGTTATCTGTGGCTCTTATAGTTGGGGGTAATGAATTCCATAGTTTGGCTGCTTGGACGGAGAAGTATGTACCACCTATAGTCTTTTTCTTGTATGGTGGTGTTCTAAGGCGGGGTGCCAATCTTGAGCGGAGGGTTCTTTGTTGGATGTATTTGGTAATTTTCTTTCTGATAAAAAGCGGTCCTGTTCCATGTATAGCTTTGTGGGTGATACAAAGCAGCTTGAAAGTGCATCTTCTGGCAACGGGTAACCAGTGTAGTGCTCTCAAGGCAGGGGAGATGTGGGCTTGCGGCTTTATATGTAGTAGTAGCCTGGCTGCGGAATTCTGGATACGTTGTAGTTTTTTCATAACAGATAGAGATGATCCATGGTAGAGGCTATTGGCATAATCCAGTTTGGATAGTACAAGCGAGATAGTAGCTTGCACCTTGTGTGGAAATCCGAGGTGGGGGAAGATGCGTCGTAAAGTCTTCAAGGTGATGAAGCTTGTGCGTGCTAATTTGTCTACTTGGGCATTCATGGTGATTCCTAGGTTTTTAACTTCCTTGGATAATTGAGGAGGTGGTCCGAGATCGTCAGGCCAGACGCACAGAGGGTCATAATTTTTCCAGTCACCACATATGAGTATTTCTGTTTTGGAGGTATTTAGTTTGAGATGGCTCCAGGTCATCCACTGATCAATGGCTCTGAGGCAACTGAAGATTTGTGAGTTTTCAATGTTTTTGGGGCCTTCTAATTTAAGTAGTATTTGTGTGTCATCTGCATAGTTGTAGCATGTGAGATGGAAATCATTGATCAGTTCTGGTAAAAATATCATGTAGATGTTGAAAATCAAAGGTGAGATGATTGACCCTTGGGGGACCCCTGCTTTTGTGAGGTAGGGTTCGGACGAGAAGGGGGGCGAGTGGATGATATTCGCTCTTTTTTGAAGATAGGAAGTAATCCTGTCGAGAGCAATCCCTTGTATGCCGGCTTCGTGGAGTCTTTGAGTTAGGGTGTCATGGTCAATCGTATCAAAGGCAGCTGAAAGGTCCAAGAGAAGTAGTGCAGCAACTCAATTTTGGTCAACTGTGTTTTTAAGATCATCCCAGATTGCCATGAGTGTCGATTCAGTGCTTCTTCCTGGGCGGAATCCAGTTTGGAAGTCTGAAAGTATAGAATTGTCTTCAATGAATTGTGACATCTGGGCGAATGCTGCTCTTTCTATCAATTTGCCCAGGAAAGGTCCATTTGTGATTGGTCTGTAGTTGTTGGGGTCTTGCGGGTCCAGGTTTGTTTTCTTTAATAAAGGTCGTATGTATGCCTTTTTCAGGTCTGCAGTAAAAGTTCCTGAAGTTAAAGAGTTATTTATGATTCTTCTTACAGGTGTGGCAGCAGAAGTAGATAGCAGGATGTTCTTGAAGATTTGTGGTGGGCAAGGGTCAGAAGGGCAACCAGAAGGTCTGCTTGCTTTGACCAAATCCATAAATTCATCCTGGGATATTTGTTTGAAGGACTGTAGAGGCTGGGATGGTTTATTCTTAAATTGTATTTTAGGAAAGGGGTTGGTGCTGATGGTTTTCTTCTGTTTTAAATAGGAGTCCAATGTGTCTGCCTTGGTTGTGTAGTGAGTTGCCAATTTGTTTGTGAAATCTTGAGTGGTGGGATGACTTCCTTCCATGCATGTAGGTTTTCGAAATTCATTGAGAATTTTATAAAATTCCTTGGTTATAGATTGAGCATTTTGAATTCTGTCTGAGTAGTATCTTTTTTTAGCTTTTTTGATTGATGATTTGTATATCCTGTTAAGTTTGTGTAGCTGCAGTTTGTCTTGACTGTTGTTTGTTTTGAGCCAGGTCTGCTGCAACTTTCTGATTTGTTGCTATATATTTTTAAGTTCTGTGTTTCTCCAAGGTGTTGGTTTTCTTTTGTTGTGTTTAGTTTTTCTGAGTGGTATTAGGACATCAAAAGCTTCCTGTAGCCACTCATAAAGTTTTGGTACAGAATTAATTGTATCTAGATCTGTGTTTGCTGTTAGTTGTGTTTCTAAGTGATCCAAATTGAGTTTGCTCTATGGTCGATAGGTGTATGTATGTAAGTAGTTGTGGGGTGTGTTGATTTCTGGAGTTGTATGTCGGAAAGTTATCATATGGTGGTCTGACCAGGTGGTTGGTGTGATGCTATGAATAGTAACGAGTTCAGGCTTAGCAAAAATGACATCTAGGATGTGACCAGCGATGTGTGTGGGATTGTGTACAATCTGATGTAGGTTCAATGCGAGTAGGCCAGTGGTGATAGCTTTTATATGCGGCATATTGGGTTTGTCAAACCAAATGTTTAGATCCCCAAGAATGCATAGATTGGAGTATAGTGTAATAAGGTTTGAGACTGTGTCAAGAAAAGCATCTGGGAAAGTGGAGTTGTTAGGTGGAGGTCTGTAAAGGAGGAGAAAGTTACAGGAGGAAGTTGTAGTAGGGTGGCATCTGGTAAGGAGGGCTTCACAACCTTGTATGGAGGGCTTCACAACCTTGTATGGAGATGTTGTCTGTTTTACTGAGGTTAATTGCTTGTTTGAATATAACAGCTAGTCCACCTCCTCTCTTGCCTATACGGTTTTGTGTGATGGTTTGATAGCCTGGAGGAACGGCTTTGTGCAACACTGGTGCCATGTCATCTCCCAACCAGGATTCAGTAATGAATAGTAAGTCAGGTTGTGTGTCTGTGAGCAGGTCGTAGATGTGGTGCTTGTTTTTTGAGAGTGATCGAGCATTTATGAGCTGGCAGTTTAGAAAAGGTGTGTTAGTGGTAGTGTTGTTTTGTTTAGTAGAAGGGTAAGTAGTGTAATGTGAGCTTGAAGCAGGATTGCTGCTAGTTGTGAAAACTGTTTGAGGCTCACAATAGTCTTGCTTTTCAATATAGTGTTCCTCGTCCAGCAGGTTAAGGAGGCATTTTGTTGGGTCTGTGTGTGTGGGTGGTGGACTTGGTGGCTGAGAGAGCCATGAGGAGTGTAGCGTTTTTTGTAGGGTAGTTTTATTAAGTAACAGCCAAGGGGATGCGAGGCTGCTATGAGTGGCATGTTTATTATTTTGTTTGCGTTTGTTTAGTGTGGATGGAGTATGGGTTAGGGGTGGTGGAGCAGCATGTGGATCTTGATGCAAGGCTCTAAATTGTGCAATGGAGGAGAGGCGAGTGAATGAAAGTTGCTGGGTTGGGGTGTTTGTGGTAGGTGTTTGTGAAGAGTGGGGGGTTAGGGGTGAAGATAGGATGGAATTTGTATTCTTTGTGTAGTCCTGGGGGTGGGAGTGGGTATGACGATGAGTGTAATGTAAGTTTGTGTTGCTTTGATGTGCTGATGTTTGTGGTCGGTATTGTTTTTGTGGAATAATGAGAGGGGATATTGGTGTAGTTGTTTTTGGTGAGGGATTTGTATGTGAGTTAGTGCTGCTAAGCGGAATTTGAGTGTTAGATGGGGTGTTGATGTGTTTTGGAGATGAATGTATGAGGTGTGTAAGAGGTGATGGGTGTGTGTCAGGGAAGTAAGTATTAGTTGTGATGACCAGAAGAGGTAATATGTGTGGTGGAGTGAAATGTGGGGATTGTGTGGTTGTGTGTAATTGGTGAAGAGAGGGGAAGCGTGTTTGTAGATGATGTGTTTGAAGGCAGGGTTTGGGCATTGTTATGATGACAGGTGGTCTGTGTGGAGCGAACAGCGGATAGTGTTGTTGGTTAGTATCAGCAGAGAGTGTGTATCTGCGAAACTGAAACTGAGAGAAATGTATGGTGTAGTTTTGTATTGTGTGGGTGGTGGCAGGTTGTGTTAGTGGGAATGGACAGAGTAGTGTTTGCTGTGAGAATGAAGGTGTTTGACTGTAGTAGTTGTGGGGGGTATGTGTATATGTGTTGTATGTAGGGTATTGTATTGGGTGATCGGGCAATGCAAACTGTCTGTGGTCAGTTTGTGATGCATGGTTTGGATGACTTTGTAGAATATGTGTTTGCATGTTGAGGGATGTGTAGGGGCTGACACCATTCATGGTAACATGTGAATTGGGCAGCATTTCTGGCTCTAGTCCCTAGTCCCTACCTGTTCTGAACAGGCCCAAACAGACAACTGCCCTTGTCCTCTCCGCCCTTTGCCTCGACGCCCGGGCGGAGACGCCTGAATCCTACCCTTTTATAGCCCTACTGACCAATAAGAAGCTGGTTCTAACCCTATCCAATCCAATTTCAAACCCTGATTTAGCCAACTAATGCGAGACCCAGCCATAATCACCAGTCATAGCCCTATTCCTGACCACCAATCACAGCCCCAGCCCTAAAACCATCAACCAATCCGAATCCCAGCCCTATCCACCAATCACAGCCCTAGAACCAACAGCCAATCAGAATCTCAGCCCTATCCACCAATCACAGCCCTAGAACCAACAGCCAATCAGAATCTCAGCCCTATCCACCAATCACAGCCCTAGAACCAACAGCCAATCAGAATCTCAGCCCTATCCACCAATCACAGCCCTAGAACCAACAGCCAATCAGAATCTTAGCCCTATCCACCAATCACAGCCCTAGATCCAACAGCCAATCAGAATCTCAGCCCTATCCACCAATCATAACTGCATCTCTGGAGCTAGCAACCAATGAAACACTGTCTCCCAACAACCTATCACAACAGCATATGCAACAACCAAAAGGAACTTATATAAGGAGCAGGTTAACTAAACTCCAGTCCCTGTGGGCAGGGGGAAAGGCAACTGCTGCTCTATTCATAATCTCCTTGGATACAGACAGGCTGAATCCACACTTCCAAGCTAGCAGAGTCAACTTTCCAGGTAAGGGCGAGATTGTTTAAGAGACAAACACTGCAATAGTGCTGGGCGCACACTCTAAAATTGGGCTTTTTTAAAGGCAAAAATACAGGGGGGCAGACAGTTTTTAAGCACAATTTTAATCACACAAACAGATTAAAACAGTCTCCTAAAACCACACTCTGCAAGATGTATGTAGCCTTTTTACTTAGAAGAGGGGGGAAAAAGGAGGGGGGGGTGGGGGGGGGGGGGTAAGGGGGTGCCACAAACTAGCAAGGGAATTCACACAGTCACGGCAAAAACGATTTGTAGAAAAACACCACTTTAAAAGAGGCCAGGCTGCCTGAAACACAGAGTCCACAGTAAAAACAAACACTTTTGAACAAATAATACTATTTACCCAGAAAAATCTTTGGGCTCCTAACCTAGGTCTTCTTGCAATCCTTGAACACTGGGCTGTATCAGGACACCGGGGAGATGCACAGAAGAACACAAAATGGAGGTGCCTGTCTTGGCCTTCACTCCACAAACTTAAGGAGCCAGAGCAGGTGGGGGGGGGCGGGTCTCAGGTGCAGCAGAGACTCAGGGAGCCAATCAGCTAAGTCCAGTCCATGTGGGCAGGGGGAAAGGCAACTGCTGCTCTATTCAGAATCTCCTTGGATACAGACAGGCTGAATCCACACTTCCAAGCTAGCAGATTCTACTTTCCAGGTAAGGGGGAGATTGTTTAAGAGACAAACACTGCAATAGTGCTGGGTGCACACTCTAAAATGTGGCTTTTTTAAAGGCAAAAATACAGGGGGGGCAGGCAGTTTTTAAGCACAATTTTAATCACACAAACAGATTAAAACAGTCTCCTAAAACCACACTCTGCAAGATGTATGTAGCCTTTTTACTTAGAAGAGGGGGGGAAAAAGGGGGGGGGGCGGAAGGGGGGTGCCACAAACTAGCAAGGGAATTCACACAGTCACGGTAAAAACGATTTTTAGAAAAACACCACTTTAAAAGAGGCCAGGCTGCCTGAAACACAGAGAGGCCACAGTAAAAACAAACACTTTTAAACAAACAATACTATTTACCCAGAAAAATCTTTGGGCTCCTTACCTACGTATTTTTGCAATCCTTGAACACTGGGCTGTATCAGGACACAGGGGAGATGTACAGAGGAACACAAAATGGAGGTGCCTGTCTTGGCCTTCCCTCCACAAACTTAAGGAGCCAGAGCAGGTGGGGGGGGCGGGTCTCAGGTGCAGCAGAAACTCAGGGAGCCAATCAGCTAAGTCCAGTCCCTGTGGGCAGGGGGAAAGGCAACTGCTGCTCTATTCAGAATCTCCTTGGATACAGACAGGCTGAATCCACACTTCCAAGCTAGCAGATTCTACTTTCCAGGTAAGGGGGAGATTGTTTAAGAGACGAACACTGCAATAGTGCTGGGCGCACACACTCAAAAATCTGGCATTTTTAAAGGCAAAAATACAGGGGGGCAGACAGTTTTTAAGCACAATTTTAATCACACAAATAGATTAAAACAGTGTCCTAAAACCACACTCTGCAAGATGTATGTAGCCTTTCTACTTAGAAGAGGGGGCAAAAAGAGGGGGGGGGTGGAGGTGGGGAGGGGGGGGGGGTGCCACAAACTTGCAAGGGAATTCACACAGTCACGGCAAAAACGATTTTTTAGAAAAACACCACTTTAAAAGAGGCCAGGCTGCCTGAAACACAGAGAGTCCACAGTAAAAACAAACACTTTTGAACAAATAATACTATTTACCCAGAAAAATCTTTGGGCTCCTTACCTAGGTCTTTTTGCAATCCTTGAACACTGGGCTGTATCAGGACACAGGGGAGATGCACAGAGGAACACAAAATGGAGGTGCCTGTCTTGGCCTTCCCTCCACAAACTTAAGGTGCCAGAGCAGGTGGTGGGGGCGGGTCTCAGGTGCAGCAGAGACTCAGGGAGCCAATCAGCTAAGTCCAGTCCCTGTGGGTAGGGGGAAAGGCAACTGCTGCTCTATTCAGAATCTCCTTGGATACAGACAGGCTGAATCCACACTTCCAAGCTAGCAGATTCTACTTTCCAGGTAAGGGGGAGATTGTTTAAGAGACAAACACTGCAATACTGCTGGGCGCACACTCTAAAATCGGGCTTTTTTAAAGGCCAAAAATACAAGTGGCAGACAGTTTTTAAGCACAATTTTAATCACACAAACAGATTAAAAGAGTCTCCTAAAACCACACTCTGCAAGATGTATGTAGCCTTTTTACTTAGAAGAGGGGGGAAAAAGGGGGGGGTGGAGGGGGGAGGGGGGAGGTGCCGCAAACTAGCAAGGGAATTCACACAGTCACAGCAAAAACGATTTTTAGAAAAACACCACTTTAAAAGAGGCCAGGCTGCCTGAAACAGAGAGTCCACAGTAAAAACAAACACTTTTGAACAAATAATACTAATTACCCAGAAAAATCTTTGGGCTCCTTACCTAGGTCTTTTTGCAATCCTTGAACACTGGGCTGTATCAGGACACAGGGGAGATGCACAGAGGAACACAAAATGGAGGTGCCTGTCTTGGCCTTTCCTCCACAAACTTAAGGAGCCAGAGCAGATGGGGGGGGGGGGGAGTCTCAGGAGCAGCAGAGACTCAGGGAGCCAATCAGCTAAGTCCAGTCCCTGTGGGCAGGGGGAAAGGCAACTGCTGCTCTATTCAGAATCTCCTTGGATACAGACAGGCTGAATGCACACTTCCAAGCTAGCAGATTCTACTTTCAAGGTAAGGGGGACATTGTTTAAGAGACAAACACTTAGATAGTGCTGGGCGCACACTCTAAAATCTTGCTTTTTTTAAAGGCAAAAATACAGGGGGGCCGACAGTTTTTAAGCACAATTTTAATCACACAAACAGATTAAAACAGTCTCCTAAAACCACATTCTGAAAGATGTATGTAGCCTTTTTACTTAGAAGAGGGGGAAAAAACGGGAGGGCGGAGAGGGGGTGCCACAAACTAGCAAGGGAATTCACACAGTCACGGCAAAACTGATTTTTAGAAAAACACCACTTTAAAAGAGGCCAGGCTGCCTGAAACAGAGAGAGTCCACAGTAAAAACAAACACTTTTGAAAAAATAATACTATTTACCCAGAAAAATCTTTGGGCTCCTTACCTAGGTCTTTTTGCAATCCTTGAACACTGGGCTGTATCAGGACACAGGGGAGATGCACAGAGGAACACATAATGGAGGTGCCTGTCTTGGCCATCCCTCCACAAACTTAAGGAGCCAGAGCAGGTGGGGGGGCGGGACCCAGGTGCAGCAGAGACTCAGGGAGCCAATCAGCTAAGTCCAGTCCCTGTGGGCAGGGGGAAAGGCAACTGCTGCTCTATTCAGAATCTCCTTGGATACAGACAGGCTGAATCCACACTTCCAAGCTAGCCGAGTCTACTTTCCAGGTAAGGGGGAGATTGTTTAAGAGACAAACACTGCAATAGTGCTGGGCGCACACTCTAAAATCGGGCTTTTTTAAAGGCAAAAATACAGGGGGGCAGACAGTTTTTAAGCACAATTTTAATCACACAAACAGATTAAAACAGTCTCCTGAAACCACACTCTGCAAGATGTATGTAGCCTTTTTACTTAGAAGAGAGGGAAAAAAGGGGGGGGGCAAAGGGGGGGTGCCACAATCTAGCAAGGGAATTCACACAGTCACAGCAAAAATGATTTTTAGAAAAACACCACTTTAAAAGAGGCCAGGCTGCCTGAAACAGAGAATACACAGTAAAAACAAACTCTTTTGAACAAATAATACTAATTACCCAGAAAAATCTTTGGGCCCCTTACCTAGGTCTTTTTGCAATCCTTGAACACTGGGCTGTATCAGGACACAGGGGAGATGCACAGAGGAACACAAAATGGAGGTGCCTGTCTTGGCCTTCCCTCCACAAACTTAAGGAGCCAAAGCAGGTGGGGGGGGGGCGGGTCTCAGGTGCAGCAGAGACTCAGGGAGGCAATCAGCCAAGTCCAGTCCCGGTGGGCAGGGGGAAAGGCAACTGCTATTCTATTCAGAATCTCCTTGGATACAGACAGGCTGAATCCACACTTCCAAGCTAGCAGAGTCTACTTTCCAGGTAAGGGGGAGATTTTTTAAGAGACAAACACTGCAATAGTGCTGGGTGCACACTCTAAAATCGGGGGGGGGGGGCAGACAGTTTTTAAGCACAATTTTAATCACACAAACAGATTAAAAAATTTCCTAAAATCACACCCTGCAAGATGTATGTAGCCTTTTTACTTAGAATAGGGGGAAAAAAGGGGGTGGGGGGTGCCACAAACTAGCAAGGGAATTCACACAGTCACGGCAAAAACGATTTTTAGAAAAACACCACTTTAAAAGAGGCCAGGCTGCCTGAAACAGAGAGTCCACAGTAAAAACAAACACTTTTGAACAAATAATACTAATTACCCAGAAAAATCTTTGGGCTCCTTACCTAGGTCTTTTTGCAATAATTGAACACTGGGCTGTATCAGGACACAGGGGAGATGCACAGAGGAACAAAAAATGGAGGTGCCTGTCTTGGCCTTCCCTCCACAAACTTAAGGAGCCAGAGCAGGTGGGGGGAGGTGGGTCTCAGGTGCAGCAGAGACTCAGGGAACAAATCAGCTAAGTCCAGTCCCTGTGGGCAGGGGGAAAGGCAACTGCTGCTCTATTCAGAATCTCCTTGGATACAGACAGGCTGAATCCACACTTCCAAGCTAGCAGATTCTACTTTCAAGGTAAGGGGGACATTGTTTAAGAGACAAACACTGAGATAGTGCTGGGCGCACACTCTAAAATCTGGCTTTTTTTAAAGGCAAACATATTCAAGTGGGGCAGACAGTTTTTAAGCACAATTTGAATCACACAAACAGATTAAAACAGTGTCCTAAAACCACATTCTGCAAGATGTATGTAGCCTTTTTACTTAGAAGAGGGGAAAAAAAGGGGGGGGCAGGGGGGGGTGCCACAAACTAGCAAGGGAATTCACACAGTCACGGCAAAAACAATTTTTAGAAAAACACCACTTTAAAAGAGGCCAGGCTGCCTGAAACACAGAGAGTCCACAGTAAAAACAAACACTTTTGAACAAATAATACTATTTACCCAGAAAAATCTTTGGGCTCCTTACCTACGTCTTTTTGCAATCCTTGAACACTGGGCTGTATCAGGACACAGGGGAGATGCACAGAGGAACACAAAATGGAGGTGCCTGTCTTGGCCTTCCCTCCACAAACTTAAGGAGCCAGAGCAGGTGGGGGGGGGCTGGTCTCAGGTGCAGCAGAGACTTAGGAGCCAATCAGCTAAGTCCAGTCCCTGTGGGCAGGGGGAAAGGCAACTGCTGCTCTATTCAGAATCTCCTTGGATACAGACAGGCTGAATCCACACTTCCAAGCTAGCAGATTCTACTTTCCAGGTAAGGGGGAGATTGTTTAAGAGACAAACACCTGCAATAGTGCTGGGCGCACACTCTAAAATCGGGCTTTTTTAAAGGCAAAAATACAGGGGGGCAGACAGTTTTAAGCACAATTGTAATCACACAAACAGATTAAAACAGTCTCCTAAAACCACACTCTGCAAGATGTATGTAGCCTTTTTACTTAGAAGAGGGGGAAAAAAGGGGAGGGCGGAGGGTGGGGGTGCCACAAACTAGCAAGGGAATTCACACAGTCACGGCAAAAACGATTTTTAGAAAAAAACCACTTTAAAAGAGGCCAGGCTGCCTGAAACAGAGAGTCCACAGTAAAAACAAACACTTTAGAACAAATAATACTAATTACCCAGAAAAATCTTTGGGCTCCTTACCTAGGTCTTTTTGCAATCCTTGAACACTGGGCTGTATCAGGACACAGGGGAGATGCACAGAGGAACACAAAATGGAGGTGCCTGTCTTGGCCTTCCCTCCACAAACTTAAGGAGCCAGAGCAGGTGGGGGGGCGGGTCTCAGGTGCAGCAGAGACTCAGGTAGGCAATCAGCCAAGTCCAGTCCCGGTGGGCAGGGGGAAAGGCAACTGCTGTTCTATTCAGAATCTCCTTGGATACAGACAGGCTGAATCCACACTTCCAAGCTAGCAGATTCTACCTTCCAGGTAAGGGGGAGATTGTTTAAGAGACAAACACTGCAATACTGCTGGGCGCACACTCTAAAATCGGGCTTTTTTAAAGGCAAAAATACAGGGGGCAGACAGTTTTTAAGCACAATTTTAATCACACAAACAGATTAAAAGAGTCTCCTAAAACCACACTCTGCAAGATGTATGTAGCCTTTTTACGTAGAAGAGGGGGGAAAAAGGGGGGGTGGAGGGGGGAGGGTGCCGCAAACTAGCAAGGGAATTCACACAGTCACAGCAAAAACGATTTTTAGAAAAAAAACCACTTTAAAAGAGGCCAGGCTGCCTGAAACAGAGAGTCCACAGTAAAAACAAACACTTTTGAACAAATAATACTAATTACCCAGAAAAATCTTTGGGCTCCTTACCTAGGTCTTTTTGCAATCCTTGAACACTGGGCTGTATCAGGACACAGGGGAGATGCACAGAGGAACACAAAATGGAGGTGCCTGTCTTGGCCTTCCCTCCACAAACTTAAGGAGCCAGAGCAGATGGGGGGGGGGGGGTCTCAGGAGCAGCAGTGACTCAGGGAGCCAATCAGCTAAGTCCAGTCCCTGTGGGCAGGGGGAAAGGCAACTGCTGCTCTATTCAAAATCTCCTTGGATACAGACAGGCTGAATCCACACTTCCAAGCTAGCAGAGTCTACTTTCCAGGTAAGGGGGAGATTGTTTAAGAGACAAACACTGCAATAGTGCTGGGCGCACACTCTAAAATCGGGCTTTTTTAAAGGCAAAAATACAGGGGGGCAGACAGTTTTTAAGCACAATTTTAATCACACAAACAGATTAAAACAGTCTCCTAAAACCACTCTCTGCAAGATGTATTTAGCCTTTTTACTTAGAAGAGAGGGAAAAATTGGGGGGGGGGTGAAGGGGGGGTGCCACAATCTAGCAAGGGAATTCACACAGTCACGGCAAAAACGATTTTTAGAAAAACACCACTTTAAAAGAGGCCAGGCTGCCTGAAACACAGAGAGTCCACAGTAAAAACAAACACTTTTGAACAAATAATACTATTTACCCAGAAAAATCCTTGGGCTCCTTACCTAGGTCTTTTTGCAATCCTTGAACACTGGGCTGTATCAGGACACAGGGGAGATGCACAGAGGAACACAAAATGGAGGTGCCTGTCTTGGCCTTCCCTCCACAAACTTAAGGTGCCAGAGCAGGTGGTGGGGGCGGGTCTCAGGTGCAGCAGAGACTCAGGGAGCCAATCAGCTAAGTCCAGTCCCTGTGGGTAGGGGGAAAGGCAACTGCTGCTCTATTCAGAATCTCCTTGGATACAGACAGGCTGAATCCACACTTCCAAGCTAGCAGATTCTACTTTCCAGGTAAGGGGGAGATTGTTTAAGAGACAAACACTGCAATACTGCTGGGCGCACACTCTAAAATCGGGCTTTTTTAAAGGCCAAAAATACAGGGGGCAGACAGTTTTTAAGCACAATTTTAATCACACAAACAGATTAAAAGAGTCTCCTAAAACCACACTCTGCAAGATGTATGTAGCCTTTTTACTTAGAAGAGGGGGGGAAAAGGGGGGGGTGGAGGGAGGAGGGGGTAGGTGCCGCAAACTAGCAAGGGAATTCACACAGTCACAGCAAAAACGATTTTTAGAAAAACACCACTTTAAAAGAGGCCAGGCTGCCTGAAACAGAGAGTCCACAGTAAAAACAAACACTTTTGAACAAATAATACTAATTACCCAGAAAAATCTTTGGGCTCCTTACCTAGGTCTTTTTGCAATCCTTGAACACTGGGCTGTATCAGGACACAGGGGAGATGCACAGAGGAACACAAAATGGAGGTGCCTGTCTTGGCCTTTCCTCCACAAACTTAAGGAGCCAGAGCAGATGGGGGGGGGGGGGGAGTCTCAGGAGCAGCAGAGACTCAGGGAGCCAATCAGCTAAGTCCAGTCCCTGTGGGCAGGGGGAAAGGCAACTGCTGCTCTATTCAGAATCTCCTTGGATACAGACAGGCTGAATGCACACTTCCAAGCTAGCAGAGTCTACTTTCCATGTAAGGGGGAGATTGTTTAAGAGACAAACACTGCAATAGTGCTGGGCGCACACTCTAAAATCAGGTTTTTTTAAAGGCAAAAATACAGGGGGGCCGACAGTTTTTAAGCACAATTTTAATCACACAAACAGATTAAAACAGTCTCCTAAAACCACATTCTGAAAGATGTATGTAGCCTTTTTACTTAGAAGAGGGGGAAAAAACGGGAGGGCGGAGAGGGGGTGCCACAAACTAGCAAGGGAATTCACACAGTCACGGCAAAAATGATTTTTAGAAAAACACCACTTTAAAAGAGGCCAGGCTGCCTGAAACAGAGAGAGTCCACAGTAAAAACAAACACTTTTGAAAAAATAATACTATTTACCCAGAAAAATCTTTGGGCTCCTTACCTAGGTCTTTTTGCAATCCTTGAACACTGGGCTGTATCAGGACACAGGGGAGATGCACAGAGGAACACATAATGGAGGTGCCTGTCTTGGCCATCCCTCCACAAACTTAAGGAGCCAGAGCAGGTGGGGGGGCGGGACCCAGGTGCAGCAGAGACTCAGGGAGCCAATCAGCTAAGTCCAGTCCCTGTGGGCATGGGGAAAGGCAACTGCTGCTCTATTCAGAATCTCCTTGGATACAGACAGGCTGAATCCACACTTCCAAGCTAGCCGAGTCTACTTTCCAGGTAAGGGGGAGATTGTTTAAGAGACAAACACTGCAATAGTGCTGGGCGCACACTCTAAAATCGGGCTTTTTTAAAGGCAAAAATACAGGGGGGCAGACAGTTTTTAAGCACAATTTTAATCACACAAACAGATTAAAACAGTCTCCTGAAACCACACTCTGCAAGATGTATGTAGCCTTTTTACTTAGAAGAGAGGGAAAAAAGGGGGGGGGGGCAAAGGGGGGGTGCCACAATCTAGCAAGGGAATTCACACAGTCACAGCAAAAATGATTTTTAGAAAAACACCACTTAATAAGAGGCCAGGCTGCCTGAAACAGAGTCCACTGTAAAAACAAACACTTTTGATCAAATAATACTAATTACCCAGAAAAATCTTTGGGCTCCTTACCTAGGTCTTTTTGCAATCCTTGAACACTGGGCTGTATCAGGGCACAGGGGAGATGCACAGAGGAACACAAAATGGAGGTGCCTGTCTTGGCCTTCCCTCCACAAACTTAAGGAGCCAGAGCAGGTGGGGGGGGCGGGTCTCAGGTGCAGCAGATACTCAGGCAGCCAATCAGCCACGTCCAGTCCCTGTGGGCAGGGGGAAAGGCAGCTGCTGCTCTATTCAGAATCTCCTTGGATACAGACAGGCTGAATCCACACTTCCAAGCTAGCAGATTCTACTTTCCAGGTAAGGGGGAGATTGTTTAAGAGACAAACACTGCAATAGTGCTGGGCGCACACTCTTAAATCTGGCTTTTTTAAAGGCAAAAATACAGGGGGGCAGACAGTTTTTAAGCATAATTTTAATCACACAAACAGATTAAAACAGTCTCCTAAAACCACACTCTGAAAGATGTATGTAGCTTTTTACTTAGAAGAGGGGGAAAAAAGGGGGGGGGGGGCAGAGGGGGGGTGCCACAAACTAGCAAGGGAATTCACACAGTCACAGCAAAAATGATTTTTAGAAAAACACCACTTTAAAAGAGGCCAGGCTGCCTGAAACAGAGAATACACAGTAAAAACAAACTCTTTTGAACAAATAATACTAATTACCCAGAAAAATCTTTGGGCCCCTTACCTAGGTCTTTTTGCAATCCTTGAACACTGGGCTGTATCAGGAAACAGGGGAGATGCACAGAGGAACACAAAATGGAGGTGCCTGTCTTGGCCTTCCCTCCACAAACTTAAGGAGCCAAAGCAGGTGGGGGGGGGGGCGGGTCTCAGGTGCAGCAGAGACTCAGGGAGGCAATCAGCCAAGTCCAGTCCCGGTGGGCAGGGGGAAAGGCAACTGCTATTCTATTCAGAATCTCCTTGGATACAGACAGGCTGAATCCCCACTTCCAAGCTAGCAGAGTCTACTTTCCAGGTAAGGGGGAGATTTTTTAAGAGACAAACACTGCAATAGTGCTGGGTGCACACTCTAAAATCGGGGGGGGGGGGGCAGACAGTTTTTAAGCACAATTTTAATCACACAAACAGATTAAAACAATTTCCTAAAATCACACCCTGCAAGATGTATGTAGCCTTTTTACTTAGAATAGGGGGAAAAAAGGGGGTGGGGGGTGCTACAAACTAGCAAGGGAATTCACACAGTCACGGCAAAAACGATTTTTAGAAAAACACCACTTTAAAAGAGGCCAGGCTGCCTGAAACAGAGAGTCCACAGTAAAAACAAACACTTTTGAACAAATAATACTAATTACCCAGAAAAATCTTTGGGCTCCTTACCTAGGTCTTTTTGCAATAATTGAACACTGGGCTGTATCAGGACACAGGGGAGATGCACAGAGGAACACAAAATGGAGGTGCCTGTCTTGGCCTTCCCTCCACAAACTTAAGGAGCCAGAGCAGGTGGGGGGAGGTGGGTCTCAGGTGCAGCAGAGACTCAGGGAACAAATCAGCTAAGTCCAGTCCCTGTGGGCAGGGGGAAAGGCAACTGCTGCTCTATTCAGAATCTCCTTGGATACAGACAGGCTGAATCCACACTTCCAAGCTAGCAGATTCTACTTTCAAGGTAAGGGGGACATTGTTTAAGAGACAAACACTGAGATAGTGCTGGGCGCACACTCTAAAATCTGGCTTTTTTTAAAGGCAAAAATATTCAAGTGGGGCAGACAGTTTTTAAGCACAATTTGAATCACACAAACAGATTAAAACAGTGTCCTAAAACCACATTCTGCAAGATGTATGTAGCCTTTTTACTTAGAAGAGGGGAAAAAAAGGGGGGGGCAGGGGGGGGGCACAAACTAGCAAGGGAATTCACACAGTCACGGCAAAAACAATTTTTAGAAAAACACCACTTTAAAAGAGGCCAGGCTGCCTGAAACACAGAGAGTCCACAGTAAAAACAAACACTTTTGAACAAATAATACTATTTACCCAGAAAAATCTTTGGGCTCCTTACCTAGGTCTTTATGCAATCCTTGAACACTGGGCTGTATCAGGACACAGGGGAGATGCACAGAGGAACACAAAATGGAGGTGCCTGTCTTGGCCTTCCCTCCACAAACTTAAGGAGCCAGAGCAGATGGGGGGGGGGGTCTCAGGAGCAGCAGTGACTCAGGGAGCCAATCAGCTAAGTCCAGTCCCTGTGGGCAGGGGGAAAGGCAACTGCTGCTCTATTCAAAATCTCCTTGGATACAGACAGGCTGAATCCACACTTCCAAGCTAGCAGAGTCTACTTTCCAGGTAAGGGGGAGATTGTTTAAGAGACAAACACTGCAATAGTGCTGGGCGCACACTCTAAAATCGGGCTTTTTTAAAGGCAAAAATACAGGGGGCAGACAGTTTTTAAGCACAATTTTAATCACACAAACAGATTAAAACAGTCTCCTAAAACCACACTCTGCAAGATGTATGTAGCCTTTTTACTTAGAAGAAGGGGAAAAAGGAGGGGGGGGTAGAGGGGGGGGAGGGGGGGTGCCACAAGCTAGCAAGGGAATTCACACTTTCACGGCAAAAACAATTTTTAGAAAAACACCACTTTAAAAGAGGCCAGGCTGCCTGAAACACAGAGAGTCCACAGTAAAAACAAACACTTTTGAACAAATAATACTATTTACCCAGAAAAATCTTTGGGCTCCTTACCTAGGTCTTTTTGCAATCCTTGAACACTGGGCTGTATCAGGACACAGGGGAGATGCACAGAGGAACACAAAATGGAGGTGCCTGTCTTGGCCTTCCCTCCACAAACTTAAGGTGCCAGAGCAGGTGGTGGGGGCGGGTCTCAGGTGCAGCAGAGACTCAGGGAGCTAATCAGCTAAGTCCAGTCCATGTGGGCAGGGGGAAAGGCAACTGCTGCTATATTCAGAATCTCCTTGGATACAGACAGGCTGAATCCACACTTCCAAGCTAGCAGATTCTACTTTCCAGGTAAGGGGGAGATTGTTTAAGAGACAAACACTGCAATAGTGCTAGACGCACACTCTAAAATCTGGCTTTTTTAAAGGCAAAAATACAGGGGGGCAGACAGTTTTTAAGCACAATTTTAATCACACAAACAGATTAAAACAGTCTCCTGAAACCACACTCTGCAAGATGTATGTAGCCTTTTTACTTAGAAGAGACGGAAAAAAGGGGGGGGCAAAAGGGGGGGTGCCACAATCTAGCAAGGGAATTCACACAGTCACAGCAAAAATGATTTTTAGAAAAACACCACTTTAAAAGAAGCCAGGCTGCCTGAAACAGAGAGTCCACAGTAAAAACAAACACTTTTGAACAAATAATACTAATTACCCAGAAAAATCTTTGGGCTCCTTACCTAGGTCTTTTTGCAATCCTTGAACACAGGGCTGTATCAGGACACAGGGGAGATGCACAGAGGAACACAAAATGGAGGTGCCTGTCTTGGCCTTCCCTCCACAAACTTAAGGAGCCAGAGCAGGTGGGGGGGCGGGTCTCAGGTGCAGCAGAGACTCAGGTAGGCAATCAGCCAAGTCCAGTCCCGGTGGGCAGGGGGAAAGGCAACTGCTGTTCTATTCAGAATCTCCTTGGATACAGACAGGCTGAATCCACACTTCCAAGCTAGCAGATTCTACTTTCCAGGTAAGGGGGAGATTGTTTAAGAGACAAACACTGCAATACTGCTGGGCGCACACTCTAAAATCGGGCTTTTTTAAAGGCAAAAATACAGGGGGCAGACAGTTTTTAAGCACAATTTTAATCACACAAACAGATTAAAAGAGTCTCCTAAAACCACACTCTGCAAGATGTATGTAGCCTTTTTACGTAGAAGAGGGGGGAAAAAGGGGGGGTGGAGGGGGGAGGTGCCGCAAACTAGCAAGGGAATTCACACAGTCACAGCAAAAACGATTTTTAGAAAAACACCACTTTAAAAGAGGCCAGGCTGCCTGAAACAGAGAGTCCACAGTAAAAACAAACACTTTTGAACAAATAATACTAATTACCCAGAAAAATCTTTGGGCTCCTTACCTAGGTCTTTTTGCAATCCTTGAACACTGGGCTGTATCAGGACACAGGGGAGATGCACAGAGGAACACAAAATGGAGGTGCCTGTCTTGGCCTTCCCTCCACAAACTTAAGGAGCCAGAGCAGATGGGGGGGGGGGGTCTCAGGAGCAGCAGTGACTCAGGGAGCCAATCAGCTAAGTCCAGTCCCTGTGGGCAGGGGGAAAGGCAACTGCTGCTCTATTCAAAATCTCCTTGGATACAGACAGGCTGAATCCACACTTCCAAGCTAGCAGAGTCTACTTTCCAGGTAAGGGGGAGATTGTTTAAGAGACAAACACTGCAATAGTGCTGGGCGCACACTCTAAAATCGGGCTTTTTTAAAGGCAAAAATACAGGGGGGCAGACAGTTTTTAAGCACAATTTTAATCACACAAACAGATTAAAACAGTCTCCTAAAAACACACTCTGCAAGATGTATTTAGCCTTTTTACTTAGAAGAGAGGGAAAAATTGGGGGGGGGTGAAGGGGGGGTGCCACAATCTAGCAAGGGAATTCACACAGTCACAGCAAAAATGATTTTTAGAAAAACACCACTTTAAAAGAGGCCAGGCTGCCTGAAACAGAGAGTCAACTGTAAAAACAAACACTTTTGAACAAATAATACTAATTACCCAGAAAAATCTTTGGGCTCCTTACCTAGGTCTTTTTGCAATCCTTGAACACTGGGCTGTATCAGGACACAGGGGAGATGCACAGAGGAACACAAAATGGAGGTGCCTGTCTTGGCCTTCCCTCCACAAACTTTAGGAGCCAGAGCTCGCGGGTCTCAGGTGCAGCAGAGACTCAGGGAGCCAATCAGCTAAGTCCAGTCCCTGTGGGCAGGGGGAAAAGCAACTGCTGTTCTATTCAGAATCTCCTTGGATACAGACAGGCTCAATCCACACTTCCAAGCTAGCAGAGTCTACTTTCCAGGTAAGGGGGAGATTGTTTAAGAGACAAACACTGCAATAGTGCTGGGCGCACACTCTAAAATCGGGGTTTTTTAAAGGCAAAAATACAGGGGGGCAGACAGTTTTTAAGCACAATTTTAATAACACGAACAGATTAAAAGAGTCTCCTAAAACCACACTCTGCAAGATGTATGTAGCCTTTTTACGTAGAAGAGGGGGGAAAAAGGGGGGGTGGAGGGGGGAGGTGCCGCAAACTAGCAAGGGAATTCACACAGTCACAGCAAAAACGATTTTTAGAAAAACACCACTTTAAAAGAGGCCAGGCTGCCTGAAACAGAGAGTCCACAGTAAAAACAAACACTTTTGAACAAATAATACTAATTACCCAGAAAAATCTTTGGGCTCCTTACCTAGGTCTTTTTGCAATCCTTGAACACTGGGCTGTATCAGGACACAGGGGAGATGCACAGAGGAACACAAAATGGAGGTGCCTGTCTTGGCCTTCCCTCCACAAACTTAAGGAGCCAGAGCAGATGGGGGGGGGGGGTCTCAGGAGCAGCAGTGACTCAGGGAGCCAATCAGCTAAGTCCAGTCCCTGTGGGCAGGGGGAAAGGCAACTGCTGCTCTATTCAAAATCTCCTTGGATACAGACAGGCTGAATCCACACTTCCAAGCTAGCAGAGTCTACTTTCCAGGTAAGGGGGAGATTGTTTAAGAGACAAACACTGCAATAGTGCTGGGCGCACACTCTAAAATCGGGCTTTTTTAAAGGCAAAAATACAGGGGGGCAGACAGTTTTTAAGCACAATTTTAATCACACAAACAGATTAAAACAGTCTCCTAAAACCACACTCTGCAAGATGTATGTAGCCTTTTTACTTAGAAGAGAGGGAAAAATTGGGGGGGGGTGAAGGGGGGGTGCCACAATCTAGCAAGGGAATTCACACAGTCACAGCAAAAATGATTTTTAGAAAAACACCACTTTAAAAGAGGCCAGGCTGCCTGAAACAGAGAGTCAACTGTAAAAACAAACACTTTTGAACAAATAATACTAATTACCCAGAAAAATCTTTGGGCTCCTTACCTAGGTCTTTTTGCAATCCTTGAACACTGGGCTGTATCAGGACACAGGGGAGATGCACAGAGGAACACAAAATGGAGGTGCCTGTCTTGGCCTTCCCTCCACAAACTTTAGGAGCCAGAGCTCGCAGGTCTCAGGTGCAGCAGAGACTCAGGGAGCCAATCAGCTAAGTCCAGTCCCTGTGGGCAGGGGGAAAAGCAACTGCTGTTCTATTCAGAATCTCCTTGGATACAGACAGGCTCAATCCACACTTCCAAGCTAGCAGAGTCTATTTTCCAGGTAAGGGGGAGATTGTTTAAGAGACAAACACTGCAATAGTGCTGGGCGCACACTCTAAAATCGGGCTTTTTTAAAGGCAAAAATACAGGGGGGCAGACAGTTTTTAAGCACAATTTTAATCACACAAACAGATTAAAACAGTGTCCTAAAACCACATTCTGCAAGATGTATGTAGCCTTTTTACTTAGAAGAGGGGAAAAAAAGGGGGGGGCAGGGGGGGGTGCCACAAACTAGCAAGGGAATTCACACAGTCACGGCAAAAACGATTTTTAGAAAAACACCACTTTAAAAGAGGCCAGGCTGCCTGAAACACAGAGAGTCCACAGTAAAAACAAACACTTTTGAACAAATAATACTATTTACCCAGAAAAGTCTTTGGCCTCCTTACATAGGTCTTTTTGCAATCCTTGAACACTGGGCTGTATCAGGACACAGGGGAGATGCACAGAGGAACACAAAATGGAGGTGCCTGTCTTGGCCTTCCCTCCACAAACTTAAGGAGCCAGAGCAGGTGGGGGGGCGGGTCCCAGGTGCAGCAGAGACTCAGGGAGCCAATCAGCTAAGTCCAGTCCCTGTGGGCAGGGGGAAAGGCAACTGCTGCTCTATTCAGAATCTCCTTGGAATCAGACAGACTGAATCCACACTTCCAAGCTAGCAGAGTCTACTTTCCAGGTAAGGGGGAGATTGTTTAAGAGATAAACAATGCAATAGTGCTGGGTGCACACTCTAAAATCGGGCTTTTTTAAATGCAAAAATACAGGGGGGCAGACAGTTTTTAAGCACAATTTTAATCACACAAACAGATTAAAACAGTCTCCTAAAACCACACTCTGCAAGATGTATGTAGCCTTTTTACTTAGAAGAGGGGAAAAAAGGGGAGGGCGGAGGGTGGGGGTGCCACAAACTAGCAAGGGAATTCACACAGTCACGGCAAAAACGATTTTTAGAAAAACACCACTTTAAAATAGGCCAGGCTGCCTTAAACACAGAGAGTCCACAGTAAAAACAAACACTTTTGAACAAATAATACTAATTACCCAGAAAAATCTTTGGGCTCCTTACCTAGGTCTTTTTGCAATCCTTGAACACTGGGCTGTATCAGCACACAGGGGTATTGCACAGAGGAACACAAAATGGAGGTGCCTGTCTTGGCCTTCCCTCCACAAACTTAAGGAGCCAGAGCAGGTGGGGGGGGCGGGTCTCAGGTGCAGCAGAGACTCAGGGAGCCAATCAGCTAAGTCCAGTCCCTGTGGGCAGGGGGAAAGGCAGCTGCTGCTCTATTCAGAATCTCCTTGGATACAGACAGGCTGAATCCACACTTCCAAGCTAGCAGATTCTACTTTCCAGGTAAGGGGGAGATTGTTTAAGAGACAAACACTGCAATAGTGCTGGGCGCACACTCTTAAATCTGGCTTTTTTAAAGGCAAAAATACAGGGGGGCAGACAGTTTTAAAGCATAATTTTAATCACACAAACAGATTAAAACAGTCTCCTAAAACCACACTCTGCAAGATGTATGTAGATTTTTTACTTAGAAGAGGGGGAAAAAAGGGGGGGGCGGAGGGGGGGTGCCACAAACTAGCAAGGGAATTCACACAGTCACGGCAAAAACGATTTTTAGAAAAACACCACTTTAAAAGAGGCCAGGCTGCCTGAAACAGAGCGTACACTGTAAAAACAAACACTTTTGAACAAATAATACTAATTACCCAGAAAAATCTTTGGGCTCCTTACCTAGGTCTTTTTGCAATCCTTGAACACTGTGCTGTATCAGGACACAGGGGAGATGCACAGAGGAACACAAAACGGAGGTGCCTGTCTTGGCCTTCCCTCCACAAACTTAAGGAGCCAGAGCAGGTAGGGGGGGCGGGTCTCAGGTGCAGCAGAAACTCAGGGACCAATCAGCTAAGTCCAGTCCCTGTGGGCAGGGGGAAAGGCAGCTGCTGCTCTATTCAGAATCTCCTTGGATACAGACAGGCTGAATCCACACTTCCAAGCTAGCAGATTCTACTTTCCAGGTAAGGGGGAGATTGTTTAAGAGACAAACACTGCAATACTGCTGGGCGCACACTCTAAAATTGGGCTTTTTTAAAGGCAAAAATACAGGGGGGCAGACAGTTTTTAAGCACAATTTTAATCAGAAACAGATTAAAAGAGTCTCCTAAAACCACACTCTGCAAGATGTATGTAGCCTTTTTACTTAGAAGAGGGGGAAAAAAGGGGAGGGCGGAGGGGGGGGGGGGTGCCACAAACTAGCAAGGGAATTCACACAGTCACGGCAAAAACGATTTTTAGAAAAACACCACTTTAAAAGAGGCCAGGCTGCCTGAAACACAGAGAGTCCACAGTAAAAACAAACACTTTCGAACAAATAATACTAATTACCCAGAAAAATCTTTGGGCTCCTTACCTAGGTCTTTTTGCAATCCTTGAACACTGGGCTGTATCAGAACACAGGGGAGATGCACAGAGGAACACAAAATGGAGGTGCCTGTCTTGGCCTTCCCTCCACAAACTTAAGGAGCCAAAGCAGGTGGGGGGGCGGGTCTCAGGTGCAGCAGAGACTCAGGGAGCCAATCAGCTAAGTCCAGTCCCTGTGGGCAGGGGGAAAGGCAACTGCTGTTCTATTCAGAATCTCCTTGGATACAGACAGGCTGAATCCACACTTCCAAGCTATCAGAGTCTACTTTCTCAGGTAAGGGGGAGATTGTTTAAGAGACAAACACTGCAATAGTGCTGGGCGCACACCCTAAAATCGGGGGGTAGACAGTTTTTAAGCACAATTTTAATCACACAAACAGATTAAAACAATTTCCTAAAATCACAGCCTGCAAGATGTATGTAGCCTTTTTACTTAGAAGAGGGGGGAAAAAGGGGGGGGGGCAGAGGGGGGTGCCACAAACTAGCAAGGGAATTCACACAGTCACGGCAAAAACAATTTTTGGAAAAACACCACTTTAAAAGAGGCCAGGCTGCCTGAAACAGAGAGTTCACAGTAAAAACAAACACTTTTGAACAAATAATACTAATTACCCAGAAAAACCTTTGGGCTCCTTACCTAGGTCTTTTTGCAATGCTTGAACACTGGGCTGTATCAGGACACAGGGAAGATGCACAGAGGAACACAAAATGGAGGTTCCTGTCTTGGCCTTCCCTCCACAAACTTAAGGAGCCAGAGCAGGTGGGGGGGCGGATCCCAGGTGCAGCAGAGACTCAGGGAGCCAATCAGCTAATTCCAGTCCCTGTGGGCAGGGGGAAAGGCAACTGCTGCTCTATTCAGAATCTCCTTGGATACAGACAGGCTGAATCCACACTTCCAAGCTAGCAGATTCTACTTTCCAGGTAAGGGGGATATTGTTTAAGAGACAAACACTGCAATAGTGCTGGGCGCACACTCTAAAATCGGGCTTTTTTAAAGGCAAAAATACAGGGGGGCAGACAGTTTTTAAGCATAATTTTAATCACACAAACAGATTAAAACAGTCTCCTAAAACCACACTCTGCAAGATGTATGTAGCTTTTTTACTTAGAAAAGGGGGAAAAAAGGGGGGGCAGAGGGGGGTGCCACAAACTAGCAAGGGAATTCACACAGTCATGGCAAAAATGATTTTTAGAAAAACACCACTTTAAAAGAGGCCAGGCTGCCTGAAACAGAGAGTACACAGTAAAAACAAACTCTTTTGAACAAATAATACTAATTACCCAGAAAAATCTTTGGGCTCCTTACCTAGGTCTTTTTGCAATCCTTGAACACTGGGCTGTATCAGGACACAGGGGAGATGCACAGAGGAAAACAAAATGGAGGTGCCTGTCTTGGCCCAGGGAATTCACACTTTCACGGCAAAAACAATTTTTAGAAAAACACCACGTTAAAAGAGGCCAGGCTGCCTGAAACACAGAGAGTCCACAGTAAAAACAAACACTTTTGAAAAAATAATACTATTTACCCAGAAAAATCTTTGGGCTCCTTACCTAGGTCTTTTTGCAATCCTTGAACACTGGGCTGTATCAGGACACAGGGGAGATGCACAGAGGAACACAAAATGGAGGTGCCTGTCTTGGCCTTCCCTCCACAAACTTAAGGTGCCAGAGCAGGTGGTGGGGGCGGGTCTCAGGTGCAGCAGAGACTCAGGGAGCCAATCAGCTAAGTCCAGTCCCTGTGGGCAGGGGGAAAGGCAACTGCTGCTCTATTCAGAGTCTCCTTGGATACAGACAGGCTGAATCCACACTTCCAAGCTATCAGATTCTACTTTCCAGGTAAGTGGGAGATTGTTTAAGAGACAAATACTGCAATAGTGCTGGACGCACTCTCTAAAATCTGGCTTTTTTAAAGCAAAAATACAGGGGGGCAGACAGTTTTTAAGCACAATTTTAATCACACAAACAGATTAAAAAAGTCTCCTAAAACCACACTCTGCAAGATGTATGTAGCCTTTTTACTTAGAAGAGGGGGGAAAAAGGGGGGGGGGCAGGGGGAGGGTGCCACAAACTAGCAAGGGAATTCACACAGTCACGGCAAAAACGATTTTTAGAAAAACACCACTTTAAAAGAGGCCAGGCTGCCTGAAACACAGAGAGTCCACAGTAAAAACAAACACTTTTGAACTTGAATCCACATGTCCTAAAGCTCTCATTACTCAAACTTTTGTACACGTATGGCACGGAATTTTGTCACTGTAGTTCAGGCGCTTACGATTGTCGAAATGTCGGGTGTACTGTATTGAATGAGGAAGCTCATGCTGTTCCTCTGTACTGTAACTGCCATGCATGATGTTACTTTCCTGTGTATAATCCTTAATAAAGAATTGTGAAACAAAAAAAAAGTAAACAAAACTGCACTCCAGGCTGCAGTGGCTGGCCTGAGACATGTTTTAAAAGGCTACTTTAGTGGGTGACACAATGAGTGCTACAACGGTAGCATTTAGTTTACAGGTTCTGGGAACATGTAGTACCATATAGTAGGGCATTTTGAGTAAACTAAACATTCCAATCATGTGTAGGCTGATTTTACCATGTTTTAAAGGGAGAACACAAGCACCTTACCACTAGTTTGCAGGGAAAATGGCATAGAGCCATTAAAGCAGACACAAAAACGAATTCGGCAAAGAAAGGCAGAGAAAGGCAAAATCTGGGGTGACCCTGAAGAAAGGCCAAGGTCCAACAACAAGATCTCCCCATCATGCCCACCGCTGCAATATATACTGCAAACCACGTTTTGCACAACTTTGTGTAATTTCTCAGACTGTTACATAAAAAGATGCATGATTTCATACAAAAGGCTCAGAAAGGAATTTTAGGTTGCACTTCCCAGCTTAGCCTTCATATTAAAGAAAAACGTTGCAACAAACAGCTGTCACAAGAGAACTATAAAAAAAGTAGCCTTTGCACCAATACCTTTCCTCATAATATTCTTGCTACCATTGTCCAGTACGCTGCCCAGTTCATCTATTTGTAAAACATTTGATAACAAAGACTGGTGGATGAATGTAAAGTAACCATGTTATCACAGACAAGATTTGAAAAAAAGCTGCATCAAAGCATAACAATCAAACACATCTTATTTGTTGAAAGCCTGCTTCATATGGCCGTGTTACAGAAGTGCCCAGGGAGGCTCAACGGGCTTTTGTGCCTGCTTTGGTATTACAAAAGGGGCCACAAACACTTGTGCAGCCCCTTCTGTGGTGCAGATAGTGGTGGCGCACATGTAGAGCAAGAGCTATCTTTAGAGGGCATTTCCTACTTTGCATGGGGATGTGGCCCTAATAAAAATGAGAGAATCTATTTGCCTCTGCAGCTGCCCATATTTCCAACATGGGCATTGAGGCAAACATGCCCTTAGAGGGTGCACTGAAAGTCTGTCACAAAAATGTGGTGCACTTTCCATGTATCTCCTAAAGTCAACCCTTTGGAGAATTGAAAGGGGGTTTCATGGACCCACCCAGACAACCCCTTGAAGGCAGATCTCTGTTCCCTCTTAAGGGTAGGCAGGTGCACAAGGAAACACAGAGCAGCTTTTATACATCTGCTCAGTATTTCTTTTGAATGTGCTGCCCTGGGGGCAGTGCAAGTTTGGGCTTCTCTCTAGGATAGCCCATTCAAAATATAGGGCACACTTTCCCTGTTTGCACCTGCAGCACTCATTTAAAAGTGTTCTGTGGCACAAACAGGAAAAGTGTGCCCCATCTGCAATAGGGCCCCAGGAGCACCGCGCTGGTTGTGAATTAATTAGCAGCAACTTGCACTTTAGACTGGGTTGAGACATAGTGGGGATCGAACCCTACACAACAGCACTGTGGTGAGGCAGGTGCAGGACAGAGTATCTGGGCAAATGGCACAGCTGGATAGGCAGTTTAAAATTTTATCTCTCCTCCCACCATTACTCTAAAGAGAAACCAATGTGGAGCATCATTACATGCGTTATTTGTTGAAAGGCTGCTATCTGGTGCATTGTGCATGATGTTTATTCATTGGCACGGAAATACACTGTGGACTAAGCAGTGATAGAACATGACTTGCCATACAACAGGTCTTTAGTGAGGCACTTGATGGGCAGATTGTCTGCAATCAACACAACAGTATTGACTATTTTAAATGTACCTCCCCATTCATATATGGAGACACCCACATGGAGTGTCAGTGCCCCAAGCTCAACCCTTTGTCAAGTTATATAGTTTCCGTACTACCACCACATTTGGAAACATATTGAAACAAACAAGGTTGGGAGCTAGGGCATCAGCACTAAAGTTTCCAAAGTTTGAAGGACAAGGGGTCATGATGGAGAGGTTTTTCAAGAGTGGCATCCCTTGTAAGCACCTCAAAGAAAGAGAAAGGGAAGGCACATTTCTGTGCCTTTCTCCCGCATGAACATTTAAAAATCAGAAAAGGTGGGCTTACTAAATTGATATAACTTCCTGATCCAGCTCAAAACTGCTTAGAAGTGGGTCAATCCAAATTGTGGCACATTTCTCAAAGCTGAGTGAAACTATAGTGGGGCTCTCATTTGTGCTGAAGTGGAAATTAAAACAATAACTATAACTCAGGACTTGATCCTCTCCAAATTCTATATCCATTCTATGTTACTGGTATCTATTTTTTGAAACAACAATCTTTCAACAAATAGTGTAGTACTACCCAAGATGATAAGCAATAAAGTATAAGAATATTTTAAGAGGAGCCCACAAGATCATCCATATGTATGTTGTGTAGTGAATCCATTTTGGTATCCCACTGGGCACAGGAGTAAACTTAGACTTTGGCTTGCAGGCCTGTTGCCCCGGTCACATAGTTACCAACTTAGCATTTTCTGTTTTCCATTTATTTTATTATTTCTTTTAGCACTTCACAGCTGCCTACATTTAATAAGAAATGTTTTGCATTTGCTTATCAGTACCATTCATGTCCCTTTCTCACTTACATTTGACAAGAACATAATACACATTGTTAGAGATTGTTTATGTAATTGCTGACACAAGTCTGGCACATTATCAGTTGTTTAGAAACATACCTGTGTCAGGGATCCTACATGATCAGTATAAATACATCACATACAGACAATGTCATTGGAGGGGTTCCTTCCAGATGCCATCCATGCTGCATGTCACCTTGGTGCAGAACTCAGGCTTTGTGTCTTAATGGACTCTGATCTAGAGACCTTATTCCAAGGTAACGATGGATGGGGGCACTTTTCATGGACATAGTACTGGTAGATTAGAGTTAATCACACCTTGCTCTTGGTAAGGTAGAGATTAGGTATTCTTTGTTAGGAATTTCATGTCTTATATTTATCTTCTTCACTATTTTGTTTTTGTTATTGCTCATTATCTCAGTCACTGCATTCATGCAATTCATGCATTTTACCAATGCAGTCTTTTCATAAATATATTGAAAACTCCCCTGCATCTCCTTCATTGCCTATGTGTGTATGAGACTTATTGCTAACAAGTGAAAAGGGTAACTTCCTTTCCACCACAACTCCCCTGACAATCGCATCTAGAGTCCATGCGTAAGGCTGCCAGAAATCAC
Organism: Pleurodeles waltl; assembly: GCF_031143425.1. Taxonomy (NCBI): domain Eukaryota; kingdom Metazoa; phylum Chordata; class Amphibia; order Caudata; family Salamandridae; genus Pleurodeles; species Pleurodeles waltl. The sequence continues at coordinate 738,703,679 of NC_090440.1, read as the reverse complement.
CTTTACTGTCTGAGTTTGGTGAGGCACTGCTTGTGAGCCGGTGGGTTGGGCCTACAGCTGTGACTTGTTGTAGGAGTGACTCAATCGCCAACAAACAGAGGTGGTATCACTCCTAAACCAGCCGTCTTGCTAAGGAGCGAGGGTCCAGCTACATGGCGCCACCAACGATAGTCTTTTGGCACTAATTTGCGGATATCCTGAGTATCTCTGTCTCGCACACAGCAGGTACCCTAAGTACCATTATACAGAGATGTCCATGGTTTTAGGAGTAATCCTCTTCAGCTGAATAGGGAGCAACTATCTGGGCTGTAGGTTGTTCAAGCTTGAACTCTAAAAAGTATATTCCCCATTTGGTGTTCCTTCTCTGTACCCATTATTCAACATGGCTAATGCCATATACATTTTAGATAATGTCAGACACACATTAACACATCATCTAGTAGCCCATGGCTTAAGAGATGATTGTGGGGATGTCACATTTATAGAAGAAGCTCATGAAGCTTACCAAACATAAACCGTCTATTCCAGTGTCACCTTTCCTGAGAAAGACACTACAACATACACATTTCACACATATGAAATAGCGAACCTACTGCAGCAGTACCAGGCTTACCGGTATCTAGAGAAACCACTATCTTATCAAGAACATCAAAACTGGTTCAATGGCGCCGTACCACATGTAATACAACCCTTGAGATTAGGTCCCTTAAGTAATGACAGACCAACGTGGCCCATGTTTGCCATGTGTACACCACATCCTGGCATATAGGCAATGCAAACAGCTGATGTACACATACTTTGTAATGAGCTAGTAGCACTTTATAGGTGGCTATTACAATTCGTTATGTGAACCATAAATACCACCCCAGCACAGGCTGCACCAGCTGGACACCAATTGCCCGTTATTGGGATTAACCCACAAATAGTACATTCTTTCATGGGCAAGGCACCCACGGAATGCAAGAAGATTCTGTTCTGGACAGCACAAAAAACTACCAAGCTGGAAGCAGTGTTTCCTCATACGGGACCCCAAGATAAACATAGAATTCTCACAATGTGCTTGCCATTTGGAACGGTTCCCTCAGTGGACTAATGCACCACATGGGGTACAATCTTCGTTGCAATTTATACTACCATGCATGGTACCCCAAAACTTGTCAAATGAACGGAAGTGTTCAAACAAATTCAAAGTGAATGTGAGGCTGCTCCAGCCCTGAATTTGGGGATAAAACTAATATGCAACTTCAACACAATCTCCTCAATAATACTCAGTAACATTAAAGGAAAACAATAGTGCTGGCTATATGCCAGCAGCTCTGGGAGATTTCATAGTTGGAACAGGAGAGTCAACATCCCTTGCAGATTGTCTGCTGACAACATGTACGACTGCCATATTGTCTACTCTGAAAAGGACTTTCTTGTGTGCCTAGTCTTTTCTCCATAAGGTCACTGTTACAAAATGCTGGGATAAACAAAAACAAAATAAAAACAGAAGTCAGAGAGCAGACTCTGCATCCGGAGATCTCTGAAAGGAGATATAATCTAAGAAGTGGGGAAACTTTAAAGACTCCTGACAGAATTACTGATTCACGTCCCTCACGCACCAGAAAAGTGAAAGTGAGAGAGCAGGTTGAGCAGAGCAACGCACTGACTATGTGAAGCTGAAAAAAGATCACATTCCTCAGACAAGGAAGAGGACAAATCTCCCTAAGAGAAGCCTGAATTTAAAAAGAAAAAAGGTGGCTGCAATAACAGAAAAACATGCCATCAGCGTTGAGGACGCTGTTGAGGAACAAGATGTAAGCAGAGACTCTACTAGGCAGTGCAGCAGAGGTCACGATTTGTCTCCAGTGTCTGGAAGATCATCTGGGAGTGACAGCAACTATCGACTTTTTTGTATTTGAGGCTGTGGACAGGTGCATCTTCCCACCTGAAAGGGTTAATGATTTAAATATCCAAATTGAGGGAGGCATAGAGTGCACTACTATCATGTAATACCTATCAGGTATACAACTCAGCGTCAACTCCAATAACAATTCACACATGAGGCTAAAGCCGCAGTGAGGGAGATCCTCACTAAACTTGAGTACCGGGGAGTAATAGAACCATGTGTCTGCAATGAATGATCCGTTATTCCCAGTTGCAAAACCAGACCATTCATATAAAACAGTTAAATTATAGACATTTAAACAACTACACATGCATATATGCAATACAAAATGTACACAGCACCACACTAATCAACAATATAGTAGGCAAGAAACACAAAATAACCTTGGATATTTCCAACGTTTTTCTCCCCAAAACTTAGCACAGGAAAGTTGAGACATGAATGCATTCTCAATTGGCTCACAGAAACGCTTTTGTCGTTTGCACCAGGGCTATAAGAACAGCCCATGGTTCTTTTCTGCCTGTGTAACATCAATATTGCATGACAATTCATCCACAGGCTGAATTCCTAAAGTTGGGGATCTGGCTGGAATTAATATTACTATTTTAGAAATGCCACTTTTAGAAAGTGGGCATTTCTTTGCAGTTACTGCCATTTGTGCCTTACATCCTGTATCCAATCCACATCTGGTCTGTGCTGGTTGACAGCTCCCCGTGTGCATTCCACCCGACAGCCATCAACATAGGACATTCAGTCACATCTGCATTCATCTGCAAACAGAATGGGTCTCCCTGGGCAGGAAGTGTGGAGGGGCTCTCTCTTACACTTCAAAGGCTAGTGGCCTGCCCCCACATAAAGGACTGATAACCTCGAACAGGGATCCTGGCAGATATGACTGGGCTGAAAGTGGAACTTGTGCACTTCAAAACCACTCTTTGAAGTTTCCCTGTGATGGGCTGGAACCTGTTTGCCCGCACTCGGCTCCCACTTGTGCTTACACTGCCCCTGTTGCTATGCGGGTCCCTGCCCGTGATTGGTGGGAAGACCGGCAGTGGCGGGACGCTGGGAGGTCAAAAGTGCAGCAGACAGAACCTACGGCGTTCAGAGCTTTGGTGGAGCAAGCAGGAGGCAAGGGAACAGCCCTGAACCATTTCTTGGAGGAGGAGAAACCCAGCGAAAGAGAGGTGAACGCGGAAGCCGAGGAGCGGAGCCCGCCCGAGAGTCGGAGACAGCGGTCCCATCCGAGCCCCGGAGGTGAAGGCGGAAGACGAGCGTCGGAAGACCCTGTTCCAGGCAACCGGGAGGACGAGTTGCAGCATCCCGCCACGTTTCAGGAGAAGCGTGGCCATTCATGTGCGTGGGACCACGTCCCTGACCAAGAGTGAGAGTGAGAGAAAGAGAGCGGAGTGGAAAAGGGGGGGTGTGGGGGAAGGAAAACACGGAAAGAAGGGAGGAGAAGGATAAAACAAGGAAACATAACAAGCACAAGCACTGGGGGGGGGGGGTTGGAAAAGAGGAACAGACAAGGACGAAGGAAAAACCCAAGAGGGAGTGATAATATACGTACCACCAGGCACCGTAGAGCACCGTCACCAAAAATAGACCAGCTAAGCCATGCACAGGAACGGTTGAGCACTGAAGGAAATTAAAAAAACAGAAAGGACAGGAGTTAAAGCACTAAGAAACAGACAGAAGAAAGCACATACTCGCCTGAATCAGTCTGAGAAATAACCTTGACAAGAACAGTGAGACAGGGAAAACAAAGAAAGCATAAGGAGACAAAATAGATACAAGTATCAAGTACACTTACCGCTATTATTCTCTTCTCCCCACATGCGCTTCCCGGGGGACGACCTGTGAACCAGGGAGACAGAAAGAGAAGAGTGAAGACCAAACCTCAAGAACATCCCACCACCCTAAAACCCAGCAACAAAAGACTGAAGAATACACACCTGTTTCATACCACATCTTATATCACTAATAAAAGTCATTTTCCCACACTAACGCGGTCTAGAGTGATTCATCCACTCCCACACGGTTACAAGTGGTGTCAGAAGTGGGATTTGAAGAAGAATCCACCACCATGGAAGAGAAGGCAACAATGGCAGATGTAATAGCCCAGTTGGCAGAAGGGCAACGGCATCTCCAGTTGATATGGGAACAACAAATGAAAGAAGCCAAAGAGGAACGGGAGGCATTGCAAACAGCGCTCAAGAGCCAGGCAACGATTATGGCCAATATCCAACTGGTACATGAAACAGCACTGGGGAAGCTTACCGACACCATCGCCCATACAAAATTACACCCCACTGTACCAAGTAGTGTGTTGCAACGTTATCAGGAGCAGGAAGACCTAGACTCTTTTTTCACAAACTTTGAAAGAGTGGCCAGTACTGCTAATTGGCCTGAGGATAAATGGGGTCAGTAGATCGCCCCCCTACTCACCGGCCACCTGCAAACAACATACCAAGCTATTCATCCGAGTGGGAACCTTCCATATAACGACATTAAGAAAACCATTTTAGAAAGAGTGGGTTTGGAAAGTGAGAGTTATCGCACCAGGTTTAGGCAAATGAAATGGCAGCATCAGGAGAATCCCCGTACCTTGTATTATAGAGTCCAACATGCAGCCGGGAGGTGGTTACATCCCACGGAGAAGACAAGAGAAGACATGTTTGACATAATAGTCTTAGAACAGTACTTGGATGCTTTACCACCTACCACCAGGAACTGGGTACAACACATCCCGGACTCACAAATGAGACGGCTGTAGATCTTGCCTGTGCCTATCATAGAGGCTCTGACTTCCGGGCTACCGTTAGTCGGGCTCGCCCACCTCCGGTCAGACCGGCCATACCTAGAATACAACTGCCGCGGCCGGTAGTAAATCACGGGGCGGACCGATCTCAACCAGTGGGTCCGGGTCCCTCTGGATACTCAGGCCCTGGTCCTCAGTGCTATAACTGAACTGTTCAGAGTGGGGCCATATTGCCCGATATTACCCACATAAGAAAGACGCAGAGGAGCCCATGGAGATAAGTCTGACCAAGGGAAGAGTGTTCTGGACCGGAGGAGAGAAACCTAAATATACCCTCCCTATCATCGTCAATGAAGTAGAAAGAATGGCCCTAATCGACTCCGGATGTAGCCAGAGCGTGATCAGGGGAGATTTAGTATTGCCAGGGCAGGAGGATACAGAGACCCAAGTTCTCATCACCTGTGTACATGGTGATCAACGGTATTATCCCATTGCCACTATGAGGTTGAAATAGAGAGAACAAAACGAGAACCTCCGGGTAGGGGTACTCTCTACCCTCGATGAGGACATAATCCTCGGGACTGATTACAAGGATTTTCCCTCCTTATTGGAGAAAGCCGGGCAAGAGCACCTTTTGAGGGATTGGTGGACGGAGGCACCTAGTGCAATGATTACAGAGGAAACCAAACGGGTACGCATTACCCTCAGCAGGAGACAAAAAAGAGAGCAACGACGGTCCTATATACAGAACTGCCTATCCCAAGGCGGTCCTATTGCTAATGGGAAGGTTTGCACAATCACAGGGGATTTCCGGCAGAATCAGAATGAGGACCCAACCTTAAAACACGCATGGCAGCAGGCCGAGTCCAGGGCAGCACCAGGGGTAGGTCCAAGATTCCTGATTCGTAATAATCTATTATACAGAAATCCCACGCCCACAAGAGGAAACAATCTGCAGATAGTAGTGCCTAAAAGTCACCACCAACAAGTGTTACAATTAGCACATGGGAATAACAGGGAAAGGCACTTGGGAAGGGAAAAACCGAAGAAGCAGTCCTTAGACGATTTTATTGGCCAGGGGTTTATGGCGAAATATGTAAGCATTGCTCAGAGTGTCCCAAATGCCAGTTGTGGAACCCCTCTCCACAAAAACCCATTCCCCTTCAACCTCTTCCGATTAGCGATATTCCCTTTACCAGGATTGGAATGGAACTTATCGGTCCCCCCTCCCCTTCCACTCGGGGTAGACAATATGTGTTAGTCTTGGTGGACTATGACACACGATATCCCGAGGCCATTCCCCTTCCCAGTATACACACTAAAGCTATTTCCCAGGCAATGATAGAGTTCTTTTCAAGGGTGGGTTTCCCGAAAGAAATATTGACTGACCAAGGGACTCCTTTTATGTCTAGATTAATGGCTGAAGTATGTCGATTGCTAGGGGTGAAACAAATCCGTACCTCAGTATATAATCCGCAAACAGATGGGCTGGTGGAAAGATACAACAAAACCATTAAATCCTTACTAAGAAAGAGCATATCTGAGGCCGGTAAGGATTGCGAAAAGAAACTACCGTTGGTTCTATATGCTATTCGTACCCATGTACAAGCTTCCTTAGGCCAAAGCCCTTTTGAGATGTTGTTCGGTCGACAACCACGCACACTGTTAGATATGTTAGCTGAACAGTGGGAGGACACTGAGGAGGAAGTAAAATACCTCTTAACATGTACCAGAGATTTAAGAGAGAATATTCATACAGTATGGGAAGAAGCCCATACTGCCTTACAGGAAGCTCAGAATAAGCAGAAGCAAATATATGATACCCGAAGTGCAGTTCGCACCCTAACAGTAGGAGATAAAGCTCTAGTCTCACTCCCTAGCACTGAAAATAAGTGTTTGGCCAAATGGCAGGGACCATTTGAAGAGATAGCCCAGATCAATCCCACCACTAATAAGTTGGCCACTCCCCAAGGAAGTGGCAGGGAACAGATATATCACATCAATCTTCTTAAAAAATGGCTAGAACCCACAGGGGGCTCTTCCATTCATTTTAGCAACTCCGATGTTATGGAAGACATCCCGTACCCCATGTTACCTCCCCATGACCTGTCCAACGAGGTACAACCATGGATCAATCCAGATCTTAAGAGATTGTATCACAATCAACTAACTCGCCTAGTACATCACAATCAAGATGTCTTCTCTAAATATCCGGGCAGAACCACCCTAGTCCAACATCCCATTCGCCTGAAAATTAATACTGTCTCACGACAGCAACCATACCGCATTCCTGAAGCAAAACAAAAGATTATTGAAGATGAAGTCCAAGCCATGTTGGCAGCCGGTATCATAGAACCGTCAGCCAGTCCGTGGTGCTCGCCAGTCGTGTTGGTACCCAAGCCAGTTGGCAGTACCCAGTTTTGTGTAGATTACAGGGGTGTCAACAACTTAACCTATTTTGAGGCATATCCCATGCCTAGAATAGACAAGCTTATTGAGAGATTAGGCCAAGCCAAGTACTTATCCACCCTAGATCTCACGAAGGGATATTGGCAAATACCCTTAAGAAGGGAAGACAAAGAAAAAACAGCCTTTGCCCCCCCTTCGGGATTATATCATTTTACTGTCCTCCCTTTTGGGCTTCATGGGGCCCCCGCCACCTTCCAAAGACTCATGGATGAAATCCTACGACCTTTTAAGCAGTATGCTGTTGCCTATCTCAATGACATTGTTATCTATAGAAAACCTGGGAGGAGCACGTGGCACACCTAGATACCATATTACAAGCTCCACGAAAGGCCCAGTTAACCGCCAATCCTGAGAAATGTAGACTTGGACAGACTAGTATCAAATACCTGGGCTATATTGTCGGGAGCGGTCGGATTAGACTCCAAGTAGAAAAAGTAGAAGCCATCTCAAAAATGACGTTCCCCAAGAAAAAAAAAGACATTAGGGCCTTCCTGGGATTGATTGGCTATTATAGGCAATTTATTCCCCATTTCTCTACGGTGGCAGAACCCCTTACTGATATGCTAAAAAACACCTATCCCAACACCCTTGGTCATCTCTCTGTAACTGCCTTACATAGCTTTGACAAGTTAAAAACCGCTCTCACGTCCGAACCTGTGCTTTGCTGTCCTGATTTTGGTAAACCCTTTGTGTTACTAACTGATGCCTCCGACGTGGTTCTTGGGGCTCTGTTATCCCAACCACAAGATGATGATACCCTCCACCCTATATTGTACATCAGCAGGAAGCTTCTACCTCGGGAATTACATTATCCTGCTATAAAGAAGGAGTGTTTGGCGATTAAATGGGCGATTGAGTCTCTCAGATATTACCTGTCCGGCAGGACCTTTACCCTGATTACTGATCACGCTCCTCTTACCTGGCTCGCCCATCATAAGGACACTAATTACCGTATTCACCGCTGGTTCCTTTCCTTACAGCCTTTCTCCTTTCGGATACAGCATCTTCCGGGTAAACAGATGGTGACCGCGGATTTTCTTTCCCATTATCCGGTCTTGGAGCGTCTCGACAGGCCGCTCTCTAGGGGGAGTGTATGTGACGGGCTGGAACCTGTTCGCCCGCACTCGGCTCCCACTTGTGCTGACACTGCCCCTGTTGCTCCGCGGCTCCCTGCCCGTGATTGGTGGGAAGATCGGCAGTGGCGGTACGCTGGGAGGTCAAAAGTGCTGCGGACAGAACCTACGGCGTTCAGAGCTTTGGAGGAGCAAGCGGGAGGCAAGGGAACAGCCCTGAACCATTTCTTGGAGGAGGAGAAACCCAGTGAAAGAGAGGTGAACGCGGAAGCCGAGGAGCGGAGCCCGCCCGAGAGTCGGAGACAGTGGTCCCATCCGAGCCCCGGAGGTGAAGGCGGAAGACGAGCGTCGGAAGACCCTGTTCCAGGCAACCGGGAGGACGAGTTGCAGCATCCCGCCACGCTTCAGGAGAAGCGTGGCCATTCAGGTGCGTGGGACCACGTCCCTGACCAAGAGTGAGAGTGAGAGTGAGAGTGAGAGAAAGAGAGCGGAGTGGAAAAGTGGGGGTGAGGGAAGGAAAACACGGAAAGAAGGGAGGGGAAGGATAAAACAAGGAAACATAACAAGCACGAGCACTGGGGGAGGGGGGGTTGGAAAAGAGAAACGGACAAAGACGAAGGAAAAACCCAAAGAGGGAGTGATAATATACGTACCACCAGGCACCGTAGAGCACCGTCCCCAAAAATAGACCAGCTAAGCCACGCACAGGAACGGTTGAGCACTGAAGGAAATTAAAAAGAAAGAAAGGACAGGAGTTAAAGCACTAAGAAACAGACGGAAGAAAGCACATACTAACCTGAATCAGTCTGAGAAATAACCTTGACAAGAACAGTGAGACAGGGAAAACAAAGAAAGCCTAAGGAGACAAAATAGATACAAGTATCAAGTACACTTACCGCTATTATTCTCTTCCCTCCACATGCGCTTCCCGGGGGACGACCTGTGAACCAGGGAGACAGAAAGAGAAGAGTGAAGACCAAACCTCAAGAACATCCCACCACCCTAAAACCCAGCAACCAAAGACTGAAGACGACTCACCTGTTTCATACCACATCTTATATCACCAATAAAAGTCCTTTTCCCAGACTAACGTGGTCTAGAGTGATTCAACCACACCCACACGGTTACATTCCCCCACTTCAAAGGGATTTTTGGGTATATAAACTGGGTCTGCGACCCTACCAAATCAGACACTTCTGGACCTACACCTGGACTCTGTCAGAGAGACTGCCTGGCTGCCCAAATGATTCATCTGGACTGCTTTGCTGAGAAGGGGTGCTACCATGCTTTTGCCCTGCTGCCCTGCTGGCCTCTGACTTTGATGAGAACGACTCTGCCTTCCCCAAACGTGCTCTCCAAAGGCTTGGATTGAGCTTGCCTCCTGTTTTCTGAAGTCTCAGGGCCAAAAAGACTTAGGGGGTCATTACAACATTGGCGGTACAAGGCGCTTACCGCCGTGCAGAAGACCGCCAACACACCGCTGCGGCCGCGGAATTCCGTCACAGCTATTATGACACACACCACGGAATCCGCTGAAATTCAGACACCCACACAATCCCGCCACACCAAAGGTCAGCGATAAACATGCGGAAACAAATCCTCCACCTCCACGCCAACAGAAACACGCCCATGCTATTACGACACACGAATCCACGCGGCGGTCTTACAACCGCGGTATTCCATTGGCGGTACACACCGCCGCGCTCAAAATACACACACTCTTACAAAACACAGCCACATTGGACAATTCCAAATACACACACCTGATACACATACACATACCACTCCCACACACCCAACTCAATATAAAACACACACCCACATCACCCACAAACCCCTACGACCTGAAATTAGAGAGAAGGCCAGAGAGAGACAGCAGAGAAAAGAGAACCCCATCACACAGGCACACTACACCATTACCCACACAACATCCACGCACAAAACACCACATACCACTACACTCACCACAACCATCAACACATACACCACCGCACACATCAGACACACCACCCGATGGCACGCCAAAGACACCCCCGCTTTTCCGAAGAGGAGCTCAGGGTCATGGTGGAGGAAATGGTACGGGTACAGCCACAGCTATTTGGCTCACAGGTACAGCACACATCCATAGCCAGGAAGATGGAGCTATGGCAAAGAATAGTCGACAGGGTCAACGCTGTGGGACAGCATCCAAGAAATAGGGAGGACATCAGGAAGAGGTGGAACGACCTACGGGGGAAGGTGCGTTCCACGGAATCCAGGCACCACATCGCGGTTCAGCGGACTGGCAGCGGACCCCCACCTCCTCCCCCACAACTAACAACATGGGAGGAGCAAGTCTTGTCCATCTTGCATCCTGAGGGCCTCGCAGGAGTCATTGGAGGAACGGACACTAGTAAGTCAAATCTTAACTATCATATCCCCCACCTTACCTGCATGCTATCACACACCCCCATCCTCACACCCTCCGCTATCACCCTAACTCCTCACTAATGTACCCATAACACCAACCACCCATCCCAACACCAAGACCTGTATGACACAACTAAGCATGGATACCCATCACTAAAGCATGCCCACTTCACATACCCAGAACACCCCCCAACCATCACCACACAAGCCCCCACACAGGAATGCCTGCACTGGTGTACATGCACACCCAACCATTGCACACCATGAAACACACACATGCAATAATCATGTACTTATATCCCCGCAGGAACCTGAAGGACCGTCACCACACCAGAGGGTCCAGACAACACCACTCCACCCCCAGAAGAGGCCCACAGTGATGACCGCAGCTCTGCCCTACTGGATCTTGATGACCAGCCCGGACCATCGTGGGCCTCAGGACAGTCGGTTCCCCTTGCCCAGCCACAGCCCAACACTGACCTTCCACCCTCTGGTAACACCAGCACAGCACCCACCTAGCGGGCCCATACCTCCCTACCCAGGACAGGTCAATCAGCGGTGTGTCCACAACTACAGGGCACCCAGGCTAACCCACCACCCCAACAACAACAGGGACCTGGGGGCAGTGGTGGTGGGCACACGGTCCAGGGGATGGAGGCACAGAAACACAGGACAACTGGGAGGGCTGCTGTGCGACAGAGGGAGGACAGGCCAAGGGAACCTACTCTCAACGAGGCCCTCTCCTCCATCATGGGAGCATACCACCACTCCCAGGAGACGATGGCAACGGTCCTGGACAAGTTGCAGGAGACCCTGCGTCTGCAGGAGGAGCAGTATTTGGGGTTCAGGGAGTAGCTCAGGACCATCGGCTCCGCCCTGGGCACCATCATAGGGGTGCTGACGGACATTCAAAAGACCTTGAGGGACACCGTGGCCCTCCAAGGGGCCCCTGACACTAGCCACGGCGATGAAATGCCCACCACCTCTGCCGGCGCTTGTGGACAGAACGCCCCGTCATAGGACCAACACACCAGCACCCCACCCCCTGCAGACGGACAACCACCACGAAAGCGGTCCCTGAGATCCAGGAACAGGACAGAGCAAGATGGCAAGACCCCCGCGAGGAAATAAGAGCAACCTGAGTGTCCCCCCCCGTCCCACTTTGTTACCCTGTCTAAATCAGAACTTCCCCAGCTCCACTTCCAATGGCCAGATGTGCAATGTACCTGTGAGACTAATAGACTGGACTCTGCCATGGACATTCTTCCACCATAACTCATCCCCATTTCACAACCCCCCCTTCATGTTTATGCACTTAAATAAACACCCTTGAAACACTGATAAAACTGGAGTCAGTCAATGAATTTGAACTTTGTATAATCAATTACAGTGTCAAAAATGGTTACCCATTGGAAGGCCAACATACCATTGTCACACATCACAAGCCTTTCAAGGGTGCAAGCTGTTGACACGTAGGTTACCACATTTGTGAAACTGAAATGGAAGGGGACAACTCAGTTAACAAATAGTGAGTGAAATGTAGGTACAGGATAGAGGTAGACGTGTGAAAGTTAATGTAATGTTAAACCAGAAAACATTCTCACCTGTGTCTCACTGGAAATATTGCTGTATGACTGACTCCCTGTTGTCGTTTTCTTCTTCATCAGCTTCATCCTCATCACTGTCCACAGGCTCCACAGGCTCCACTGCTGCTACAACACCGTCATCTGGATCATCCTCCTGCAGAAAAGGCACCTGGCGTCGCAATGCCAAGTTATGGAGCAGGCGATGATGATGTCGCACACCTTCTTCGGTGAGTAGAATAGGGACCCACCTGTCATATGAAGGCACCTGAACCTGGCCTTAAGGAGGCCGAAGGTGCGTTCGATAACCCTCCTAGTCCGCCCATGGGCCTCATTGTAGCGTTCCTCTGCCCTGGTCCTGGGATTCCTCACTGGGGTCAATAGCCAGGAAAGGTTGGGGTAACCAGAGTCCCCCAATAGCCATACACGGTGCCTCTGGAGTTGAGCCATCATATCAGGGATGCTGCTATTGCGCAGGATGTAGGCGTCATGCACAGAGCCAGGGAACATAGCATTTACCTGCGAAATGTACTGGTCTGCCAAACAGACCATCTGGACATTCATCAAATGATAACTCTTCCTGTTCCTGTACACCTGTTCACTCCTGCGGGGGGGACCAGAGCTACATGGGTCCCATCAATGGCAACTATGACGTTCCGGATATGTCCAAGGGCATAGAAGTCACCTTTCACTGTAGGCAAATCCTCCACCTCAGGGAAAATGATGTATCTCCTTACGTTTTCCAGCAGGGCAGACAACACTCTGGACAACAAGTTGGAAAACATAGGCTGGGACATCCCTGATGCCATGGCCACTGTTGTCTGAAATGACCCACTCGCAAGGAAATGGAGCACTGACAGCACCTGCACGTCAGGGGGGATTCCTGTTGGATTGCGGATTGGTGACATCAGCTCTGGCTCCAACTGGGTACATAGTTCCTGGATTGTGGCACGGTCGAACCGGTAGGTCACAATCAAATGTCTCTCTTCCATTGTCAATAGGTCCACCAGCGGTCGGTACACCGGCGGATTCCGCCATCTTCCAATATGTCTCAACTGACGGTGCCTAAGAAGGACAACAGCGAAGAAACTGTCACCATTCCTTCAGGTATGTACCCACAGTCACACACAAGACTACAACAGACAATTAACCCATCCGGGAAACGTTTTGAGTGTAAGCCTTGGTATGTGTGACGCAGTAGTAAATGAAGCCATGTGGACCCCTGAAATGGCGGCTGCCTGACCTCTAAACTGGGACAATGGAATTGTGGGTAACTGCGCTGGCGTTGGACACCGTCGCGGTAGGCGGTCGTAGAGCGCGGCGCAATGCTGCATTGGTTAACATTGGACCCCATGGGTCCCAGGAGCCAATGAACAGGTGCGCTGGCGGTGATGATGCGCCCTGCCACGGACGTCACCGCCGCGGACGTCACTACCATTTTCTATCTGTTCACTCACTAGATACCTGACCTTCGACAGGAGAGGACCTACACTGCTAGTGCTGCTGTGACCTCGGTCTGGAAGCGACGATGGCTGCTGCGTCTGGGGAAAGGGCCCCTGCCTTCACTGCACAGGAGTTGGAGAAACTTGTGGATGGGGTCCTCCCCCAGTACACGCTACTCTACGGTCCTCCAGACCAACAGGTTAGTACACAGGGAGCACGTTGGATGGGCTAGGCCTGGGTGGACAGGGCTGGGTGGGAGAGCAAAGGGGGCACAGTTCTTACAACAGAAAAGCATGGGGATGAATGGGCCACATGGACAGAGTTGGGAGGGGCCCACTCACATTGACGGTGCAGTAGGTAATGACTGTTCCTCTTTCCTTGTGCATGTCATGTAGGTCAGCGCCCACCAGAAGAGGGACATTTGGCGTGCCATCGCCAAGGAAGTCCAGACCCTGGGGGCCCACCAGAGACGGGGCACCCACTGCCGTAAGAGATGGGAAGACATTCGCCGCTGCAGCAAGAAGACGGCGGAGGCTCAGCTGGGGATGGCCTCCCAACATGGGAGGGGTGCCCGTCGCACCATGACCCCCCTGATGTTCCAGATCCTGGCGGTGGCCTACCCGGAGTTGGATGGGCGCTTATGGACATCACAGCAGACACAAGGGGGTGAGTACAACCTCATTCTTTGGACTTTGCGTGCAGTGGAGGTGTCTGGGTGGGGGAGGTGGGCTGTGGGTGTCCCTAGGCCAGGGCAAGTTAGGTAGGCAAGGCCCCTTCATATTGTAGGCCATGTGGGACTCTACCCCAGCTCAGAACAGAGGCAAGTTGATGTATACTTGCCCCTTTGCCATCCATGTGCGCAGATTTCTACCATTGCCATGTAGGCCATATCCCAGAAATTGCATGTGCAGAGGTCAGGAGCACGGCGTAATGCATGGGGCTGTTGCGTCTGTCTTGTCCGCCAACGGTAGCGGTATGCCATGCACTAAAACTCTTTCTTCTGTCTCCCCCCCTTTTCCTGCTCTCCCTGTCCTTTTGTACACCAGCATCATCAGGCGGTGGTACAGTGGCACCGAAGCACGAGGGAGCTGCATCCCACATGGCCATGGAGGGCCACACCACAGACTCTGAATGCACCAGTGGGACGGAGGGCGAGGGGAGCTTCACGTCGGCCACATGATCACCAACCAGCGACACGGACTCGTCCGCTGATGTGAGCTCCCCTGTGGTGGCGGCACCATCTGTGCGCCCCACTTCTACAGGTACAGCCGCCACCTCCCTTACCAGCACCGCCCTCCCAGCAGCCCCTCAGCCTTCGCCCCGTGCCCGCTCACCCAGGAGGGTGGGCATCACCTTCGCCCCAGGCACCTCAGGCCCTGCCCCTGTCACCCCTGCTGCCCTCAGTGAGGAGGCCATTGACCTCCTCAGGTCACTCACTGTTCGGCAGTCTACCATTGTGAATGCCATCCAGGGTGTAGAACGAGAGTTGCAACACGGTAATGCATTCCTGGAAGGCATTCATTCTGGTCAGGCTGTCCTTCAGCGAACCCTGCAATCTCTGGCCTCAGCACTGATGGCAGCCATTGTCCCTGTGTCCAGCCTCCCCCCTCCAACTTCCTCCACCCAGACCCAATCCCCTGTACCCCAGCCCATCCCAAGCACACATACAGACCAGCAGGCACACAAGTCAACACCCAAAAGTAGCTCAAGCAAACATAGGCACCACACACACCACAGGCACTCACAAAAGCATCACACCCATACAGACACAGCAACATCCACTGTCTCCACTGTGTCCCCCTCCTCCTCTTCTCCCTCCTCCCTCCCAGTCTCGTCTACACACACACCTGCATGCACCACATCGACAGGCACTAGGACTCGCACCAGGACACCCAGCACCCCAAGCCGCTCACCTGCACTCACCACCTACACTGCCATTTACACGTCCCCTGTGTCCTCTCCCAGTGTCTGTGACGCCCCCTCCCAAAGTACACAAACGCCGGCAATCACTCACCCAACATCCATCCACCTCACGACAGCCTCCAGTACCTGCACCTGCACCCAAAACACCTAAAGTGACACCTCCTACAACCACCTCCTCTACCTCCACTCCCAGACCCCCTCCAGCTACCCATCCCAGTGTCCGTCAGAAACTGTCCCTATGTCAAATTGACCTGTTTGCCCCCACCCCTCCCCCCTCCAGTTCATAAGTCCCGTTGTAGCGCCTCAGCCAAATAGCCTCCAGTGCCAGTGGTGCGTGTTCCAGGTTTTTGGAGTGCACCGTCCACCAGGGCAGGCAGTAGGACCCGGAGCCAAGGCACTGGCAGCCCACCCCCTGTAAAGGCTCCAAAATTGGAGAGTGGACGACGGGACCGTGTCAAGACTCCTGGTGGGACAACAACTGAAATGGGATCGAAGGCGATTGGTGAGTCAGCTTTAACTCCAAAGAAGGTGGGGAAGGTCCCGAGGAAGTCTGCCCAGCCTGTTGTGAGTGTCACGGTGGAGAAGTGCGCCATCATTTCCGGCGGTCGAGACACAACCGGCAGCACCGTCGTTACTGGTCAGGAGACCACCGCCAGAGTCACAGCCCAGGAGGGCCCAAGTATCGTCACTGGTCCAGAGACCACCGCCAGAGTCACAGCCCAGGAGGGCTCAAGTATCGTTACTGGTCAGGAGACCACCGCCAGAGTCACAGCCCAGGAGGGCCCAAGTATCGTCACTGGTCAGGAGACCACCGCCAGAGTCACAGCCCAGGAGGGCCCAAGTATCGTCACTGGTCAGGAGACCACCGCCAGAGTCACAGCCCAGGAGGGCCCAAGTATCGTCACTGGTCCAGAGACCACCGCCAGAGTCACAGCCCAGGAGGGCTCAAGTATCGTTACTGGTCAGGAGACCACCGCCAGAGTCACAGCCCAGGAGGGCCCAAGTATCGTCACTGGTCAGGAGACCACCGCCGGAGTCACAGCCCAGGAGGGCCCAAGTATCGTTACTGGTCAGGAGACCACCGCCGGAGTCACAACCAGGATCCCACAGCCCCGCTGGGCAATGATGGAACTTTAAGCCACACACCAATGTCCAGTGTGGAGATCGTCATGCCACACACCAATGTCAGTATCCGAACCGCCATGTCAGAGCACCGCTGAACAGGGCAAAGACTGCCATGGCCAAGCATCGCTGAACAGGGCAAAGACCGCCATGTCAAAGCACCGCTGAACAGGGCCAAGACCGCCATGGTGAAGACCGCTGAACAGGGCAAAGACTGCCATGGCTAAGCATCGCTGAACAGGGCAAAGACCGCCATGTCAAAGCACCGCTGAACAGGGCCAAGACCGCCATGTCAGAGCACCGCTGAACAGGGCAAAGACTGCCATGGATAAGCATCGCTGAACAGGGCAAAGACCGCCATGTCAAAGCACCGCTGAAAAGGGCCAAGACAGCCATGTCAGAGCACCGCTGAACATGGCAAAGACTGCCATGGCTAAGCATCGCTGAACAGGGCAAAGACCTCCATGTCAAAGCACCGCTGAACAGGGCCAAGACCGCCATGGTGAAGACCGCTGAACAGGGCAAAGACTGCCATGGCTAAGCATCGCTGAACAGGGCAAAGACCGCCATGTCAAAGCACTGCTGAACAGGGCCAAGACCGCCATTGTGAAGACCGCTGAACAGGGCAAAGACTGCCATGGCTAAGCATCGCTGAACAGGGCAAAGACCGCCATGTCAAAGCACCGCTGAACAGGGCCAAGACCGCCATGGTGGAGACCGCTGAACAGGGCAAAGACTGCCATGGCTAAGCATCGCTGAACAGGGCAAAGACCGCCATGTCAAAGCACCGCTGAACAGGGCCAAGACCACCATGTCAGAGCACCGCTGAACAGGGCAAAGACTGCCATGGCTAAGCATCACTGAACAGGGCAAAGACCGCCATGTCAAAGCACCGCTGAACAGGGCCAAGACCGCCATGTCAGAGCACCGCTGAACAGGGCAAAGACTGCCATGGCTAAGCATCGCTGAACAGGGCAAAGACCGCCATGTCAAAGCACCGCTGAACAGGGCCAAGACCACCATGGTGAAGACCGCTGAACAGGGCAAAGACTGCCATGACTAAGCATCGCTGAACAGGGCAAAGACTGCCATGTCAAAGCACCGCTGAACAGGGCCAAGACCGCCATGGTGAAGACCGCTGAACAGGGCAAAGACTGCCATGGCTAAGCATCGCTGAACAGGACAAAGACCGCCATGTCAAAGCACCTCTGAACAGGGCCAAGACCGCCATGGTGAAGACCGCTGAACAGGGCAAATACTGGCATGGTGAAGACCGCTGAACAAGGCAAACACCGTGTGGGTATGAATAGTCCGCCACATCAGGCATCCTTATCCCATGTGCAGCTGGGACAGTGACAGGACATGAACTTTCACGGGGAAACTCATCCTGTCTGGGCACCAGTCCCACCCAGTACCAGTAGAGAACTGCAGATACTTGCGAAAATGTAGCTTTGCTTTCCCCAGGATGGTCTAGTGGGCAACCCACCCACTGTAGAGACTTGTGAGACTGTGGCTTTGCACTCCCCAGGATGTAACAGTGGGCAACCCACCCACTGTAAAGACTTGTGAGACTGTGGCTTTGCACTCCCCAGGATGTAACAGTGGGCAACCCACCCACTGTAAAGACTTGTGAGACTGTGGCTTTGCACTCCCCAGGATACATCAATGGGCATGGAGCCCCGTCGTGGATCTGGCTTCGCATTCATCTGGCTGAGGTGCCCCCCCCTTCCCTTCCCCCTGAGGTGCCTGTAGTGTTTCTATCTGATGCCCCGGCAGTGTTCTCTCGGATTTTGGTCAGGTATCTATTGTGGGCCTCGCCCATGCATTTTTGGACTGTTGGTGCACGGACATTGTTGTGTACATATCTGCACTACTTCTTGTATTGTATATTTAAATATGACAGATTTCGAGATATATATCAGTATTTTTTTGTATGACATGTATATTGGCACATTACAATGTTTGACCGCAATTTGCTTTGTCTTAGCATTCTTCCTGGGGGATTGTGGGTTGTTAATGTGATATTTTTGACTGCATTGGTGAGTATGTTGTGATATGCGAGGGTGGGGGTGGGGGTGTTTGGTGGGTATCCCCCTAACTTTTGCCTCCCCCCCTCCCCCGTGTCGTAGATGCAGTACTCACCGGTATCTTCTGTGCCTACGTCGCTGTTGGTCGTAGAGGAGAAGAAAGACAAAGGCAGGTAGGATTTGGAGTTCCGGCTCCATGGAGTCGTCGTTCCTCGTGGAGTGTGTTAAGGTGAGCGTTTTCCCATAGCAAAAGCTGTTTCCACCGTGTTTTTATCCACGGAGAATCCGCCCCGGAAAAGGTGGCGGATTGGCAGGTCATAATAGTGTGGGCGGTACATTGTCTCCCGTCTGTCTGTTGGCGGTGACCGCCGCGCTGTTTGTCTGTACCGCCGTGGCGGGCGATGTGTTAAAGTGGCTGTCTTTGTTGGCGGTTTCCGCCAGGGTCGTGATTCCCTTTTTTTGTCCGCCGGCCTCTTTGCGGTATTTACGCAGCTTTAACACCGTCCGCCAGGGTTGTAATGACCACCTTAATCTCTTCAGGAAGCTCCTTGTGTGTCAAAAATCGATGCACCGCCTGCATTGCGACCGAGAAATTGCCACACAGCTGACAGGAACGACACAGCCCCGACTTCCCGGCTGGAAATTCGATGCACCACCTACCGGATCGACGCATCACCAGTGCCTTCTTCCAGTGCATCAACCATATTCTCCGCATTGTCCCTGGACATCAAAATATCCCCACACCGCAGTGAGGAATCAAGAATGAGCACCGAAAAATTACGCAAACCCCTTGCAGTGTGAAAAGAAATAACACATTGTTTGTGCTGCATCGGAAATTCGATGCAACACCCTATTTTTCCAAGTATCTACCCCACTGCGGTCTCCGTCCATTGTTATTTTTGATGCATACCAGGTATTGTGTGAAACAAAGAGACAACTTTTTATTTCTAAGCATTAAGACGCTTTTGAACATTTTAAAAGTGATATTCCAATTTGTTCTTATAGGATCTTTAGCATTTTGACCTTATTTTATTCAGATAAACAGTATCTATTTTTTTAAACCTGTGTGATGTATTTTTTGTGGTGTTTTCACTGTGTTACTGTATGATTTTTTGCACAAATACTTTACACATTGCCTTCTAAGTTAAGCCTGACTGCTAAGTACCAAGCTACCAGAGGGTGGGCACAGGGTAATTTGGACTGTGTGTTACTTACCCTGACTAGGATTGTGGTCCCTACTTGGACAAAGGTGTATACCTCTGCCAACTAGAGATCCCTTTTCTAACAATTGTCATTCAACCAATCAGCTGATCGGAGAATGTCCTCAAGACAGGAACCAGCCTAAAAAGCTTTTGAACCCATAGCACTTTTAGTGGAATGGGCACCATAGATGGAAGTACTAATACCCACTTGTGACATGATCCATTTGACCCAGCTGTCAAAAGTAGGGGAATAAACTAGTCTATAAGGTTTTCGGAAATAAATAGGGAGTTGGGAATCTGAGGATGTTCTTTGATCAGCAGCTTTTTGTGAGCATTGTCTAACACAATGTTTGGGGTGGTCAGGAAAGTAAGGGTAAAACACCAAGGTCAAACTGGTTTTCGTACGTCTATGCACTGTGAACAAAACACCTGTAGGAATAAACTGACAAGATGAAATGTCTAAAGCTCTAATATCTGAAAGGTGTTTAATAGAAATTAAGCATAACAACATGGTAAGTTTAGCTGATAACATAATTAGAGAAAGAAGAGCATTATCAGGCCATGACAGAAACAACTTTAAAACAACATTTATATCCCATAAGAAGCTGTATTTTGGAACAAGAGGATTACAAAATGTTACTCCCTTCAATAGTTGACAAATGAGCGTTGACGTAAGAGTAGTTGATGGAGATAACCGATCTGTACAAATTGTGCGATAGGTTTTTCCGCTGCTGGCCTCTGCTGCTAGGAAATTGACAATATATGTTACATTTGCAGAAAAGGGATCTATAGCTTTTCCCACACACCAGCTTATCCATAAAGACCAAGCTGATTTGTAAGCTTTTGTAGTTCCTGGAGCGCATGACTGGTTGATAAGTTTGAAGCCTCTGGTGAATTAAGCGGGGAAGATTGGGAATTCCTGTTATCTTCCAGGCTGACAGGTTAAGGACATTGTCTATGACTAGATTGTATGGAAGACCAAGAGAGTCCAGGAGAAGATTGGGGAAAGAAGGAAGAAGAACAGGGAAATCCATGGTAGATTCCAAAAGAGGATGAACCCACACCTGAGATTGCCAGAATGGTTCTATCAGGACAAAAGCCGCTTGTTAGCATCTTACCTGGGCTAAACCTCTGTTTATCATGTGAAAAAGAGGGAAGGCGTAATGTTTTGAAGCAGACCAGTCCTGCGAAAAAGCATCTGAGGCTAGTACCAAGGAATCTGGGTGCAACTGAAGAATTGAGGTAGTTGGGAGTTGAGACAGGAGGCAAAAAGATCTATCTGAAATGGACCCCATTTGTGCTGAAGGGCATAGAAAACTGAGGGATGAAGCTTCCAATAGCTGGAATCACAAAGGTGTCGGGAATGCCAGACTTCTATGGAGTTTAGATTTCCTGGTAAATATTCTGCATGTACAGAAATTTGGTTTATTAGGCATAAGGCCTTTGGCTAGTTCTGCTAAGGGTTTGGAATTGGTGCTGCCTAGATGGTTGATATAGGGGACTGCTGAAATGTTGTCCATCCAGAGTAGGATCGAACAGCAAACTATGTTCTTTGCAAGACGTTTGCTTGCAAAGGAGCCTGCAAGCATCTCTAAACAATTGATGTGCAATTTGGACTCTTCTAGAGACCATGTACCCCCAGTTGAGACGGGTCCACAACGGGCACCCCATCCTGTTCGACTTGCACCTGATTCTAATACAAGATCTGGGGCTGATGCAAAGATGGTCTTGCCATTCCAGGCATCTAAATGGTCTATACAAGACTCTTGATCTCGAGAAATGTCTGGCTAAGCAAAGCCTTTGTGTATGTGACGAACTTTTAAGCTCTGAACAGCCCGATACTGCAGGGGACCTGGAAACATGGCTTGGATAGAAGAAGAGAGGAGACCTAGTATCCTTGCCAGAGATCTGAGGGAGATTACAGAGCAGCAGAGGGTCTGAAGGATCCAGGATTTTTTAAAGCTGAGTTTATATAGAAACCTACAAATTCTATTTGTTGAGTGGGAAGTAGTCATTTTTCCTTGCTGATTAGAAAGTCTAGATCTGACAGCAGGGAGAAGAAGGTTAGAAGGATCTGGATTTGTAAAGAAGGAAGACTTTGGCTCATGAGGAGGATGTCACCCAGATAAATAATCAGCCTGACTCCCTGTTCTCTGAGAAAAGCTACTACCGGTTTCATGGGTTTGGTGAAGCACCATGGTGCTGATGAAAGATAGAAAAGTAGAGAGGAAAAGTGAAAGGCTTGGCCTAACCTTTGAAATTGTAGATACTTCTTGTAGTATGGATGGATGGGGACAGTGAGGAAGCGTCCTGCAGGACCTGACGAACCATCTAGTCATGCTGGAGCAGTGTATCCCTGAGATGGATAATGGTTTCTATTTTGAAGTGACGATAAACTACAAAATGGTTGAAATGTTTGAGGTTGGTGACAGGCCTGAACTTCTTGTTTTTCTTGTGAACTAGAAAGATAGAACTGAAGAAACCAGAATAGCTGGGATGGTTTTGGAGTATTGCTTGCTTTTATAACAGAGACTGAATCGCTAGAGAAAGAAGGGTGGACATTTCTGTCAAGAATTGAGGAGGGTGAGGGAAAACAGTTTGAAAAGGTTCTGAGTAAAGCTCAATGGCATAACCTTGGATGGTGTTTAATTACCAAAAGTCTGTGGCTATGGAACACCACTTTGGGAGAAACAAATAAAGGCGGATCCCTACAGGAGGATGGCTAGAAGGTAGACTCACCTGTTTGGGAAGCATATCTGGAACTCTTGTTTCCCATGCTTTGAAAACCTCGACCTCTTTGAAGGTAAAATTGGTGTCCATATTCCAGATAAAGAGGAGTTGAAGGAACCTAAGAAACCTTGGTTGTTGTAATCACAGCAGGCAAAGTGGATCCTGCCTCTGCCAGCCCTGGGGAAAACCCACTGTGACAACATGTTTTCCAAGGACTGCTGGGCCTTGTCCAATGAAGCCACGGTAAAACCATATTTGCTAAGTTCCATAAAAGAACAAATCACCACAGAGAAGACCCTCTGCTTTTATGCCTGGATCTACTACCCCCAGGTTAACTAGTTTAGGGTCTAACTTTAACAGAAGACATTTTCTGCGTTCATGAGCGACTGCTGAATTAGCGTTATCAAATATCGGGCCATGACAAGATAAAATCTGAAACCACACTAACGTCCCATAAAATTCTTATTTAGGTAATGGAGGATTAGAAAATTTTACTCCCTTTAAAAGCCGGCAAATAAGTGAGTGTTCCCCTACTGGTTTTCCGTTTAAAAACACATCATTGGAAGAGATGGCTGATCTGTACAAATTAATGGTACGGAAAGCTTTGCCTCAATGGCTAGAAAATTCATGATGGAGGTCACATCTGCTGAAAGGGAATCAAAGTGTTTTCCTAGACACCAGCTGTGCCATAAAGACCAAGCTGACTTGTAAGCTTTTCTGGTCCCAGGGGTCCAGGATTGTCTGATATATTCCAAAGCTTCCGACGAAATGACAGGGAAAGGCTGGGAATTCCCAAGATCTTCCATGCCAAAAGAGAGAGAAGATTGTCCAAAACAAGGTTGCGAGGACGATGTAAAGGATCCAAGAGGAGGTCTGGAAATGAAGGAATGAGGAAAGGAAATTTTATTGAAAGTTCCAAGAGAGTTGGGAACCAAATCTGGGATTGCCAGAATGGAGCTATGAGCACTAAAGTGGCCTGCTGTCATCTCGCTTGGGCTACTACCCTGCTGATCATGAGAAAGGGGGAAAGGCATAATTGAGGGACTTGGACCAATCCTGAAGAAATGCATCTGAAGCCAAAGCCAAAGGATCTGGACACCAGCTGTAAAATTGAGGAAGCTGAGAATTGAGGCGAGACACGAACAAGTCGATTGTCAAAGGGCCCCATTTGTTCTGCACTGATTGAAAGATCAATGGGTGAAGTTTCCAGTTGCTTGAATCACGGAGATGACGAGAATGCCAATAGGCATATAGAGTTGAGAGCTCCTGGAAGATACTCTGCATGAACCGAAATTTGGTTTGAAAGGCAAAATTCCCAAAAACCCTTTGCTAGTTCTGCTAACGGTTTGGATTTTGTGCTTCCGAGATGATTTATGTAACAGACCGCCAAAATATTGTCTATTCTGAGAAGGATAGCACAACGAACTTTGTTCTTTGCAAGGCTTATGATTGCAAAGGAACCAGCAAGCATCTCTGAACAATTGATATGCAATCTGGACTCCTCTGAAGACCATGTACCTTCAGTCGAGATTGGTCCACATCGGGTCCCCCAGACTGTTTGGCTTGCATTTGACTCTAATACAAGATCTGGGGCTGATGTAAAGATAGTTCTTCTATTGGAGATCTGTTCAAGAATCGAGGTCGAGAGGAATAATGTCTGCGTACGAAATACCTTTCTTAAATGTTGAACCTTTAGCCCCTGGAGAGCCCGGTAATGTAAAGGACTTGGAAATATCGCCTGTATGGAAGAGGAAAGAGGACTAACTACGCGGGCAAGAGGTCTTAGAGAAATCGAAGAGTGGCGTAAAATCTGGAGGATCTCTGATTTTATAGATTTTATCTTCGCTGAGGGAAGAAGGAGAATAGCAGAGACTGAATTTATTTGGAAACCTAAGAATTCTATAATTTGGGTAGGAAGAAGACAATATTTTTCTTTGTTGAAGTTTTACACCCTGAGCTTTGAGGAACGCTACCACCGGTTTCATGAGCTTGGTGAAACACCATGGAGCTGATGAGAGACCGGAAGGTAGAGATGTAAAGTGGAAGTATTAGTCGAGCCACTGGAATTGGAGAAACTTCCTGTGTTCTGGATGATTTGGGACAACAAGGTATGCGACCTGTAAATTCAACCGAACCATCCAGTCGTGCCGGAGAAGAGAGTTCCTGAGGTGGAGGATCGCTTCCATTTTGAAATGACGGTAAACTACAAACTGATAGAAGAACTTGAGGTTGATAACCAGTCGCATCCTCTTGTTCTTCTTTTGAACCAAATGGTTCCTGCCTCTGCCGGCCCTGGCAAAAACCCATTGGTTGAGCATTTTCTTTAAAGACTGTTGAGCCTTATCTAATGAAGTAAATGTGGCTACATATTTGCCTAATTCTTTGATAAAGGTGTCGCCGAAAAGTAAACCTTCTGTTTTGATTTGGGGTTGAATCGTTGCTAGATTAATTAGTTTTGGGTCCAGTTTGAGAAGCAGACCTTTACGCTTTTCATGTGAAAGAGTGGCGTTAGCATTTCCAAGGAGACACACAGTCCTTTGAACCCATAACGAAAGTTCTTCTGGGTCAATAAATAAACCATCTATTCTGGCTGTCTCGGCCATATCAAAAATTCGAGTAAGAGGAGCGATGACATCTAAAAGTTTGTCCTGGCAAGAGGACCAAGCTTTGTCAACCCCTTTTCGAAGATCCTTGCCAAATTTCGTGAAAATTTTTATAATTGGTTGGTTGATAGAAGGAGTAATGGTAGCTTTGTGAGAAAGAGAAGGACGTGGACATTCAGATTTTAGCTTGGCTCGTGTTTGTTTATCCAAAGGACAATTTAGTTTGGCAGCCACATAATCACTGACATGAGAGGACGGAAACCACTCAGTTGAATTAGGGTGAAGTATCAAGGACGGATCAAACATTGGTAGACCCTCGCAATCCAATAGTGGCTTGGGATTGGAAGACTCAAATGACGATAATTTAAGTTTTTTTGGGATAGGAGAAGAAGTTAAGTCGTCCTGGTCAGAAGCATAAACATCTGAATCCACATCAGGCATATCATCATCAGTGTCTGGAATTGAAGTAATAATCATAGGAGACATAAAGTGTTTGGTGTTAAATTTACTTTTTTGAGACGATTTTAAATTGTCTTGATTTTCATTCTCCTTAGATGGAGCTTTGTGAGGAACCGCGTCCTCTGCCATAAGTGAGGGAGCCTCACAAACCTTTAGCGCCAATTTCTGAGAATTTTTGGATTGAGACATAGGGGAAAGGTGCTGTCTGCATTCCCCCGCAGACTGGGCCGAAATTGTCTTGTTAAACATCTTTAAAACTGAGGATTCCAAATTTTTTGTCAATTTTTGTAGAGAACTGTTAACAGCCTGCTGAACAGAATTCTGTATGAAGACATGAATGTCTTGTTTTATTGCAGATACTTCCTCAGGATCCATCTGAAATGAAGCAGAGCTGCTAGATTCCATGTTACCACTAATAAAGTATAAGCAAATGCACCAGAGAGGAAAAACTGGCAAACACAGGGTTAACGTTGAAGAAAACCCAAAGCTCTGCCTCTGGGCGGGGTCAAAACCGGAATGTAAACGAAGGCGGAAAGTAGGACAGTAAAATTCCGGCAACCAGAGATTACTCGGTGAGTGAAATGGAAAGTGAAAACGAGCGTGACAGAACAAAAAATCAACATTCCCGAAGCGCGGGCTAAAATGGCACCTGCAGCTTGAGGAACGGTTGAAACCGTTCGGTAAACAGAGCGCGCGCGAGGTAATGCGTGCGAAGAGGACAAAATGAAATGAGCGTGCGGAAACTTGCCGGCTGTCAATTGAGCACAATAACAATATAGCGTTAAGCAAACAGCGTGGTAGCGCGATAGAAATATATTCAAATACAGACAATAAACACAGTGTAAATAAGCATTAACAGTGATACGAAATAAAGATACTTAACTTGGCTGCGAGCAGCAAGAAAAAAAGACTGTTCGCAGTCAAGTTACGTAATAATAGCATACATGTGTCCTGATTGGCTGTTATGTCTGAACTACACTTTGTTTCCCATAGGCTCGTTCCTTCTTCGCTTCTGGGATTTGTAGTTTTTTCTTCACTTGCTGCTGTTAGTAAAGCAAGAAAAGAAACGCATAATAGGAGCCTCTGGTCTTGTCATCAAATTTTGTCACCATAACTAGTCTCTGTTACTGTTAAATAAAAATCAGCTTGCACGCCTACCTAAAAGTCTGAACACATTTCTGAAGTAAAAACAAGCAGTGATATCACAAAGCAAAGTGAGTAGGGTTTGCCCTAGTAGCAGGTAGTGTATAATGCTAAAACCCTTCCCCAAGGAGTTATTGTACACTTTGACTTAGAGGCATGGAATACATGTTACAAGAACTGAAAATCGGATATCATCGCAGGTCTACAACGCTTTCATGACAGAGGCACAAAAGGACTTTGAACAAAGATACAAATAATATAAACGTTCTGAGCTATCGATTTGAGAATAATTCTCGTTTTGTGCTGGCAAGCATGAGAGACAGGCTAAATGTGTCAGAAGTCGTGCAGTCAGTACGAATTCAGTTAACATGGGCAAACAAGATGGCGTTAGCTAAAGCAACATGGTAGGCCACCACGGTAATGGAAGGTAAAGTAGGCAACTCTTCACTACTCAGCGTGTATTTACATTAATCCGATTTGGGTCAGTTGATCTAGCAGCTGACCAAAAGAGCATACCATTGGTTTCAGGCAAGTCTGAAATTATCAGCGCTTTCATGATGATCAAGTCAGTTTAGCTTCTATTTAAACACATAAAACAACTCTGACAGCTGCTCTTGTAGGTTGAATATCACACAGTATTAAAGATGAGAGTTTTCAATAACACAAAATCGTGATTGAAACTGTAGATCAAGAAGGAAAGATTTCACTCCTGTCACTCAGCATGTCAGGTCTAATCTGCACACAGTTCAGTCATTATACGTCAGTAAATGTTGGAAGTAAGTTTTAAATACCGGAGGCACGCGGGACGAAACCGTGTTTTTATAAATGTATTTGCTGATAGAGAGGGTATGAAATGCAAAAATTACATACCATTAAATACATTTGTAGACGATGAAGTAAAAGGAAAATGAACATCGCTTGCTCATCAAATAAGCAGGTTGGATTTTGTTTTTAAATCTGAAATGTGTGATTAACATGGGGAGCTGACGGATAACGCTTTTTCCCTCACGCGAGAGCAGCCTCAGGGGTATTTAAATGGTAATAAGGATTGAAGGCTCTTTTGAGAAACAGCTGCAGGTGCTTTTCACATATCTCCTCCAAGGCACTTTTTTACATTTTGCTAGAAATGGCTAATGTTGCAAATTTCTTGGCGTGAAACAAATTGGGAGTTTAGGGGGATGTTCTATTATGATCTAGCACTGACTGTGCTTTATTTTTTAATCAGGTCCCTTAGGTACCTTGGGGGCGTAGTTTACACTGTAATAACTGAAACACTCGGGACACACATACGTGACACTCTTGCTGGTGTAAAAGGTCATTTATTAGAACAGGATTTAAACACAAACAATACTTCAAAACATTAACTGTATATCTTTTAAAGCAAACTTTAACTTTTACAACTCCCTCGCCTTCATTTTCTCCACAAATGTCTCCCTTCAATTTTCCTGCCGTATATGCTCCCCTATTCCGCCCATGCCTTCCTTGCCTGTAGCCTACCCCTCCCCGCTCTGATGCTTCACCTCCTTGTTTTCCCCCTGGAAGGGTGGACAAACCCGCACCTGGCTCTCCACCCTCCCCCATCTCCTGCTACCTCTTCACAACTCACCTGTCCTAAATGACTGTTGACCCCCCCTACCTGACCTAACTACCCTACCTAACTAAAACCTTTCCTCCCCCTGTCTTCCTAAGCTGGGTGGGTGGGTGGTCACTTAATTAAACCTTCCCCCTACTAAGTCGGCGCGCAAAAAGGGCCGACCCCACCCTCCACCCCCCTTATAAACCTACTCTAATCCCCACCCCCACTTACCAACTATCCAATCAGGCGCCTTGCGTGCCACTTCCCCCGTCCCGAATCCACCCGCGGAGAGACTAGACTGCGTCTCTCTCTCCGCGGGTCCCTTCATTGGCCTGAAGCTGGGTAATCGCGAACAAGGGCCCTGATAATATTCCTACGTGAGCGAATATTGAACTATTATTTTACAAGTAACTAATGCCTTAGCCGAGGTGTACGCTCCACAAAGCAACTTATCAACTGTTTTTCCTCACTTTCGGCTTAATTCCCAGCTTGTCAGTATTTTGGGTGGCAATACCGCTCCAGGAAAGTAAAGATACTTCAGGACACTATTACCCACCAATTCCGATTTCCACAAGTTGGAATGACGCAAATTGCGTTGTTTTGAAGTTTGCACATCTGATTACCGGATGTTTTGCCTTTTTGCGACCGTTGTTTCCTTGGACAAATTTCACACAATTATTCTTAGCAAAATTGTGCAGTGAAAACTGTGTGTGCAGTAACTACGCCAAGGCTTGGAATATTGATGCGGATGCTAACGCCTGATTGCGACCAAATCAGGATTCCCACAGGGCTCAGGTGAGGCCCTTACACTATAAAAAAAAGTAGTGAAAATGTATTTATCCACACTGTTACTTGGTGTGGTACTACCATACCCGGTAAATACTGTCACCGCTAGGCGAGATTGTTACAGGTGAGGTATTACAGCATCATTCAGAGGTCTCTCTCTCACCACACAAACTCTATACAGTTTTACATGGCATAATTGACTAAGGGTGAAGTGTGTTATTACCGCACTGGTTGCAATCCAGCTTTCAATGCAAAGACCTGTCTGCACCTGGTTCTGAATTCTGAATTATCACAGGATACGCAATCAGGCTCAAAGTCGGCACATGCTATCCTTGTGCCAGTACCTGGCCTTAGACCTCAGCCTCTATATCTCAGATCTTTCCTCTACGTGAGTCTCTCTCCCACACGTGACACTTTGTATGTTTTCATTTTTCCAAAGCTCTGACAAAAGACATGGCACTTTAGGTGTCAGAGGGTGGCTGTTTAAGACTAACTACATCAAGACAGTGCGAGGATTTTAAGCACTCTAGGCAAAAAAGTATTTTGCCACTGCAGTACTGTCCGGGCACTGAAAAAAAGGTACTTTGGGCCTTTTTTTGTGAAACCACTAAGTGAGCCCTAGGCTTGCTGCCTTGCCTTGATTTATACAAGTGCCGGTATTCGCTGAGGCTCAGTTCCGTGGTCTGTCGTGGGGCCGACGGGCCTGTCAGTTTCTGGCTGGAGAGTGACCACCACTTCCTGTGTCTGTAATTACTGAAAGATGTAACAATATTAAGGAAGGAGAAAGGGGAGGACTGTGCTGCAACAAGAGAATGTGCCCAGGATCAGGAAATCTTGACCTGGGAAAGATGTTGTGAAACCTGCTTTCAAGCTTTACCACAGACAAAGATTTCCAGACTTAAATTTTTTTTTTTCTGTTTCAGCTCCCTACCATATTTACATTTTGGATTCCCATAATGTCAGTAGTTTTCATCTAAAAAACAGAGTTCCTTTAATTTACTTTAATGGTTTTCAGGTGTGCCCTCTACGTGTGGTGGTAGAATATAGTTGTCAGAATATAGCGTAACAAAAATGCTGTGTCCTAAGTTTTGTTGGAGCAAATGTCCTTTGCAAGCAAAAACACTTTTTTATTGAAAATATGAAAAAGTTTATGTTTAGATAGCACACATAATAAATGCAAATTTTGTAGTAGGTAATCATACTTAAATGTTATAAGCCTGCAAGTGAACTAAGTAAGTGCAGATTTAAGTTAGCTTTACTGTTGATGGCATTTTAACTGAAAGTAATGCATTAACATTGAAAGGTCTGTTTTCCATGTGGAACCGTTACTTTCCACAAGATGTTTTCTCTTTTCTCTTTTGATGCAGAAGTTTTAACTTTCCAGAAGTCTTCTGTTAGTTATGAAATATCCATTTGATTTGTATTAGACAACTGATACTGAGGCTCTCACCAGCAGAAGAGCAGGCAACAGGAAGGATGACCCATGAGAAGAGCTGTCCGGACTGCAAAATGTGGATGATGTATCTTTTCAAGGACTGATGTCTTTTGCACGGACATGAGAAAATTAGGAATTTGCGTATTCCCAGGAGTTTACTGAAATTCTATTGGAAGATAGAGGAGAAAAAAGAAACATGTTGCCTCCTAGATTGTTTTATTATATTTATTCAAAGTATTAATAAAATGTATTTATAAAGTGCTCCATCACCCCCAAGGGATATCCTGGAATATTATCATAGAATATTATCCTAGAATCCTAGAATATTATGTGTTGATATTAGTGTGTGTTCATGGAGCAGGGCAGGACTTTCCTTTGACCTTTCCCTTAGGAGGACATTTTTCCTTTGAGCCTCTCTCACTTACACTGTCTGGGGACTAATCTCTGAGTTTCTTTTATCTCTCTACAGGAGATGTTGTTTAGCCTATTTTTTTACGTCTGCTGATATAAAGCTAAGAATACTTTCCTACTTTCCAGCTTGGCATGCAAAGGATTTACACGTATGCATTGACACTCTCATCAGAACTCTTTTTTGAGTATCTGACCTGATACCTTATTCTATCTTATTTCAACCTAATTTAGATTAAAGAACATCCTTTATGGAACACACTTGCTGTATTATTATTATATTAACTGTAATTGTAACTAATGCTGTATTTTTCCTTCTACTGAAATATCGATTATTGGATTATATCAACTTTTAATGCTAATACTGGTGAGATTAATAATCATTGACTAAATAATACAAAGCTAAAGAATTGGAAATAAAACCCTTTCACTCACACAAAACTTTCTCTTTATTGACTGTACTAAAAGCCATTTTATGATGTATTACAACAAGTTTAATGTAGATGACTGCTTTGTTTACTTTTCCTGCACAAAATGGAATTATATTGTTACACCTTCCGCTTCTTGTGCAGTATGTATCACACTGGTCATTGCCTTCTGAACAAATTGGTGTAATGCTCTAAGTGACCCTCATAGGCCTGAGCCCTCCTCCCCCACAGGCCCAGTTGTAGCCAACGTTAGATTAGTGGGGTAACTGTACATTCATTCCAATCAACCCTCAAAGCCTATATGTCTCTGCTCTTGATCCCTCGCACTGTGCTGACCTTCGGTGAGGCTTGAGGGAGTATGAGGGACCTGTAGGAGGGTTGGAGTGGGAGCAGCAGCTCTGTACTTAAGCCACGCTCATGCTCTTAGTACTCCTTGGATTTGAGTTTCCTGTTTACCTTGACCCTGCCTCCTTGGTTTCGAGAATGTTGTTCCATCTGCTTTGCTTTGTATTCCCATACCGGCAGTGTAGCCCCGCGTTTATCAGCTCTTCGAGATTCCCTCCAGGTGCCTTCATTGCTGGACAAGCGGTATCACATAGGTGGCTTTTCCTGGCTCCAGTTCTGTTTTTCACACTTTTGGCCACACTTCCCTGTTAACAGTCTCCTGGACAATCGGATTGAAATTTCTAGCTGTCTTGTGGTGGATCTCCTATTTTTTACAGACAAAATTTACTGGCCCCTGTGAGGCACATGTCTACTTTGTTTTCCTGGTCTTCACTTCAATTGGGACAAATTCCTTCATTTGAATTGTGGTTTGCAATCAACTAAGGTCAGTGCACTGAGCCTGTTTAAATGGACTATCAGGGCCATATTTATACTTTGTGACGCAAAACTGCGCTAACGCAGTTTTGCGTCAAAAAAATTAGCGCCGGCTAACGCCATTCCGAAGCACCATGCGGGCGCCCTATTTAATCAATGACGTTAGCCGGCGTTAGCCGCCGGCGCTGCCTGGTGTGCGTGGAAAAAAACGACCCCGTCTAAAAAATTGACTCCGAGGCATGTGCGCCGTATTTACACTCCCGGGCAAAAATCACGCCTGGGAGTGGGCGGGTAAAAAAAAATGACGTACGGCCGCTTTTGCGCCGTTTTTTAGCGCCTGGAAAAGGCAGGCATTAAGGGACCTGTGGGCTCTGAAGGAGCCCAGAGGTGCCCTCCCATGCCCCCAGCCTGAGATGTGTCATTTTTACACTGATTCTTGGTTCACTGCCAATGGATTAGCCATTTGGTTTTCCACATGGCTTGTACATAACTGGTTCAATTCCCTTGCAGATGTTAAAGCCAAAATTTCATAGACAGAAGTGTCAACCCAGAATTCTGACTTGGTGGGGATGGCTAAGTGGGTGCGCCAGAAATGTGGACAGCTGGGAGAGAAAGCCACTTACAGGTGGGCAGAGATTAGAGAGATGCACATTCCCCTAGATTTGATAAAAACTGTGATTTTGCAATGTCCTATTTGTCAGCACACACAACAGAGATCTGTCCCACAAACAGTCAAAGACCAGTTGGGAAGAGGAAAGTTACCAGGACAGATATGGCAAATTGATCAGGTTTTGGGGGAAGTGATTGCTGCAGATTACCAAGCAGAAATCAAAGTTATTCTGATAACTAGAAGAGAATATGATTCATTCATACAGATTGGAGGCAGAATTGCCCAACTTGTCATAAGTGCAGTGAATGGAGGTTTGGTAAAAAAAGGAGTCTGCCTCAGCCCTTCTGACAGTGCAAGGAAAGGGAAGCTGTGGTGCAGCAGATAAAAACCTCAGTGCTAAGGTGTGGGTTGAATCCCCAAATGACCCTACAGAACCTGCAGAAATTATAACAAAGGGCCCCAATAACGTCCTGCTGATTATAAAACAAGGAAAGGAAGAAGAAGGGTACATTTCAGATGACAAATGTTATTTGCAAGAAAAGTCATACTTTTTTCTTTTGCAGATCCTACCACGACTCGCCACTGACCATGACTGTGCTGTGTGGTCTCCATTCGGGTGTTTGCCTGTGGGGTTGGGGGAGGGACCGCATCCCCAACCTGAACCTGATTGATTAAAGTACAAACCCCATGGATCCATTTTGCACAACTGGCGCTTTCAGTTCAAGTTCTACATGGGATCAATATAAAGTTTGTCAACTTGTTTGATTACATTCTTCCACTGGAACTCAGCAACATTGCCAGTTAATTGTCTGTTTTTTCATGTGGAACCCTTACTTTCACTTGCGTTCCAGACCTATACATGAGTAGAACTCATACTACATCAACTTGCTGTTTTAGAGACACCATTCAATCACTTATTATCCCAATCAGAGTATATAAGCTTCAGTCTTTTCATTGTAGGTGTATCTGATGTGAAAGGTTATGAGATCAATATGTTAATCCACTTCCATTGCTTTACAGTGATTGCTTTTATTATTCAAATCTGATTTGCTTATAATGTTTTTTTGTGTTTTTTTTGTTTTTGTTTGAAATAAGAGGAATGTAAACAAAAGTCGTTGGTCATAGGGTGGAAATATTATGACGTTAATTGTGTTTGACCAATGACTTTTTGTTTCACCACTGCGCATATTAGTTGTTCAATGTTCATCAGTAGCACATTACATTCTGTATTCAGTTTAGCTGCCTATTGGCTTTAACGTGGCATTAGACATTACATTTGGTATTCAGTTTAGCTGCCTATTTGCTTTATTGTGGAGTTAGACATTGCATTTGAGATATTGCAGATGAGCTGTGGTTTTCCACATGGTTGACCAAGCTGTGTTTTTCGTATTGAATTCACACCAAACCCTAGCTGATAAGAGAGCGTATATTTTGTGTTTACCTCTCTATCCAGCCTGGGAACCAGCGAAGTTTGGAGACTTGGCCACTCTCCAAGCTCTTGTTTGGTTCCCCCACTGACCCAGCATGCTTAGACTAAGGGGCCTGTTAGCAGGCTTTTTACTGTGGCCCTGGGCAGCAGCGAGGGGAAATTTTCCAGGACTTCAGTCAGGAGCGTACGTCAGCTGCCTTACCTCCCGTTTGGGTGGAAAATCTATTTCTCGCAGTTGAACAGGAGTCATCAACTTGCTGGCATGAGATAGGTGACAAGCAGTGATAGGACCTACGGTGATGAATTTTGACTTGAAGTTATGGTATAATATAATCACAGGTATTTGCTGTGTACATTGCAATTGAGAAGTGCTTTGATATATTTTGCTTTCATTGCTGCAACTACTTTTAAACGTGTGCTTCCAACCTACTAATCTCGTCTTTCAGGAACCTCGTGGTGAAGTGATAATAATAAATGTCTTCTTTAAACTAAGAAGTGCATTCCAGAGAAGTTTTGTCATCTCGGTCATAAGATAAGGAAAGCAAAACACATCTCACAGAAAACAAACTGAAGTTCAATCAACCACAAACACCACACATTCTCTGCCCACATTTGGATAGCTCTACAAAAACTGAGGGCCTCATTTATGAGGTTTTGGAGCTGGCCAGTGCCACAAGGATTCCTGCTGTGCTGTCCTGCATTAAAAGAAAAGGGCAGGAATGCACTGTAACTATGAGATGAGGTGCATTCCTGTCCTTCCCCCAGAGCTGGCGCACAATGGGCTGCCATGTGCCAAAGCAGGCACCTTTGCACCATGGTGCAAGGATGTCTGTGTTGTAGGGATGATTGCTTCTGTGTAGGAAACAAAACCTTCCTCCTCAAAAACAATCAATGGAGGCGTTTCCCTCCGTCTATATGTGGTGCAGAATGCAGCACCACAGAAAGAGGAAAAACAGGGAAAAATAAAGTTATTTCTCCTCATTGCACCCCCTTACACCTGCCCTGGGAGACGTAGGCTTTTGATGCATTCTCAGGTTTACAAAATATTGGAAATCTGGGAATGTGTCAAAATCCATGGGTGTTTTGTGTGGGAACACTCACAGCAGCACCCATGGAACGCCTCTTTGACGCAAAGTAAGGCAACACAGCGACTTGCACTATGTTGCCTTCCTCCATATCTACAAGGACTTGAAAAGCCACGCAAAATGGCTTTGTGTGGCCTTGTAGACATGGGCCTGAAACCTCACCACTGGTGTATCACAAAATGTGACCTACCGGTGGCACCAGCCGCATGTAAATAATCCCCTAAATTTGGGTGAGCTCAAGTTACACATGCTCCACAGGCCTCTCACAGTTCATTCAGTTTTTCTTGCTGTCATTTTTTTCCTCTACAAGAATGTGTATAATGCTCCAATGCCTTAAATTACCCACTTTACTTGCTATACTCTTCAGGGCTGACCCCAGATCACAGATTGTTACATTCACTAAAATTAGCTACACTATCTGTTATACTCCACAAGGACAATATTATGTAACAGCACCAAATGCCTAACATTTTATTTTTTCACAAAATTATACAGTCCTGCAATGCAATGCTAATATGTTTCAAAAACCTGGATGAGCCTGGCTTCTACAACCTCTTCCTCTGACCTTTCTGTTTTCTTTGAAAACACAGGAGGACATTTTTAGGTGGAACCTGCAACAGAGTATGTGCTGTATGTGCTCTCACTTACTTGGTGTATATTATTTACAATAAAGGGCTTAGAGCCTGCTCATTGTTTACCATTTAATGGCTTCATTGTCTCTCTTCTTTGCTGACTCTTAAATGGCAAGTGCATGCCAAACGTCATTTCCATTTCTTTCAGTGGAACATGGACCAAGCACAGATGTATTCAACTTAATTAGTGTCCATCTGCAGTTAGCACTGTGATTCAGGTGATATCTTCTCCCTTCCTGCTCCCTTTCCCCATACCATCCTCCTTCCACTTTCCATTATTATTGCTCCCTCTCCTTTATTATGTTGCTTTCCCCTCCTATTGTTGCTGCTCCCACCATCCTCCTCTACACCTCTCTTGTGTTGCTTGCCCTCCTCATGCTTTTTTTAACATATTGCACAGCAGGAAGGCTGATGCTCTGCATGGCTTAAAAAAGCATCATAACATAGTCAACGCTGGCCATATAATTTTTTCTTTACTTTAAACAACATGCAACATGTCTAATACAAACTTTGACAAAGCCATCAGATCTGAAATATGCAAGATCTATTGGCTTTGCCAGTGTTTGTTATTAAACTCATTGTATTGTACAAAATGTACTTATGAGCTAAATGGAGTGGGAAAAGTGGCTCCTCTGCCCATGCTAGCAGTTGACCAACCAAAGGGAAGGGGAAATGAGATTTTAAAAGAGACTAGAAAACTACAATCCCTAATTAATGGTCACTTTTGTTTCATGAAAGATCTGTTTCAATAATGTAAACAGGGAATGAGTAGTTGTGGTTTTCTCTTACACTCACAAAAGTTTTACCTATCCTGTTCCGACTTTCAAGACAAGATTTAAATGCAGATATTTTTGTGGATCCAGTGACTGCAACAGCTCCTGATTATGTGATGAAATGTGCAATAAATGCTCAATCCAAACTCTTTCATGAGAAATCCACTGGATTGTTAAAACCTATTTTGACACAGGTAAATTGCTCCAGAAGAATCTGAAAAGACTTTATTGTAGAATTTTCTGGATCTCACAGATGTCAGACTGTGAGACATTAAGGCCCATATTTATACTTTTTTAGCGCAGCATTTGTGCCGCTTGCTGATGCAAAAGTGGCACAAACTTGCAGACTACAATTGTATTGCTGAGCTAAAAAAATGTATAAATATGGGCCTAAGTTTTTGGTTGACTGGAGTGTGAGCCCTGGTCAAGCAGCAGTCACAATCCTGGTCAGGGTGAGGCAGAAGGCAACCCTAAATTAGCCTGTGCAGTAACACAGTGAAAACCCACCACAAAATAATCCCACACCAGATTAGAAGAATAGAGTAATTTGTTAATAAATAAAACAAGACCAACACAACAAAAATCCAATCAGTAGAACAGGAGATATGCAGGTTTAAGATTTCACTAAAAATACAATCAAAAAGCACAAATCGCTAACTGTGGATATCTGGACGAGCTGGACCGGGTCAAAGTCACAGGTTCAGGCCAACCGTGATGAAATGCGGTCTGGCTGCAGCTGCCCCTTTAGGGTCGCTGCACAAAGTACCATAAATACTGGTTGAAGATGCGTCACACAGCCAAGGAGAAGCATTGGTTCTGAGGTTCTGTGAATGTTTAATGCGGGCCCTGCATTGTTCTCAAGGATCCCAATTACGAGGGCTTGCCTCTATCAAGGATGTGCAAAGTCCTGTATCAAGGATGTGTTGCCCAGTTGGGGCAATGCGCCAGTTCGTAGGAGCATGGAGGCTATGATGTGGAGTCCAGTGTCAGTGTCGAGGCTGTCATCAATGAGGGAAGTGAAGGCCTGCGACAAGGACGTGTCGCATTGCGGTGATTCTGAAGAGGCCACTGGCTGCAAAGGTGATGTGAATCTTTCTGACGGGTCAGACCCACAGAGCAGAGGCAATATGTCAGTTCTGCTCGGGTTTGTGCTATGCAGCAGAAGTGATGGGTCAGTTCTGTTGGGTCCACATAGGCTGGCAGAGTACCTTAGGCCCACTTCTAACAGTTCAGGAATGAGATGGCAACACATCACAGGTTAAACTCACAGATGACAGAGTTTAGGTGCTGGGTTCACGGTTGATAGAGCCTCTAGTCCCTGAGGTTCAAATCAGGACTAGGGCCAACTAGCCCTTGGAGTCACTTTGATGGCCTTAGCTCAAAAGATCCAGGTCTAATCCTTGTCACCCAGGCACCATGGCAGGAGGCAGCAGGTCAGCCCTGCAGGGCAGCAGTCCTTCAGAGCAGCAGTCCAACAGAGTGGCTGTCCCTTCAGTAGCACAGCAGTCCTTCTTCCATATCCACAGGTCCAGAAGTGTACGGAAGAGGTGGTGTCTGAGGTTCAATATTTATACCTGGTGCCCTTCCTCTGGAAGGTTGAAGAAACTTCCAGAAATTTCCTTTGAAGTGCACAGGCTTCCTGTCTTCCCTGTCCTAGCTCCAGAAACTACAGGAGGCATGCAGCCCTTTGTATTGAAGCAGGACACAGCCTAGTTAAATGTAAGTGGGGCTCTGTCTAGCTCGTCCCTCCCATCCTGCATCCAATTGTGTGTAGCTGTCTAAGAGAAACACAGAAAGCCCATCTGTCAACTACATCCAGTCACCTGATCCAGAGGCAGGCTACAGGCATGAACTGGCTAAGGCAGGAAAATGCCAACTTTCTCAAAGTGACATTCTCAAAATTGTAACCTAAAATCTGACTTCACCACAAGTTAAGATTTTTTATTACAGTTCCAAAGACACCAAAAATGAACTGGTTATTTGCTTCCATATGGAAATTAGAGCTTATTAAATGTAATAAGGTAACCACAATGTTATCCTATGGGAGAGGTGGGCCTTGCAGTTGTGAGAAATTAATTTAAGAGTTTTTCACTACGAGGACATGTGAACTGAAAAGTACATGTGCTACTTTCTAAATATATTGCACCCTACATGTTCTGCTGTCCATGAGCTACCCTAGGGGGGACATTTGTATTAAAAAGGAAGGTTTGGACCTGGCAAAAAAAACTTATTTTGCCAGGTTGAAATGGCAGTTTAAAACTGCACACACAGGCTGCAATGGAAAGGATGAGACATGTTTGAAGTGCTACTGAAGTGGGTGGCACAATCCGTGCTGCAGGCCCACTAGTGACATTTAATTTACAGGCCCTGGGCACAGGTACCACCACTTTCCTAGGGACTCACAAGTAAATTAAATATGCCAATTGGGAATAAGCCAATGTTGCCATGTTTTAAGGACTGAGCACATGCAGTTAAGCACTGGTTAGCAGTGGTTAAACATCCACAGTACTAAGGCCAGAAAGGACGAAATCAGAAAAAATAAGGGGAGGAATGCAAAAGGTTCAAGAGAAGACTACTCTAAATCAGACAGGTATAACACAAACATTTTGGTGGTGGTGAACATCTAATCAACCAAGCACATTTTTCACCATTCCAAGTTTACCATCAGCCCCAAAACTAGTACACATCTTCTTAAAGAGGAAATTCAGATTCCATGGACTGCCTGAGGTTATTATGAAAATTAGGATGTCCCAATTTATAGCACTCATCTTGCTATCGCCAAGGGCTGGACTGGGGAACCACAAGCAGCTGAAACAAAATTCTCAAATCAGCCACATTTCTTGCTCTCCTCCCTGTATCTCTCTCTTTCACCCATCATTCTCTATTTTCTATTCCATTCTCTCCCTCTGATTCATTTCTCTCCATCTCCTTCCTCCCTCTCTCGCTTTCTCTCTCTCTATATCTCTTGAACATCCCTTTGCCTGATGCAGTTACCATGTGAAGTTGAAGAAGGTTTCAAAGGCACGAGCATTAGCCATAGGCTTTCAAAACTGGCCTCTGATGGCTCAAGCACACTGGGAAGATGCCAAATGGAATAAAAGGCCCGCCAGGCCCTGGCAATCCCTCATGAAAACCCTATGGAGCCCCCTTTTTAAATCTACTAGCTTTCATCCTGAGATATTAGGAAGACAGAATAGATGAATCAGACCATTGAGCAAGATCTGAGGTGTTTCCTCATCAATCATTCTGAAAACTTTTGTATGTCTCCACTGTTGCAGGCTTAGCCAGCTGTTTACGTTGTCAAAGAAACTGTTCCAGGATCACAATGGTGAAGAGCAGTGAAAGCATGGACAAAGAAAATGGAAGTTAGATTATATGTTCATCAAAGACAACTTTTTAATACTGCAGGTCCCAGAATGCACTGTATTTGTAATCAAATGTGACATAGAATTGCAAAATTCCACGAGAATAACAAATCTTGTCATCTATATTGATGTCTTTGGACTAAATAAAATCCATTCACCCAAATACATTTGTAAGTAATGGAGACATGAACCAGGGAAAATATTCATAGTAGATTTATGTGGCATTCCAGTATCCTGCATTTGTAAAAGCTTCTGCCGCACTTGGGATTCCCTTAGCCTTCAGCCCATAGGAATATGAAAAAGAAGGTTAGCATATACTTGCTTTGTGGTATCAGGCCAGACAAACCAAATGAAATTTCAAAAAACATTTTTCTGGTGCGAGCAAATTTAAAGCAAACTAAAACAGAAATTCAAGAAATCAGTTCATGACTCTGAAACCAATTAAAGGATTACATAAATTCAAGGGTGGCTCCTTCACAATGGCAAAGAAGCTTCCTCCCACTGTCTGAGCCACCATCTGAAAAATAAAACGATATTTTACTTTTGTTTTATTTTTCAGCTACTGGCTCAGCCAGCATGTGCAGGGAGGGGCAGTGCCAGGGCCAGGGGTAGGAGGAGTGGAGTGAGTGCTCTAAGTTTGCCCGTCAGTTGGGCAAGCTGTCTTAGGCCGGCCACGCTGAGATGCACACTTAGGCTTCTCCAACCTGGCTGTGTTGCAGAGCTTAGTTGGAGAAACATCACAGACTCCAGTGCACTGTCTGAGGGGCAGACCAAGGTGCTCAGACTAATCCTGACACTGCTCCCATGCTTGGTATAGCAAAAGAACAGCACCAGGATTGCATGGGGAGCCCGTGCTGCTGTTCCCAGGACTGCTGGGACACCATCGGAAGAGGAGCGAGGCAATCGGCGGTGGCAGGAACAGATACGTTTAAAAAAATATATATTATTTTATTTCCACCCTAACCCCTAAATTCCTCGCTCATCCCCACCCGGCCCTCCTCGTGAGATTTGAAGCGGACACCACTGCATAAATTAAGCGAATTATTTAGATGAATTAATAATTGAATGCAGAATTGTTTAACTAACAATGAACCTTACACACCTTGAAAAGACTTTTCTTAATTGAAAGATGAAGCTTCCCTGTCACGTAATAGGATTTTTATGTTTTTAATTGGACTTCAAACATATTTGACGTCAAATATTTTTGAAGTAAAGATATGTATGGTGAGATCTAATTTTGTAAAACATACTTTTCACTGCAAAAACTCCTGCAGATTAACATGTTTTGTTAATGTTTTCAGCAGATGTGCAGGTTATTACATCCAAGTGAAAGATAGAAAAATATGATTCTTTACATCACCATGAGAAATGTAAAAGCAGCAGGTTAATACGGGTGCTAAATTAGATAGGAAAACAAAGTAACATAGATTGTTTAAAATAGATATTTTTGTATTATGGTTTAAAGGATTAAGGGCCAGATGTAGGTATGTCCTGAATTGTGACTCGCAAATTACAAGTCAGAGCGACTCGCAATATGAGGTCGCAATTCAGGATGCAGGATGGTGTCCCTGGCACCATCTGCGACTCGGAAGGGGGTCGCAAAGGCCCACCTCATAAATATTAATGAGGTGGGTCGCAATTCGCGACCCCCTTGCAACTCCCAGCACTCACAGGTGGCCTGCTGGAGACAGCAGACCACCATGTCTGTGACTGCTTTTAAATAAAGCAGTTTTTTTTTGTGTGTAATGCAGCCCGTTTTCCTTGAAGGAAAAGGAGATGCATTACAAAATGAAAAAATGAAATGTTTCAGTTTCATTTTTTCAGAGCAGGCAGTGGTCCATAGGACCACTGCCTGCTCTGAAAAATGTTTTCCAGGCCATTCACAAAGGGGAAGGGGTCCCATGGGGACCCCTTCCCTTTTGCGAATGGGTTACCACCAGTGTGACACTGGTGGTAACTGCGATTGCTTTACGACCGCGTTCGCGGTCACAAAGCAATCTTACATTGCGCTGCAACTCGCAAATAGGAAGGGGAACACCCCTTCCTATTTGCAAGTCGCAGTCCTGTTTTGCAAGTCGGTACCGACTCGCAAAACGGTAATTGGGCACTGCAATGTGGGTTTTGCACGTCGCAAACAGCTAAATTCGCTGTTTGCGAAGTTCAAAACCTTTGCTACGTCTGGCCTTAAATGTGTTGTTCAATATTTTACTGAATCCTTATTCAACCGAAAGGAGACTGGACTACATGAAGTCAGATACTCTTTGCTGGAGGACTGTTACTTTTCTTTCTCTGTTTTCCCAATTCCTCTGCTTGCTTTATCTGGGTTATACAATCGACCCTTCGTCCAGGTCAAGAGGTTGTAGGGTGAATACAGTCGTGTTTGTAAAATCCTGTTCTTCTCTCCAGCTGAAATCAGGATAAACAGGTTAGTCACAACTGTCTCCTTCAGTTGTCAATAGCCAATTTTCCATAAAATTCCCTACATAGCTCTCTAAGGTTCTCTCTATTTGAATGCAACTATGGCCATCATCTCAGGGTTTGGCTCAACACTGTAACTACAGTTCACACTATTTTGCAATCCTTTCATGGCACTCCTCTCTCTCCAGTACATTTGATCAAAGCCAAAGCAGACTACAATAAGAATGCAGATAGGAAAATTGTTTTCTCAGCAGACTACAAGATGTATGCAGATAGGAAAATGGTCTCCTCACCTAAATACCGGGTCCATCATAAAGTCTGGGCCTAGATGCAGTCCCTCACCATTCCGGATCCCCACTCAAGTTTACATCTTGGCTTATGGGGATTTTTTTATATTTTAAAAAGTGGGTATTTCTGTTAGACACTGAAAGCTTTGCGAGAAATGGACAATAAAATCTTTGGTTGGCATATCTAGGGTTTTGCAAATGAAAGTATATTTTCGACTCACCATGTTTTCCGTGATTGTATAT
The DNA here is from genome assembly GCF_031143425.1 of Pleurodeles waltl. Lineage (NCBI taxonomy): Eukaryota > Metazoa > Chordata > Amphibia > Caudata > Salamandridae > Pleurodeles > Pleurodeles waltl. The sequence goes on along the minus strand of NC_090440.1, from coordinate 738,660,550 downwards.
CACGCATTGGCAGCACTAACAAAAAAAGCTTGTGCTATCACACACGCCAATTTGGGTTTCAGGTGTCGCTCAGCAGACAGCTCAAGATATCTGGTTTCCAAAGCAGGAACGGCTTGCAGGAGAGAAAAGGGGCAGGGCGGGGTGGCGCATGGGAACCAAAAAAATAAATAAATAAAACGTACCTTTTTTCCTCACCACCGCACCGCTCCTTCCGCTCCATCTAGCATTGCATGAAGAGGCTCACAGCCTGCCCTGTGGCCAATCATGACACTGCTCAGAGTAGCATTGTGATTGGCTGGGTGCGCCCAGTCTGTCCCTGCTCTCTCCAGCCCTGCAACACATTGCTGGAGAGAGAAAAGTGTGCATTTGTGTTTGTCCAGCCCAAGACAGCCGGTCAAACATACATGTGCATTGAGAGGGAGTCCTGTGCTCTCCCCCTCTGTCCCTGTTACGCCCGTGCCCCACCCCTTTTATAGTAAAATCATAATAAACAGAGTTTATTATGTTTTTACTATAAATTATTTGCAGCAGCTGCTGTTGGTGGTGGGGGGGGACAAAGTTCCTCTGCCACAGCGGAGGAGCCTCCCCTGTGCGAAAGACCTTTTGTGAATTTACCAAGAACTTCGGGTTTCAGCACTCCATCCATCCTGGATTGGTAAATTTAAAAAATGGGGCCAGCGTCCTTTCACAGGTGCTTGCAAGTGCCAATGAAATTATTAATCTGCAGTATTGTGCCCATTTTTTCTTATTTTTCTTTTGGCCAATGCAGCACAGCGTTTTCAAAACATACTTTTTTCCAATGCTGCAAAGCAGTGCCAGAAGGTATTGGCAAAGCCAATAGGTTCCAAAAGTTAAAACATGTTAGCTTTGCCATTACTTGTTGGAATTACCACACTAAATGCCAGAGTAAGCCTCTGGAAGGATTGTGTATGGTTACCAGATCACTAGGGGCCAGATGCAGGAAACACTTTGCGAGTCGCAAACGGCAAAATCTGCCGTTTGCGACTCGCAAATGCGTGTTTCCAATGCAGAAATGCATTTTGCGAGTCGGGACCGACTCGCAAAATGCATTTCAGAATCGCAAATAGGAAGGGGTGTTCCCTTCCTATTTGCGATTCGTAGTGGTATGCAATACCATTTGCGACCGCATATGCGGTCGCAAATGGTGTCGCAGTTACCATCCACTTGAAGTGGATGGTAACCCACTCGCAAATTTGATGGGGACCCCTTCCCCATTGTGAATGGACCCAAAACTATTTTTTCAGGGCAGGTAGTGGTCCAACGGACCACTACCTGCCCTGAAAAAATACCGAAACTAAAGGTTTCTTTTTTTTTTTTAAGTGCAGTTCGTTTTCCTTTAAGGAAAACGGGCTACACTTAAAAAAAAAAAAAGGCTTTATTTAAAAGCAGTCACGAACATGGAGGTCTGCTGACTACAGCAGGCCTCCATGTTTGCGAGTGCCTATAGTCGGTATGGGGCCGCAATTTGCGACCCACCTCATTATTATTAATGAGGTGGGTCTCTGCGACCCCATACCGACTCGCAGACGGTGTCTGAGACACCGTTATGCATTGCAAATTGCGACTTGCAATTTGCGAGACGGGAGGACTCGCAAATTGCAAGTCGCAGTTTGCAATTTTCCTACATCTGTCCCTAGGTCATTTTATTTGCACTTCCTTAAAGTGACTTGTTTCCTAGGTTTAATAATAGACAGTTGCATCAAGCTGGAAGAGTGGTGTTCCTCCATCAGGACTACAGTTCCCGGACTAACTGATCTCAATAGGCAGGTAGTTGGCACAGCTAGATCTGGGAGCATCAGTGACGCCATGGTCTGCAAATGGGAGGCTGGCGTTCACTGGTTGGCTTTTGGGACCGCTATAAAAACTGCAGTTTATTTATATTGAAATGTTTCATGTTCAGCTGTTTCCTGTATACTTTCATTAAAGGATGCTTCACCTCATCAAAGAAGTCTGGCCTGGGATAATAAGCACTCTGATACCTTGTCTATTCCTCCTCTCCCACATCAATGGAGTTAATGGTTGTTGACATGCAGATTTGTAGAGAGCGCGAGCACCTGGAAGGGTATTCTGGTGCTGAGCAGGTGTGAGTCTAGCCGAACCTAGGGCCTAGTGAGACTACTCAAAACGCCAGGTCTTCAGCTGCTTGTGGAATTCAAAAAGTGAAGAGGAGGCTCTTATGTGTAGCTGCATGCTGCTGCATGCCATTGGAGTGATGTAGAAGACTTGGCTGATGTATCTGGTTTTCTGTATATGTGGGATTTGTGCAAGTAGAAGTCTGTATGACCTGAAGTGTCAGGAAGGTTTTTGAAAGAAGATGAGCTTGTTAGGGTGTATGCTGGACCTCTCTTAAGTAGTACCATGACAGTGTGAGAACTTGGAATTGAATTGTTCTAGTTTGTGTATGTGTAAGTGTGGTGTGATGTCAGTGCTGCATTGGAGGCTGAGAGTGATTCTGGCCACCCAATTCTGAATGGTTTGTAGACCTCTGGTGAGTTTTTTGTTGATTCTGGCACAGATGCTCTATGCGTAGTCTAGCTTACTTGTGGTGAGTGTGTGTGTGTGTGACAGTTTCTGACTGCTGATTATAAGTCATTTGAAAATCATCCTCAGCAGCTTCAGGATATGGAAGCATGAGGTGGTGATGGTGTTGATTTGGGCTGTCATGTTGAGTTTGCTGTTGATGACGATCTTGTGGTTCTTGGAATTTGTCAGTTCTATCTCTGTTGGCCCCCAGGTGGAGTCCCATGGTGAAGAGATCTTCCCAAAGATCACAATTTCATTCTTGTTAGTGTTCAGCTCCAGAGATGCATATGGTGAGATACGAAGACAGATCAGCTCTATATCTTGTGACATAAAACCATGAAAAGATACTTTTTATATAACAGGGTTTTCTTAGATGTAGCATTGCTTGCTGTCTGATCGAGTGCCTACCTAGACTAAACCTGTGGGACAACTCAAGCTTAGTGTTTACAATCTGGTCACAATGTGCCTCTGCCATAAACACACAATAAGAAGAGTACCTCTTAAAACCATCTAGGAACAAAGCTAGACCTTTTAACCAGGTCAACTCTTGATCATTATTGAGCTGCATATCCTCTGTATTGGACTATGACAAAGTAGGTTGGACTTTCACAAAATTCGACCTTTTGATTAATTTAATGGCAAGTGTTAGGTTGGTGAGAGAAACCTAGGCAAGACTTTTGTTAACAGTATTTTGATGATAAGGGGAGTAGGGAGGGCTAAGTAGAAACTTAGGCTAACATTTTTTTAAATAGTTTTCCCTGGCTTCTCCTCAAATAGCAGCATTTGGCACTTTAATGAGTCAATCATTCATGCTATCAAAATCACATTTTACAAAATGTGCAAGAACAATCCAGCATATGTGATTCAGAGTTTGTCTCTGGGTGGCGATATATACACAAAACAAAAGTAAGGGGCTTTTCATGTTTTTTTTTAATGGGGCAAAAAATATTTTGCAATATTTCTGGTTAAGTTTATGGACTTTGAGCACCTTTCCATCCTTGTTAAGTAGTTGTAAAGCTGTGAGCTGTGCAAAGTGGAAAAGATTGATGTTTTGTAATTTTCTACAATATTTTTAGGTCTAGCCTAGGCAGCGCGCATGCGCTGTCTGCAAGTCATGGTCTATTCCCTCCATTGGCTTTTAACTACGCCCAGTATTGGCATTCGTTCTTTGTTGTACCATTCAGAAATGCTGGTTCTTTATTGGTGCATTGGTTCTGATTCTCCTACCTTTGGGTGCTTGGTTCATGCCCAGGCGATTTCACTCATTGTTCTTTTTTGTAGTCCATCCCAACATGTCCATTGTTCCTCCTGGCTAGCCATCGCAATACATGGCTACCAGATGGCTCCACGGCTTTGTATATGACTTACTTTCTCCCACAACACTGCTTGCGACTTAGTGATTGATAGCCATATCTTTTCAGTAGGGTACAATGTGCTAACATTTGTCAATTGCTGTAAGTGCTTGCCCAGAAGAGAACTGGTGTGGTTACTTTTTTTTTCATTACAATATGCATTTCAAACGTTTTTGTTTAGTGGCGCAAATCCTTAGCTCTTTGTTTGCCTTTTCCGTCTGCTGAATATTTGTAGTTGTTTTTCTTAGCTTCAATTTGTCTGCTTTAATTATATCACTTTGTACTAGAGTAAGTGTGCGCTTGTTGACGCTGTTTACCACATATGCTTGTTGGCGCTGTTAGCTTTTTCTGATGAAGTCGGGTGTAAATTCTGGTGTACAATTCTGAAATGCCACTGCTGTTTGTGTTCTACGAAGTGTTAGCATAATTAACCGCCTAGTCATGGTGTATTTGCTAAGAGGTGTGTATGATGTTTTTTTTTATTTCTTTATTTTCAGTGGTTTACTTTGAATTTGAAGTAATGTGTTACTATTTTTCATAGCATAATCTCGAAAAATAGCTTGGTTCCCTATTTTTGCACTCCTATTACAAATGAATAACATAAACCAATAATGAAGAGGCTGCTCACTGCAGAAACATGTTTTTTTAGTTTGGCATGTGTGCTTTTTTGAAAATGTCTTTATTGGCAATTGATTATAGACAACAGCACTGCAACATGAAAAAATGGGGGAAGGAAGAATGGGGAGGGGATGGCTCAGCACAAAGTGATTACAAGTACAGTGCTTCAGTTATTTGCAGGGCCACTGGAATTATGTGGCAGAGAGGACCAAATTATACAGCAGGGTTGATTAATTTATGTGGCAAGAAAGTACAGTTATTCATTTACAACGGCAATTACGCTAACTCAAGCAAAAGTGAGACCTATTGCATTGTAAATGTTTATTTTCAAATGTTTGCTAGGTTCCAAGAGGGCAATCTGACCTCTGTTGGCGCTAGGAGCTTGTAAATATGCCCATTTGTTTTCTTCAAAAAGATTAAATTGTCTGACTTAGCCTGACTACGCCTACGAAATAAAAACATTGCAGACCACCTTAAGGTTTGCAAAACACAATTTGTTGAAACGCTGTGAAACAACTAGCTCTGTATACATTTGCACATTTGGTATAACACACAACGGGTGTTCTCCAAAATAAAGGGAGTGGCTAAGCATCAAGTTAATTATTTTTCAGTCTCCATTACAACAAAATAAAGGAAGCGTCTCCTATGTAGACGAAACAAATGAAAACGGTACTCACAACCGACTAGAGCACATTTTTCAGCTGGAGTCGCAGAGGCAACTATTTTTGTGGCCGGGGGAGGGGTGCATCTTAAATACTTTATAGTTTAATGTTTTTGTATTTATGGCTGCTGTGTTTTCATTAAAAAGCCGCACTACCTGCTTGACTTCTGTTTTTTTTTTTATATTAAATTGTTAAGAATTACAAAGATTATGCATTTTTTTATAAGACAGAGAAGAAGCATATAATTAAAGAAGGTAGATTATTTTAACAATATTATGAAAATGGTACAGTGACTCTGCAAATTGTTTTTACTCGCTACGGATGCTCATTAAACCATACATTACACCTTTTCACATTATCTTTTCATTGATCCATGTGGATGACTTGTAAAAACTAAGGGGCATATTTATACTCCGTTTGCGCCGAATTAGCGTTGTTTTTTTCGACGCAAATTCGGCGCAAAACTAACGCCATATTTATACTTTGGCGTTAGACGCGTCTAGCGCCAAAGTATGGGCAAATAGCATCATTTTTTTGCGTGAACGCCTTCCTTGCGTTAATGAGATGCAAGGAAGGCGTTCCCGTCTAAAAAAATGACGGCGACGCAAATGCGTCGTATTTATACTCCCGGGCAAAAATCACGCCCGGGAGTGGTCGGGTCAAAAAAACCCGCATTTGCGCCACTTTTTAACGCCTGGGTCAGGGTAGGCGTTAAGGGGCCTGTGGGCTCAAAATGAGCCCACAGGTGCCCTCCCCTGCCCCCAGGGACCCCCCCTGCCACCCTTGCCCACCCCAGGAGGACACCCAAGGATGGAGGGACCCATCCCAGGGACATTCAGGTAAGTTCAGGTAAGTATAAATTTCTTTTTTTTTTTTTTTTTTGGGTGGCATAGGGGGGGCCTTATTTGTGCCCCCCTACATGCCACTATGCCCAATGACCATGCCCAGGGGACATAAGTCCCCTGGGCATGGCCATTGGGCAAGGGGGCATGACTCCTGTCTTTACTAAGACAGGAGTCATGTAAATGGCGTCTGGGCGTCGTTAAAAATGGCGCAAATCGGGTGGAGGCGATTTTTTGCATCAACCTGACTTGCACCATTTTTAAGACGCCCTAGCGCCACTTTTCCCAACGCCGGCGCTGCCTGGTGTACGTGTTTTTTTCCCACGCACACCAGGCAGCGCCGGTCTGCTTGCGCCGGCTAACGCCATTCAATAAATACGGCGCCCGCATGGCGCTTCAGAATGACGTTAGCCGGCGCAAAATTTTTTGGCCTAAACTCGTCGTCGGACACACACAGGATGACCATAGAAAGCATGTTTTAAAATGGATGGAGCAGTACTTAATGCTCATGCATTCCCGTGTAATTGTTATTGTCGTTTGTATGAAAATACAGGACGAAATCTGGTCAAAATGACGAAAAGGCAACTGACCCTATTGGATGTGTCCCTCCGCGGTTTCTAATAAGAAGAGTGCTTCCCGTCTGCAAAGCGCTAAACGCATCTTCCGGGATAGTAAGCGCTATATAGAAATCATCATACCATATAATGTTTGCACCGTTATCCAGCACTGGATGTTATAGGAGATCCTAAATAGCTACACACTGGAAACATTACCCACACTTTCAATAGTATCCACTTGGTGGCGCTTTGTGACTTTTAATACACATCCCAGTTAAATGCGATTCTGTGAGAAAGCTATTTGGGCGTATTAATGAAAAACGCTGATGATTACAGTCAGTTCTCAATCAAACATTGTCTGTGATGAAACAAAATAACTCATGCTTGGGCTAGCAATTATGTTTTGGAGCATCCGCTCTCTGAATGTTTAGCTTTTCAGTGGAGGCTGTCCAGAAACAAGCACGAGTAAAAAATGACCTGGCAGTTGGAATACAAAAATCGGTAACCAATACGGGGCCCAAATAGATACAGCACTGTACGATCTCGAACATACCGTTCTGTAGAAAGAGCTTTCTAATTATGGACAAAACGTCGTCTGATAATCCAGTGGCCTAATGCACCTCCTGCAGAGATCCGTCTATTTCCCCAGCTTACGTTTAATTAATCTATCAGCCTTCCATGTTGTGAAAGTGAGTTTTATGGAACTGGGTTTAGAAACAACGGTTGATAATACCAACTTCTTTTCGCATGTTAAATCAATTGTTTGTACTACTATAAAACATCGAAGCATTTCATCCAGTTTCATTTATGTCAAAACAAAATAGATCAAATGGGGTCAGCAAGACGATACAGTACAAAAGATACATATTTTGCAAGTTTAAATACCGATGTACACAAAATACAGAAATCAAAGTTATGTTTTGTTGAGTACCCAACAAAAAAGCCTTTCTGCTCTTGGAAGCAGGGTTTTGGCGTTTCAGCGGATTAAAATTGGTCCATGTTTGCACATAAGCTCCTGCTTTATATTTATCCAAGTCTGTGCTAACAGGGTCTCGTACCAGTAAAATCTCTGGGCACTTAAGAAAGAAAAATCTATTAAAGAAGAGCCAAACTAATCCCCCCTCTTTTTGCATGTTTCGTAGATTACTCCGCTGCATTTGATGCTGTTAACAGGGATCTACTATAGATCAAGCTAAAAACGGGGGCATCTCAAATAACCTCCTAAGGGCAGTAACATTGATATATACATCTACCTGGGTGAGGGTCAAGCTGTCACCCTCCACAGTCACCATGGAGATTCCTATCACCAACGGGCTAAAACAAGGCTGCGTTTTGGCACCACTTCTATTCAACCTCTACACTGCGGATATGCCACAGGCATTGAAACAAGCCAACCTAATATCACAGAAAATTGGCAATCAAAAGATCACCTTGCCACAATATGCAGATGATATCGTTCTGTTGGACCATTCCAAAGTAAGCTTGCAAAAAGCCCTAAGAACACTGCACAGTTACAATACAGCAAACAAAATGACAGCAAATGCTACTAAAACTAAAGGAGTAATTTTCAGTGGGTCACTGAAATCCCAGCATTTTGCTGGAAATTGGAGCCACTTATCGTAGGACTACCGACATGTACAACTATCTTGGATTTTGTCTCTCAGCCAAGGGAACGCCCAAAGCCAACCTTCAACATCGGAAGGCAAAGGCTGATTATATAACAACTAGAATATGCCAACTCAACAATTCAATAGAAAGCCCCTCCGCTAACTTAGTCCTTCAAACTCTTAAAGCCACTTTTCTCCCGGCAATGAATTATGGTCACAAACCATTCCCCGGCCAATCCGCCGCACTGATAGAAAAGCTACAGGTTAAAATCTACAAAAGAGTTTTTAAGCTGCCACAATATATAAGGAGTCATCTAACAAGGCTGGAATTTGTTTTGGAGGGCCAGCATTGGGCCATGATGGGGGCCTTCCTGAAATCCTACCACAGGATATTCATGGCCCCACCTAACACTCTGAAGTCAGTCCTCTGCTACATTTTCGACACAAATATGAACCCTTGGTCACAATATCTAGCTGCAGCTTTAAACAGTCTCCAAATTGACCGAGTAGAACTGATCAGGTTGGCCCAGTTCCACATTGCAATCAAACCTGTGATTAAAAAACAGAATAAATCCCTTTCCCAGGCATATGATCTTGGAAGAACGAACAAGACTCCTGTGCAAGAAGCATTAATTGCTTCTTACAAAAACTCCACACAGCTTTTGGCACTACAGCCATATTCTACTCATCCCATCAGGAAAACCTGCATGACACAAATTGCCTTTGCAAGACTGTTCAGCCCGACGACAAAAGAGCTAAACCCGAAATGGAGCTCCGTTACCACCTATGGGGGTTGCAGGCAATGTGACTATAAATCTGAAACCTTTATCCACCTGTTGTGCTGCTGTCCGGCCCTAATGAATGCACGTCGCTCCCTCCTAAGACCTCTCTTTCTCCATCATTATATAAGAACTTGCACAGAGGCAATATCACTGGTGTTCGCTTTAGAGGAACCTACCGACCTGGCAAAATTTGGGAAGTTTATTAAGCTGTCTCAAGCTGAACTGACGGCCCACACAAAGGGCCCTTAGGTTTTAACTCAGTGTCTGTGAAAGGCAATCAGTCTAGGTTTTATTCTTAAAAAAAAATATATGTATATATACATATATATATATATTTATTGTACCTAACGTAACCTATATGTGGTCGACTGACTTTTCCGGGAGCACATTTCTTTTTGTTTCCTGAATAATTTTCTTTGTTTGCAAAGATTTTAAGTAATCAAGCAATAAAAATAATCATGATGATGAGCCAAACTGCTGGCAAAGTTTCTTAAAACAAGGCCAGAATTACAAAGCAAAATGTGACGCTAATGGGCCACTACCATAGCGCCATGTGTACAAGGTGGCGCAAGCTATGTTTGGGTCACCTTCTAATCTCTTTGTGCCACATCATGCATAATATATGATGCATGGTGTATGCAAAGAGTGCGTTCCCTCATTAGAGGGTCGCTAAAAATGGAGCAATGGAATCCACAAGATTCCATTGAGCCATTTCTAGCCTCATTTTTAACGCCCGCTTAAAGCAGGCATTAAAATGAGGTTCCCATTGATTTCAATGGACCTCTGAACACTAAACTGGATTAGCGTAATTTTTTTATGCTAATCCAGTATAGCCTTACAATAGCGTCAAAAAAATGATGCTATTTCCCCTAACATGCGCCATGGTGCACCGTCTTGTAAATATGGTGCTACTATGGCAGCGTTAGGGGACGCAAAGGGGGGAGCAAGAAAAAGGGAGCATCACTTGTGATGCACCACTTTCTTGTAAATATGGCCCATAGTTTCTTTCTCAATAAACAGAAACAAACAAAGGAAACCAGGACAAAATAAAAGAAGAGGGTAAAAGTTCACAGATATTTGGCCTTGCATCAAAAAGATGAGAAACCAAATCACCTGAAAACCTATGCATTCATTGACCAATTCATATTGCTCTGAGCATGACCTACAGTGATCTGGCCAAAACATGGTGACAGTCAGTTTTACAGCATCCATTTTAGGACATCCTTTTCTTCACTCCTCATCCCTACTTCTCATCCCTGATTTTCATCCATCATCTCTACTTCTCATCCATCATACATCACCCCTACTTCTCATTCATCATCCCTGCATCTCTTCCATCATCCCTACTTCTCATCCATCATCCCTACTTCTCATCCATCATGCATCATCCTAACTTCTCATCTATCAACCCTGATTCTCTTCCATCATCTGTACTTCTCATCCATCATCCCTACTTCTCATCCATCATACATCATCCTTACATCTCATCCATCATCCCTACTTCTCATCATTATACATCCTCCCTCCTTCTCATCCATCATCCCTACTTCTCAACCAACATCACTGCTTCTCTTCCATCATCCCTACTTCTCATCTAACATCCCCACTTCTCATCCATCATACATCATCCCTACTTCTCATACCTACATCTCATCCCTACTTTTCATCCATCATCCCTACTTCTCATCCATCATCCCTACTTCTCTTCCATTATCCCTACTTCTCATCCCTACTTCTCATCCATCATCCCTACTTCTCATCCATCATAAATCATCCCTACTTCTCATCCATCATCCTTACTTCTCTTCCATTATTCCTTCTTCTCATCCCTGCTTCTCATCCATACTTCTCTTCCATCATCCCTACTTCTCTTCCATCATCCCTACTTCTCTTTCCTCATCCCTGCTTCTCATCCATACTTCTCATCCATCTTCCATCATTCCTACTTCTCATACCTCATCCATTATTCCTACTCCTCATCCATCATCCCTACTCCTCATTCCTCATCCCTCAGTCACACAAACACATTTTCAGTTTTGTGAGAAACACATCTTCACATTGATTGGTTAGCAACAGCCGATCGGAGTTATGAGAGACTCCTGCATTCTGTTTCACTGAAAAGCAGCCTTTTTATTCAATGTCCTGGGTGAAAACAGAGGAGAGGAAATGCAACTGTGTGTTTGTTTCCAGTGAATTCAAGGATGTACAACATTTCATTTTATTTGACTAAGTTTGGGAAATACAAGGAGCCCACAGCTTGGGCCATAAATCAGCTCTTGGAGAAAGGGTTATACAGTTCATCTACAGTTCAATGAAAACCTTTCTGAAGCAGTAGACACTGACCAATGAGAAGCAAAGAAATGAGAGTGACTTCGAAGCCAACCATTAGTAGTTAAGGGGTGGCTTTAAACCTGTTTTAAGCTTTTTTTTTGTTTACAAAAACTTTTACATCAACAGTGCATACACTGTCTAAGGCAAAACCTAAAAAGAACAGTCACATTAATTCTCTTAATAATGGAATACTGCCACCACCTCTTCATGTTGTACACTCATGTATTGCACAGTGGTCCACTGCCAGTATGCTAGTGCATCCCACCAGGATACAGGACCAGTTCAGGACTTCTCGTTGTCAGGGGCAGGCCCGTCCTCTGTGCACACGGTTAGACTCTGGAGAGTGCATCCAGAAGAAGGAGAGGGGCTTCAAAATGTTTCTGTAGGCATTTTAAAAAAGAGACTGGAGGGGTAAAATCCACACAGTATTTGTTCTCTGTTGCATGGGATTAAGGTTCATACATGGAGGGGGATCAAAATCCCCAAATAGGGGAGGAGTTAATGGAAGAACATTATAAGAAGCACCATCAATAAAAAAGAGTTATAAATGGCTGCTTGCCGTAAAAGGTATTCTAAAAAAGGCAAATACACCCATAAATACTAACACATAAAAAACTCAAAAAAATCAAAAAAGGTTCTTTTTAGAAACAGAACCACAGGCCAAACCAAAGAGCTTGTCTCTAATAAGCCTTGTATGTCTGCCTGTGGTGGGTTGGGTGCAGGTCTTGGCTGCAGGCCAGTCCTGCTGTCATCCCACCCAGCGCAAGGCCAAAGGCCATGAGCAGCAGGGGTTGGTCACCAACCTAGCGTTGTGGCCAGTCCCCTGTGGACATCCCCTCTGGGTACAGCTGATGGTTGTAGGCAGTGCAGTTTAGCTGCCTTTGGAGGGTTGGGCACAGAGTCTGGCTGTGTGTGGTCAACTCACCTTGCACATGGCTGGTCACCTGTGGCACCTTGCGGTCAGACCAGTTGCAAACCAGGTAATGCACAACCAAAGGTTGTGGGTAGTGGGGGTTGTGAATATAGTGAATCATAGGAAAAACCTAGAAAGTCTTTGAAAAAATCATACTTACAAACTGAATTATGGTTGTGGCTCATATGCACAAAACCACTGAAATACACCAGTTAACATTTGCAATACACACCAGGCATGTCATAACACACATCACCCACCATGCACAAAACATCACTTTGGAAATGGCACCGAAAGAAGATACCTAAGCAAGAGTTAAACAAGGTTGGTGATGCTAGTTATGGCATTCCCTGTGTGCATTGCACACAGTAGGAAATTGGGTTATTAGTGTTGTGGCCTGCACATGTAATAGGTCCACAATTCCCCTTATTGGGAACCAAGCACCCCATTGTAGTGTTTGCCTCTTTCAGGGCAGTGCGTCAGAACACTCTAAGGCCTAATCAGGGGTAGTGATGTGGGTTAATAATCACCATTCACTGACCCACAATAATAACACTCAATAAATGATTTTTGTTGGACTTTTTTGCTTATGCAGGGTCATCCCCAATCTTTTTGCCCCCTGCCTCCTATTTTTTCTGCCCTGTTGCTGTTGGCTTTTGAACTCTGAGCACTTTACCACTGCTAACCAGTGCTAAACTGCATATGCTCTCTGTGTAAGATTGGTGCCCTACTTGAAGGAGGGAGTTAACACACACCAGGAGGTTAAGGGGTATGAGGTAGCTACAGTGATGCACAGGGTCCCTGAGGTGGATTGGAGAACTGGCTTGGGGAATCATATTCCTACTGCTGGGAGGGACACTTTACTGACTCTAGGTGAGAGTGACAGGGAGAGGGGTTCCCCCCAGGTAGAAGTCCTGGTTATGGAGTGTGAAGACATCCCAAAAGAGTGTGGGTTGAGTGTCAGGGACATTCAGGTACTGTCTCACCAGTCCCAGGAGGGTGATGTGGGGTGCTTTTTCGAAGCAGAGTCACTGGATGGTTGGGTGAAGGGTAGTTTGGTTAATTCATGTGAGGGGCTGTATGATGTACTTGCTGGAGAGCATATATCTAGTCCTTATTTTCCAGAGCTACGCCAACACCAGGTGGAGTGTGAGTTCTCTGACCACAGGGAGCTTACAATGGAGGCAGACTTCTGGGTGAGTACCAGAAAGTCTGAAGAGGCATTTGGGGGTGCTCCTGAGAGGAGTGGTCTAGGTATTTCCCAACCCGGTGAGGTAGGGAAGGATTGTAGTGTCCCAGGTAGGTCCCAGTGTAGTGGGATTGGTGTGGGACCCCATGTCCAGTCTCAAAGGAGAGGGAATGGGGATGGGTTGAGGCCCAAGGTTCCAGAAATCCGGTCCCAGGTCCTCGAGGGTTCCATGAGGGAACACCAGGAGGGGAGCCTAGCCTGTACCGTAGGGCCATCTGTTGGGGGAGACCCCACAGTGTCAGGAAAACTTGAAAGGGCGACTGTAGTTCTGGTGTCTGGCAGTACCACTCCTAGTGAGGGGGTGCAGAAGTCCAGACAGAGGGTTGAGAGGGGGTTGCGGACCCCAGTGGAGGACCTGGAGGGTCAGTGGTCAGCTCTGAGATCAGAGCCCCCCAGGAATGACCTTGGTGAGACCATTTCTGGGTTGGGGGAATCCAGACTCTGTCAGATGGGCAGAGGTCAGGAGACCTGCGTCAGCCAGACTCTTGTGTGGCCCGTGGGGACGGTGTGTCCCTTGAGGGGGGTAAGTGTGCCCCCCTGGAAATCCTGGTGTGACAGGCAATTGTTCAACTGCAGGGTGGTGACTCTGGGTTGAATGATCAGGTCCAGGGGGGTAAACTCTGACCTGGTGGGGTGTAGGTATGCCCCCAGGAAGCCCTTGGTTGCCAGGCGGTGGTCCAGTCTGTGGGTACAGATCCTTGACTGGAAGAGCAGGTGCAGGGGGTAAACCCTGACCTGAAAGGGGGGGCGGTTTGTCCAATCACCCCCCGGTGTGATTTCAAGGGGTTCTCCTCCTGAGGAGGGGTGCAGAACCCTGAGAGTAGGGGCAGGGGAGAGAGAGACTCACCCCTGACCCCAGTGCAATCTAAGGGTAAAGACCCTAGATTGGAAGGCCAGGTTCAGGGTGTCCCCCCTGACCGGGAAGAAGGGGCTACTGCTAACAGTGCCCCTACAATGTTGTCTTCTGCCATCTAAAGCCGCTGTATTTTCTGTGCTGCACAGCCTTGAAGCGTTTATGTTCCGATTTGAGGGTGCTCAGTCCCACCCGTGCACCCTCATGCTCCCAAATGTTGGGAGTACCTGAGGGAGCCCATCCCTTTCTGTCCTGCCAGCTCCCATGCAGCACACACCTCTGAGTGGGGCTACGGGAACCAGCAGCTTGCTTCTCCCTGCCTGCGTCTGCAGGCAGCATGTAATCTTCATCAGTGGATGCCTCAGTCCCCCCAGCCACAGGCACACTAGCAGTAGTGAGACCACCACCACTGTGGGGGGGCACAACAGCGCTCTCCCATCCTCTTTTGCTTTGGGGGGCTGAGGATGGGGTCTAGACCCTATCTGTAGTGAAAACGGACTTGGTTTTTAGGTGCAAAAGTCTAGGGCCTTACCCCAACTGGTCCTCAGGGGGAGTAAAAGTGCCATCCTCACTAGCCCCTGGGGAGAGACAGTGGTCCTGGGGTCAACTGGCAGAATCCTTACTCTTTTGTGGACGTCATGGGGTTCATCCTACCAGTTCTCCATGGAGGTCCCAGGATCCAGCAGTGAAGTGCAAAATCATCCACCAGGCAAGACAGAGTCTCTCCCTTGTGCAAGAGTTTTTAAAGGTGAGAGGAAGGTTTGAGATGTCAGGCACCACTGGCCAATACTAGGGTGCCACGTCACCTCCCCACCCCTGTCCCCAACCCTCTTGCACAGCATGCTGGGTCAGTTCAAAATGGCATCATCCAAGAGTCATTACTCTTGAGGTCATCTGCTCTTGAGGTCTCAGCTCCACCCCCTCACTGATATCACTGCCAGTGTCTCGCACATCAAATTTTCAAAGAGTCCCCTTCTGGGTTGGCTCCCCTTGGCTGGGTCTCCTCCTTTGTTCATTGGCGTTGGGCAGGTCCATCCCTGATCCAGTGTGACAGCTGAGTAATTGATGCAGATCATTCCACTCCACCTCTTTCCTCTTCAGGAGCTGGGTAAAGTACTGTTCCAGGAGAGAAAAATAATTAACTGAGCACATCAAGCTGACGAAATGCCTGGCCTCAGATCCTGAGCTGAGCCAGAGAACTATGACAATTCTGGATGACCCATAAAGTGTACAGATATAATTTTAGAAATTGCAAAATTGATTTCCCCGCACACATTACTCCCCAGTTTGAGATATTAGTGGTCTCTGTAAGCCAAAGAGAAGCAAAACTGCTCTCTAAGGAAGTTTTCTCCCTGGGTTTATAATAAAGTGTCACTACAGATGAGACAGTAAGTCCCATATTTATACTTTTTTGCATCGCATTTGCATAATTTTTTGACGTAAAAGCGGCACAAACTTAGAAAATACAATTAAATTTTGCAAGTTTGCTCTGCTTTTAAGCAGTTGCTAAAAGGACACCACGCGCTTGGTTACACTTAATAAAGAAGAGTATTGGTGACGGGTTGCAGCCATGTCTAAGATACGAACCTATGAGCTGCATTCTGTCCTTTATGAAGAAACGTCCATCCATATTTGTAAACGCTTGAGAAGAAGCATGAGGAGACCTTTGATTGCGATGTCTTGTCACAGTAGAGGCAGTACAGATTAGAAGCATTTTGCAACTTGGGGCAAGTCAACAAGTGAGGGCCTGTCTGTGATTCTCTGGCCCGGCATGCTATTCAGCAGTTTGCATCCACGCGATCCAGGCCTGTCTTCAACAGTACGACCGGGTATCATTGGTACTCCATTCCCCATTCCCCATTTGCCAGTAATGTCCTTACGAGTGTGGGTGTCCTGGGTTTAAATGGTGCACGATCCTCTGCTTGCCTGTGCTCTTTGTCCACTTTTGGTGCATGACAGCCAGAGAGTCTAGGGGAGTAGTGTGCATCTTCAACTTGCGTGTCTTCAACGGGATCAACTTCAGACAGCTGCCCTTTTGAAATGTGCCATAATCTTCAACAGCAACTGTGATTAATCAGCGTTGAGCAGTGATCCGCTCATCTTTACTATTAAGTGTGGAGAACCTTCGGTGATTCTCACACCTTACATGTAATTCTGCATTTCTTTTTAACTATACCAGTAAATGAAGTGTGAAGAACCTACAGTGATTTGCACATCTTTCAGCTATTTCTACATTTTCTTTAACTTTAGCAGCAATTTAGAGGTTCCAAGAACATTTGGTGTTTCGCACACTTTTAATGTCTTTCTTAACATTTTAAGTTTACCAGTATTGGCAAAAAATGGACAGTGATTCATACACTTATGATTCTAAAATGGTTATAAATTAGTTATGGTAATAGTTTAATAGTTTGAATAAATTGTGAGGAGTGCTAAGAAGTGAGATTGTATAGTAGGGTATGTATACATTTTTGTCACCCCATGTTAGGGTATGTACACATTGGTTTTACCCCATAATAGCATACCTATGTATTTGTATGTTGTTTTACTTTACTTTGTAAGTACAGATAACAGAAGAGATGTGTGGGACCTAGTATTTTCCCCCTACAACATGTCATACCTTACTGCAAAACCTCCAAAAGGTGAACCACCTCCACCATTGTTACAATGGAAGGAGCATTTCTGAAATTACATAGTAACTATAGAATTTGTGAACAAATTGACACTAGAAAGGAACAAAAGTTTATTGTTGCATTTGTTGGGCCCAGAAGGATTAATTATATATAGTCAATAGCAGAGGGAAATGATGGGCAGAGATAGTAATGTGTTTGGGGAAGCCATTCCACAACTGGAAAAGTATTTCTCTCTGAAAGTGTGCATAGGGGTAACTAGATATCATTTCTTTCATAGGACACAACAAAAGGAAGAAATCATTGAGGAATATATGTCACACCTTGAGAAAACTATCATTGAATTGTAGATTTGGTGGTCTGATTGAAGACCTATAAGAGATCAGGTGATATGATTCAACAGTACAGACAAGAGTGTGGACGAATTGAGATGCAGAGTTAAAAGATATTTTGTCCATCGTGTGCAAAGTGGAAATGTCTGAAAAGTGTGCTAAAGTGTTAAAGAAAACAACTGAATGTGAGTCGGAGGTGGTAGCCAATATTTCCTTTGACAAAACCGGGAACAAAACGTATTTAAAACAATGAAGGGGACAAACCTAGGGTAGTTCATGAAAAATTTAAATGTTACCGGTGTGATACTGTGCCCCATTTAGTGAATAGTAAAAACTGTCACACCTAAACACAAAAGTGTATGTAGGAAAATATATCACAATTTACTTATTTGCAAGATGAAAAAGAGAAGCGTGACAAAGTAAAATGGGTTGAAATAGAACATACTAATTCATCGAGTGGAGATGAAAATGAAGATGTGTTGAACATGACAGAAAAAATAGTCCTAAATATCTCTGATGAGAACTGTAAAAACAAACCTATATGTTTCATCAAGCTATGTGCTGTAGGTCTACCTTTAACAGCAGATTCTGGCTCCCCCTACACAGTTGCCAATGAAAAAGTGTGGAAGCATAATGTTGAAATTATATTTGGATTTTTTTTGATAGTTTAGACACTGGGCCAGAAATTTTCACAGGTGGGACAATTTACATGATTGGGTATAGAAGCTTGATTTTCAGATTTAAGAGCAGAAAAGCTTATAGAAAGTTTTATTTCGGAAGGAAAGGTAATCAGTCCTTGGGTGGTTGGACCAAAAGAATTTGCATGTACTATTAGATCCCAACAGTAAAAAACAGGTTTTAATAGTGGATGAAGGAAAAATTATAGGAAAGGTGTTGTTGAAGAAGTTTCCCAGTGTTTTCAATTGGAAAATTGAGAAGGTAAAACATTTTGAGCACAAAATTATTCTCACGGACAAGGCTAAACCAAAAGCCACAAAGCTAGGAATTTACCTATGTCAGTCAGAGATTAAGTTAATGCAGAATTAACACGATTAGTGGAGGCAGGAAATATAGAGCCAATTGAAGCAGCAGAATGATCAGTCCTATTAGTGCTTGCACACAAAACCAATGGCAAAGTAAGACTGTGTACTGATCTAAAAGATCTAAATAACAGAACTGTAGTAGATCAAGTCCCCTTACCTAGGGTTAGTGAAATGTTGACTATAAGAAAAGGGATGGAAGTGTTTTCCTCTCTGCATTCATCTGCTGCCTACCACCAGAAACACCATCATCAAGATAGTAAGAAATACACAGCATTTATCACTTAAGTGAGATATTTTCAGTTTAGAAGGATGCCATTTAGCTTAACGTCAATGGTGGCAGTGTTTCAAGGCCTAATGTTCTACTTACATGTAAAAATGAAATACATTTTATTTTGTCAATATGACACAGTAGCTATGAGGAGAGATAAGGAGGACCATGACAACAAACTGGAGAAAGTATTAGAAGTGTTGGAAACCCAAGGCCTTACAGTTGAATATGCCAAATGTAAAATTGCTAAGGAACATGTGACTTACCTGGGTCATGCGATTAGTGGAAGTTGAATTAAACCAAATAAAGTGTGCCATAAGAGAGGCCCTGTACCTGCAGAGTAAAGAGGAATTAAGGTAATTTTGGGAGTTGCTGGAATTCTTTTTAAAATTTGTAAGACATTTTTCCATGAAAACTTTCCAAGTAAAGAAATTGTTAAAAACAAATGCAAAATTTGTAATGTCCGATGAATGTAAACAAGAATTTGATTACATCAAAGAAGCAATTTGTTCAGCACCGACACTACAAGGGTTTAATTCCCAATGTACTAACATTGTGACTACTGATGCCAGTAGTAAAGTTCTGGGAGCAGTGTTATGTCAAAGAAATAGTGCAGAAGATGAGGTTATAGTTGTGTTTGTTTCACAGGCATTATCAATTTCAGAAGAGAGCAACGCAGACAGAGAGAGAGAGAGCGAGAGAGAGAGAGAGCAGCTCTAGCCTGTATATGGGCATTAGAATATTTATGATCTTTTGTTTGGGGAAAGGAGGTGATTGTTATAAGTGACCATAAACTACTTGGATTTTTTTTTACCACTGTGAGAATGTCAAGACTATAATCTAAGTTAGCCTGCTTATCTATGCATCTATTAAATTTTGTGTATGAAGTTGAATACTTACCTGGAAAGAAAAATGCAGTAGCAGATTTTTATTCAGAATGCCCACAACATAGCTTTAAAATCTAGATGATCTGTTGGAGAATGAAAAAATTGCATAGGTAATAGAAACAGGAGAACACTCGCTAAATCTGAAGGAATGTTAAGAAGAGAGTGAGAAAGATCAAGATTTAAGAAAAGTCATCAGTTTTGTGAAGGAAGAATAGCCCAATAAAAGTGATTTGGGAGAACTCAGAGCATTCTGGCAGGTCCATACTGAACTGGAAATCATTGAATGATTTCTTGTTGGGTGAATTATTCCTCCTTCTGCACTGAGAAAAAAAAAACATGCCTGGGGGCCATGAGAGGCATTTCAGAATAATAAAAACAAAATCTGCAATGAAAAGTTCATATTGTTGGCCAGGTATTGATGATGATGTAGAGAGGGTGGTTAGCGAATGCCATGATTGTATCTCTGCAGATCAATCTTTGAAAACTTTGAGACCTCCAATGAGTAATACTTTCAAGTGTCCGAAAGTTCCTTGGCAGAAAGTTGAGGTTGACGTTATGGAACCAATTGGGAATTCTCAAAAATATATTGTAGTATTGATAGATGTATGTTCCTAGTGGCCTTATATCAACATTGTTAGAAACAAAATACACACAGATATTATACTGGGATTCACTGATGATATTTTCCAAAATGAAGGGATACCAATGACTTTGCTCAGTGATAATGGAGGACAATTTGTCTCAGAGAAAGCCAAAGATTATTTTAAAAAATGCATTATTTGCCATAGAACAACATTTCTTTACAATCCAAGTGGAAATGGAATGTTTGACCATTTTAAAAGGGTTCTAAAAGGGACAGTCAGCAATGAAAAATTATTTGTGTTGGGTGATGCAAGTGTATAAAACTCTTTAGTCATATTGGACAATGGAAGTGACAAGCACAATATTTTCCCCATTTGAGTCGATTGGAGGAAGGAAACCAAGATCTGAATTTAACCCAGAATGGTTGCCCACTCCCATGAACTAATGTGGTCTTTGAGAGAAGTCAGAGAAAAAATTGTAAACAAACAAAAAGAATACAAAACATGTGTAGTCCATTTGCCATGTATTTACCGTGGGTGAGACACATGTAGTGAGACTCACCCACAGTATAAGGTCCAAAAATGGTTGGTCCCAAGAGAAAACAATCCAGGTGTACTGAATGGGCAGAACCCAATTGCAACACATACCACAGCTGGTGGAGTGGAATTGCATTCATGAGCCAGAACCATAAATCAGTTTTAGCATTGTTCTTTCCAGTGAATTTATAGATGCATACGGAGGATACATGAAGGGTAAAACGTATATTTCTTTGGGATTAATTTATATTGATATACTACTACATTCCCACTGAGGCTAATGTTGCAACATACAGGTCAACTGATAAAGGTCAAATGAATTTTTTTTTTTTTAGTATAACACTGTTCAGTTACTTTGGTGGGATGTAAAAGCATAAAACATCAGAATATGTCATTTTTATGTATCTGAGAAGTGAAAAATCTTGGAATACAGAAGACGTCATCTAAATTCCTACACATGCTTTGCTTGTCAGGGCTGGTTCAGGTACTCACCACAACAACAGAGACCTCCCAAGGTCACAATCGCCAGCTCGTCATCAGTGCCATAAAACAACTTAATCTGTTATAAAAGGGTTAGCATTTATGGATTCCTAACCATCAGCCTTGTTCCCTGAGTCATATATCAATTGTCTGTTATATTATGAAACACCAGGCATCCAGATATATGAGAGACAAAGGGCTAGGTGCTTGCATCAACTGCCAGGTTTTTCAGCTGAGAAACCCTTCACATATTTAACCTATCTCATGTTGAATCTCAGCTCCACATTGTCCAGTAAACAAGTGAAATTCTACTGACATTTCTTTTCTAGGTTATCCTATGGTACTTTTCCTTTAGAAATAACTTAGTCACCCATAAGATGTTGGGGCACTGTAAGAGAAAACAAACAAACGCCAGGTACAGACTGACATCAGTTAGTGAAGACTTAAAAAGTGAATGAGTGGTGAGAGAAGGGATCTATCTGCCAGCTTTGTTACCATTGCTAGTTCTCATATATAAGGCCAGTATCATAGCCTATTTCTTGGCCCGTGTTGCTCCATACAGTACACTCTCAGAGAGACTTCCAGTCAATATAAATAACATTTTGCAGAAGAAATATAGCCAAACATACATGTGCAGCTGTACCCTATCTATAGGTTATAAATCAAACAGCTTTTTCATGGCA
The DNA here is from genome assembly GCF_031143425.1 of Pleurodeles waltl. Taxonomy (NCBI): domain Eukaryota; kingdom Metazoa; phylum Chordata; class Amphibia; order Caudata; family Salamandridae; genus Pleurodeles; species Pleurodeles waltl. Next base: position 738,638,802 of record NC_090440.1, on the reverse strand, counting down.
TTCATTGCAAGACTTTGGCAGATGGCATTATCCTAATTTGACTTAGAGGGCAGAAACAAATTGACCATCTCACTGCTATTCTTACAATGAAAAGGGTGGTAGCTGCTTTCTCTTCAGTGACATTTAAATAACCTTGGTGACCAGAGAGTGGTGTGAGATAGAGTGAACAAAATTTTGATTTCAGTAGGATTGGGTTTACAAAACAGATTACATTCAACAGCTTTTTGGAGAGAGAGAGATGAGAGTTAAATTGAGAGAGAGAGAGAGAGAGAGAGAGAGAGAGTCACATGCTGATCATTACTGAGCTAAAATTAAGGAGTGTTTTAGGGTCAATGGAAGATTGTAAGAAAGTGGGTTAGTAGCTGTGATGGAGTAGTTCTTCAGAAGTAATACATCCATAATTGTCTCCTTACTGAGAACCAGGTACTCTGTTGTAACACTTGGCTCTCCCAGGGCTGTGAAACAGAGCAGCCCAAGGCCTACTGGGGAAAGGTGGTGTTGGCTAGTAAACCCCATTGAATGGAACACAACCAACAAACACTCAGCAAATAAGTGTCCAGTCAGTGCTTTTTCCTTGAAAAAAGATAAGTAAATTCGTTACATAACACTACTAAATGCTACATGTTAATTTACTAATATGTACACCAGATAAATGTAAATACTTTAGTTCCCCAATAGCACATTTGACTCAGAGTGGGCCCTGAACCACACAATCACAATATACCCCACCTAGCCCAGATGCAACATGATATTACAAGAGGGTGTCTTCAGGCAAGCCTATTTTCTTTGTCAAGCGGTCATCATATTAATATACAAGGCAAGCCTTTTGGCTTTGTCAAGGGGCATCACATCAAAATAAAAGCAAAGTCTATTAAGAGAAGTCCACTAGCTTGTCAAGGGGCAGATTAATTAAAACAGTAAGCACATGTTCAGATTAATTATTAAAACCAATGTGATGAGTAATGATATTCAAATGCATTCATTACTAACCCCTCCGGTGCTGGGACGAGGTGGTTATGTCCGCTGCCGTCGCACTCAGGCACAAGGGACGAAACCACTTCATCCTGCTATGGGCCCTTGGGGGAGTGCTACCGCATTCCCCCGAGGGCCTGGCACCACCCTCCCCTCCCCTGGAATGGGAATCGCTTCCCCTTTCACCTCTGCTCCCCACCCCTCTGTGGCGTCTAATGACATCAGCGCACGATTGCACGCTGACTTCATCAAAGGCTGCCCCCTCCGTGCTGAAAGCTCAGCTTCCAACGCGGATCGGAAGATAAATGCTTTAGCATTTCTCCTCCGATCACGGGAGGGGGCAAGGGAGGCATGAAAGAAGAGGAAAGTCCTTTCCTTTCATGTCCCGCTCAGCATTTCTGCTGCCTGATCGCGATGCGATTGGGCAGCAGAAATATCCACTAGACACCTGGCCTTTTTTTATTTTTGGGTAAGGGCCGCTCCCCATGGGGGCAATTTATTTTTAGGCCTTTTCTGCCCCCTGGGGGAAGATCAGCCTTTTCTATGAGGCCGATCTGCCCCCGGAGGGCAGAAACCACAAGACAACAGGGAATGTTTATTTTTCTTTCATTTTTTTATATGTGGGGAGCGACCCCTTAGGCAAGGGTCGCTCCCAGGGGGAAAAATTTACTTTAGGCCATTTCTGCCCCCCTTTGGGGCAGATTGGCCTATTTGTATTAGGCCAGTGTGCCCCAAAGGGGGGCAGAAATCACTAGACCCCAGAGATTTTCTTTTTGTCAGTTTCACGCGAGGGGAGTGACCCCTTAGGAAAGGGTCACTCCCCTGGGAGGCAAATTTGTTTGAGGCCATTTCTGCCCCCCACCCCCCCGGGGTCAGATCGGCCTTTTCTAATTAGGCCGATCTGCCCCCAGGGGGGCAGAAACCACTAGGCACCAGGGAATATTTTTTTTCTTTCTTTTTTCTTATATGTGTGGGGCGACCCCTTAGGCAAGGGTCGCTCCCAGGGGGAAAAATGACCTTTAGGCCATTTCTGCCCCCCCTTGGGGCAGATCCGCCTATTTGTATTAGGCCAATATGCCCCTAAGGGGGGCAGAAACCACTAGACACAAGGGATTTTTTTTTTCCAGTTTCACACAAGGGGCCGACCCCTTAGGCAAGGGCCGCTCCCCCAGGGGGCAAATTTGTTTTAGACAATTTCTGCCCCCTTGGAATCAGATCGGAGAAACCTCTATGCACCAGGGATCATTTTGTTGTTGTTTAATTTTTTTAGACATGGGGAGCGACCCCTTAGGCAAAAGTCACTCCCCTGGGGGGGGGGGTGTATTTTTAGGCCATTTCTGCCCCCATTGGGGACAGATCGGCCTATTTTTATTAGGCTAATCTGCCCACAAGGGGGGCAGAAACCACAACACCATGGATTTTCATTTTTTTGTGTCAATTTCACGCAAGTGCAGCGACCCCTTAGGCAAGGGTCACTCCCCTGTGGGGGCAAATTTATTTTAGGCCATTTCTGTCACCCTATTTCTATAAGGCCAATCTGCCCCCAGGGTGGGCAGAAACTACTTAGGCATTGGTGTGTGTGTGAGCGTGTTTTGTTTGAGGGGGCAGCCACTTGCCCAAGGGTCTCTCCCAATGGCGGCACATTACTGTTGGCCATATCTGCCTCTCTTGGGGCAGATCAGCCTATTTTTGGAAGGCCCAAGTGTGGCAGAAGTCCACCAGAAACCAAGGAAGTTTTTTTTTTTCTTCAAAAAAAGAGGATGGGGGTATGGCCACTAGACACCAGGGATTGTTTTTGTTTTGCACCTATTTCACACAAGGGGAGATGTGCAAATAACCACTGCTTCTCAACATCTTATCTTGTGGTCATTTTGGAAATAGAATGTTTTCTTGATACCTATTTTTCACTCTTTATATTTCACCAAAGGATTTGCTGTGTACCCGGTATAGAATGAAAACCCATTGCAAGGTGCAGCTCATTTATTGGCTCTGGGTACATAGGGTTCTTGATGAACCTACAAGCCCTATACATTCCCACAACCAGAAGAGTTCAGCAGATGTAGCAGTATATTTCTTTATAAAATCTGACATATCAGGAAAAAGGTGCAGAGTAAATTTCAATATTTTTTTATTTCAGCTGTTATTTTCCGTAGGAAAACCTTGTAGTATCTACACAAATGACCCTTGGTAAATTCAGAATGTTGTTTACTTTTCAGAAATGTTTAGCTTTCCAGGATCCAGCATTGGTTTCAGACCCATTACTTTCACTAACTGGAAGGAGGCTAAAAGCACAAAAAAATAGTAAAAATGGGGTATGTCCCAGTAAAATGCCAACATTGTGTTGAAAAATGTGGATTTCTGATTCAAATCTGCCTGTTCCTGAAAGCTGGGAAGATGGTGATTTTAGCACCGCAAACGCTTTGTTGATGCCATTCTCAGGGAAAAAAACAGAAGCCTTCTTCTGCAGCCCTTTTTCCCATTAAAAAAAAAAAACAAATTGCCGTATTTTGGCTAATTTCTTGGTCTCCTCCAGGGGTACCACTACTCTGTGTACCTCTAGAATCCCAAAGACGTTGGAAAAAAAAGGACGCAAATTTGGCATGGGTAGTGTATGTGGGCAAAACATTATGAGGGTCTAAGCGTGAACTGCCCCAAATAGCCAAAAAAAGGCCAGGCACCTGAGGGGGAAAAGGCCTGGCAACAAAGGGGTTAATAAGAAAAATCATTGTATTGTTCAAAAATAAAATTGTCAATAAGGCATTTTCAATTTTTAAATCACAGTGTCAAAGTCTTTCTTTTACACCTTTTGCCCACACAATGTAACCATCAAACCAACCCCAATGGGTCCCTGCATTCCTGGGCTAAAGAGCCCTGTACGAAATTGGGTTGGTTGAATGGAATGCAAGCCATGGTCAAGCAGCAACCACAATTCTTGTCAGGGTAAGATACAAGCAACCCAATTTAACCTGTGATGAACCCCTGGTAGCTTGACAGAGAGCAGTCAGGATTATCTTAAAGACAATGTGTAAAGTATTTGTGCAATACTTCAAACAGTAAAACAGTGAAAACACCACACAAAAGTTAGAAAAACAGAGCTGAATTTAATAAATAAAACCAAAATGGCAAAAATCCAATCAGGCGAACCGGGGATGTTTGAATTTAAGGTTTTAGTAAAAATCGCTCCAAAAGGCATAAAGAACCAACTGCGCATATCTGGTCATACCAGACTGGGACAAAGGGCATGATTCAGATCTTGGCCGTAATGGTCCTGCCAATGATTTTCCATTGGGTTTCCTACCTGCCGCCTTGACGTTCCGCCCATTCAATTTAGATTCTGGTGGTCCCATAGATGACCAACCACCGACCAACCACCATCACCGACATGAATCTTCACCCCTGTTGACAGCGCCATAGGCAAAAGCCACTGGCAGCGGGACTCCAGCCACTTTTACCGCTGAGACAATCACGGTAAGGCTTCCTTTTGACGTAACTGTGGCGGCCAAACCTCCACACCTGAGTTGGCAGATTGGGAGGTATATAAGTACAAAACATACCTTTTGTCAAGTTTTCCCATTTCCTGCCGCCATGAACCCGATCATACAAGTTCTGCCACTGCAGCTGCTCATGGAGCAAAACGAAAATCAACCCTGTTGTCGCCAGAACAAAAGGTAAGTCACTGTATTACCTGTCATCCTCAGAATTGTTGGTGTACATTAGCACTGGAATTGTGCATGTTTAAAAAGTATTTTCAAGCAATAGTACAATGATGTGCAATGCATGTGTGTAATGTTGTTGTTTGATACAAATAAAAAGGCACACCTCAATATATATAAACACCAACCAATCTGGTACTAACTGCCTTCATAGCAATGGACACCTACACAAAAAGTCACATCAATCCCAAATCGAAATGTGCCCACACAGGTGTGTGCAAAAATGTACCCACAACTACCAAAACCTTTACATCAACAGGACACCTATTTTGAACTAGATAAACCCAATATAAAGTAACACTTTCACTACAAAATGCTAGAAGTGAGTGTACACAGAATGTACAGCCAATGCGAGCTTTAAACTCCAAATGTGTCAGAGATGTATGAAGGTCGCATGTCACCTCGGAGTGTGTAATTTCTGTCAAACAACAGATGTGATTTAAACTTAAAGTGTCATTTCCCTGTGTAATGCATATGTGCATATGAGTAACACATCATATTAAAATACACAAGCACTCCCCAGGCAAAATAAGAGAAACATTTACAAATTTGGTGTAAGTGCCCAGCAACATGATCAATGCTAGCACCAAAAATACCATATCTATGACAAATGTACAACACAAATGTATGCATCAGAACAAATATCTCAAAAATAAAACCTGTGCTTGTCACTGTCAGAAATGAGGGTACGTTCATGGAACATATATGAGCAGAAATTATATTATCAGCAAACAATTAGTAAAAATTACCAAAATAGTGCCAGGACAAAGGTATTGTGTAGATAATAAACTTTTTATAAAAAATTGAGATACTTCTCTCAAAACATATTTTTAATAAAATAAATTAGCCAGAAGGCCTCATAAATGTAATGAATTCCAATCCTTGGTTGTATGCTCAAAGCTTGCCTCCCTATTTGCACTGCCAAATACATCCTCCTCAGGAAGGGGCATCTGGGCATTTGGGCAGAGAGCAACCACCTCTATGATCTTTCTGGGGGGGCTTCAGGAGGAGTGGTTTTGGTTTTGAGAGGGGTTTGTTTAGATTTGGAAGGGGTGGCTTTAGATTTGGGAGGGGTAGGTTGGAGTATGGGAGGAGTGGGTTTACATTTGGGAGGGGTGGTTTGGGATGTGGAAGGGGTCAGTGCAAGGGCAAATAAAAGGTCTTCCATGTGAAAATGGATAGAGTGTTTGGCAGGGAGTTTGGTCTAGGAGGTAGAGGGAGTGGCAGTAGGTGATGTGCTTGTGTCTTTTGATGATGCAGTTGCCTGTGGGTCTGGTGTATGTGGTGTAAATTTGGTTTGTGTTTCTTTTGGAGTGTCTGTTGTTCAGGTGAGTGTGGGCGTTTGTGTACAGTGTGTGTAATATCTAATGCATGTGTCTGTGTGATGGATGGGTGTGCTATGGAGGTGTGGTGCCCGCAGATGTGCCGAATCATGTGTGTGTGTGTGTTTGTGGTGGTGGTTGTGCATGTTTGTGTGGTGGTGGGTGTGGTGTCTGCGGATGTGGTGGCTGTGAATGTAGGTGCAGTGGTGATGGCTGTAAATGTGGGTGAGGTTATGTGTATGGTGTCTGTGGGCTTGTGGTGATGGTGAAGGGTGTGGTGTCTGTATGTTTGTGTGTGTGTCTGTGTTTTTTAATGTATCTGTGTATATGTGTGGTTGTGCTGCTTGTGTGTATTGGAGTGGGTGCATGCAAAAGTGTGAGTGTGCTTTGCAAAGGGCTGAGAACAGGGATTTGGGATAGGGAACAAATTCAAGTTGGCACATGAGGTTGGAATGGGTAGGAGTCTGTGAAGGCCAGAACTTGGAATGACCTTCGTAGGCCAGACATGGCACTGAGAATGCCATCCAGTTAAGCTTGCATTTGTGTCGTCTGGCCACTAAGACCCTGGACAGCATTCAGTAGTGCAGTATGGCCTACAGAGATAGCCCGCAAGAGGTCAATAGCCCTCTCACTGAATACAGCCTGAGCAACAGTAGCATGGGCTAGGTGCCTGCAGCGAAGGTGATGTCACCTCTTTTAGGGGGTGGGTGCACCAATTGAGGGGGGAAGAAGGAGGGTAGGGATGGGAACGTGGTTGGGGGACTATGATGCAGGTGGTAATGTTACAGTTGGGCCCACCACCACTAGGGACTGGTCTTCTATGGAGGCCTTCAAAGATGATGACATATTGCTGGGGACCTCCATGCCAGTCCTCTCGCCCTCCAAGCCACCGGGCCCATCAGTGTCAGTGGTATCTGCACCAGAATCACAATGGTCAGCTTCTTCCCCGCCAACATGGCCAATGTCACGCTCAGCTTGCCCAGATGATGCTGAACACACAGATACAACAATGTGAGTGTATCTGTGCAAACAGAATAAAACATGAACTTTGCTCACAAAACATTTGCCAAGTCTACATGTTTAACCAGCTTAAAGGCTGCCAAACTTCTTTATCATCAGTATCTCATGCATGTAGGGAAGAATTCCACAAACCATTTGCTCACGTTCTTGAAATTCCCCATGCTAGCTCCCATTTCATGTATGCCCTTGTTTCTTATCCACTTTTATTTCCCTGCATGAACTGTGTCATGCCTCTGATAGTAGGGTTTTTGTTGTTTAGAACACAGAACGTATGTCCCCAAAACTCAGAGTAAACAGAAATACATATGTACAGTGTGTTTACAAGGTCAAATATTCTGCATCATGTACATTCAACAAAGGTTACATAGGTATCAATGTGTGCCCACAAATAATGCAATGTTGTACCAAAATGTCTGTGAACTAAAAACCAGTTTCCTTCATCCGATCATTTTACAAAGGTAACATTTACTTCAAGTAACTAAAGTTTATCTCAATTGTACCACCTATCATGTGGAATTTGTAGTGAACTAACTTAGCAATGTATTATGCACTATGTACATACCCATGCTATTGAAGATATTGACTAAAATATTTCTGTGGTAGATTGACAAATGCCTTCCACAGCATGAGAAAGTATGTAGGTCTTGATGCATTATAACTCACTTCAGTACAGAGTGTATTGAAAAAAAACTAATATTTCCAAGAGAATCATGTTTTGGGCCTGATATTGACTTTTCAAGATGAGATACTCCAACAACTGTGTGATGTAACCTTCCATCTGCAAATGTCTCTTTAAGTATCACATTTCTCACCATCATTGATTTCTCATCTGGATATCATTAAGGACAATAAAATGTTGTTTGGGGTATGTGCAACCAATGTGGACACATGGCTGTCTGTTTCAATCAATAAAGTTTGGCGTAATAATGTTGGTTGACACAGACTCGCTTACATGCACATTTTTTAAGGACTAAGGCTCCATGCCAATCTGCTACTGTCTACATGAACTAACCTGAATCTTGCTGTGAAAACATATTCCTAACATGTTTCAGATAAGGAATGATGCCATTGTACGCATGTTTCCAGCCCTCTTGGCCCAGATGCTCATTATCATTTGGTCATTGTACCAACTTACCAATGTAAAGTCTAAAACATTAACTGTATCATAAGTGCTTAGTATGCCATGTCACCAGTAATGGGGCCTACATTACCTATTTTCATTTGTGATGGAGCATCACACCTGAACCAATCCTCAAATCGAGCATGTCTGGTATAACTGTCCCTCATAACAAAGAAGAATTGCAGGTACCTCTTTTTTCTCATGCAGCCATGTATTTTCTCAAAACAGTACTTGGCTTGTGATGTGGAATCTAGTGATAGCCTTTAACACAAATCAATACACCAAACATAGCATCAGACACCGTCTGAAAAATGAAAACCTCCAGAAATCCTTGTGTGCGCTGGATTTGTTTCATCTGTCATGTTGATGTCATGCAACATTGTTGTAAATAAAGAAGATTAAACAACAAAAATAGCTACAAACAATAACTCACCCCATTGATGCTTATGTTAGGTGCGCAACTGGCCATCACGCTCCAGGTAGGCCACCACAAGGATGTGGGCCAGTAGGGGGATAAGGGTGTGACAGACACACTTGCCTCGTTGCGAGGACTAGCCAAGCTGGACTTCTGCTGACTTCCTGGTCCAGCGTTGAAGGTCCTCCCACCTCTTCCTGCAATGCAGGCTGCGTTGCCTATGGACCCCGAGGGTCTGTACTTTCTTTGCAATGGCCTTCCAGATGTCATGCCTTTGATCGGTTTTGACCTGTATGGGTGAGAACAAGTAACAACAAAAGAGGTATTGAGTGATTCTGTTTGTCTGTAGTAGTGTGACACAATTTTGTTGCATCTCTCACATTTTTCACCAAAATAGTCAACACAAATTATTTTCAAACATTTAGAAGTTCATAGGAAATACCCATTTTCAGTGGTCTTGTGAGTACCCCCAACACTTTCGATCTCCTCATTTTACCAATCAAAGCCACCACCATCGTCTAGGCCAGGGCTATGAAACCTTTCCTGTGAGACCCACCCCTGATGAATCCAAATCATTGTGAGCTAATAAATGCCAAACAACCTGTACATTATTTGCACATAACCCCATCCATATCTACATTGGCTTCATGCCTAATCTTCTAAGCGTCAGATACTATGGTTTGCACCACATATAGTGAATAAGGGCAAAATGGAAGTGCTGCCATGCATTAGTGAGATAATGGTTTTTGGTGATGTATGAACAAGTGTGTGTAGTAATGGGACATACTTGTATGGATGATTGAGAACCTGTATCATTTAGACTTGCAGCACAAAAACACCTTTCCCCAAATGTGGCACAAATAGATGTTTAAAACATACAGATACTCTTATTTGAAAATAAGTGCTATAATTTCACTTGACAGAACAGCATCGGATAACCTTCAATCTTCTTCTTGCACTTTACATGGCACTCATTTCAACATGGGATGTATGTTTTCACTTATACTAGTGCTATATTATCTACTGGCCACTGGCGGTAAGGGTCCTGCAGCTTTCCTAATGAAATCTGGAATTGTGAACAACATGAGCTGAAAATTCAGCTTATTCTTTCAGGTAACTTTTCATTTCAATGTGCAGACATATCTAACATTGTCAAACAGCGTTATGTACCAGGCTAAATCATTCAGTTCAGTACACTCCACTCACAACACTTTACCCATGAACAAAAAGGGACCAATTAGCCTGTGTACTAAGGAGGAACAAGTTACTTTGAAAAACATTTCCCTTTCAAACATGTACCTATTCCTCTGGGATCTCATAGAGCTGAGTGTACAGGGACATAACTTCTCTGCTGAGAAGTTCCAATTCCTCAGGGGAGAAGGCAAGGTCCTGTCACCTGCTTTGCCTGGCATCCTGCCTCCCAAAGGTCAGTAACGGCAGCAAAAGTTGATAAGGTGTTGTTGGCTGCAGTGTTAGGAGGCAAGTGAGTTTTTTTTCAATACACCACGTACAAGTACACGGTGTAAGCGATCCATGATGGAGACGGACACAGCCATTGGCTTTTGTACGTAGCAATCACATACATTACCCTATGAGTGCGTCCATTGTGGAGAGTTACACCTAATATATACATGGTCAACTTCTGCCAACGACTGTCAGAGACCCGATATCCTGATGTCAAGGTCAAGCACCAGCCATTTTAGGATGCAAAGCAGTGTATTTTTAAATTGTCTGTGAGTCACCAGCACTCAAAATGGTGTATAGCATGTCAGATATGAACAATGCTGTTTTTAACAAAATAAGGCATATTAAAAAGTGAACGATGACTGTGTTTAACATCGATAGTGGCACAGTGTATTTTAAACCTCGGTCTTTTGAAAAAAAAATATATATAATAATGTGCAAATAATACATTTCAAATGTATTATTTGCACAGTATTAAAAAATAATCTGATGTCAAAAATTGAGATTTTAAGTTGAAGCATTTTGAAACAATTATGTTTACACATATGACACTGTGAGATTACTAATCTTACCAACACAGAAGATGTGTGTTGATTATGAAAGTATAATGTCATAATTTAAAGTGATAGTTTGTTTTTCATACATGCAGACATATGAACCCAGGGATGAGTAGAAGAAGACGGCCTCAAGTCTTTAGACCATTTCCAGACCCTGCCACCATGGAGGAAAGGTACATCATATAAAAATCAGCTTAAAGAGGTAAACTTAACTGGATTTATGTCAGCAGCTGGAGCCTGCCTCACAATAGGAATACAACAGTAATAACACCAATAGTGAATCTCAGGTCAGTACTTCATTTGTGGCTACTGGATCTTTTCAACACACTGTGGCAGTCTCTGGACACATGTCACAGCCAACCTTCAGTGGTGTGTGACAAGAAGTTCTTGCTTCATTGATGAGACACATCAATAGCTTCATCTAGTTTTTAAGGCACCGAAAGTTGGCCAATGTGAAGGGAAATTGTTATGCTTTGGGTGGCTTATTATATCTGGTTGGAGAAATTCATGGCACACATATTGCCTTGGTGCCTCCACATGCCACGGAACAGGTCTACTACAATCAGAAGAACTTCCATTCCATCAATGTGCAATTTGTCCGCTTAACAGACTTATACATCTCAAGTGTGTGTGTTCACTTTCCAGGGTCGATACATGACTTCTTTTTAACTACGGAATAGTATCATATCCCTGCAAATGTCAAAACATTAACCTGAGAGGACCTGGCTTGTTGGTAAGTACAATATAACATGTGGACATTTGCTATACTAGTTTAGGAATGTACAATGGCTTGATATTATTTTAATCTATCAATTTATTGCTTCCATGTAGGAGACTCAGCATATCCTAGCCAACTATGGTTGTTGGCACCTCTGAGGAATCCAACAATGTCAGGGGAAGTCCGCTTCAGTGAGGCCCATGGAAGACCACGGAGGCCAATGGAACAAGCTTTTGGGCTCCTGAAGGCCAGATTTCAGTGTCTGGACAAGACCGGCAGAGCCCTCTTCTACTGACCTGATAAGGTGTGCCAAATCAAGGTTGCCTGCTGCATGCTGCATAACATTGCTCTGCAATGTAACATCCCAATCATCACAGAGAATGGAGACCATGAAGAGCCACCGGGTGAGGATATTGAAATGCCCAATGAAGATGAAGGTGGTGAAGATGAAGGAATTGGTCTACGTCAAGATGTTATTGAAAACTTCATCAGAGTCTAAATGAACCTTTACATACTGTAACATCCAGTGTCAGAACAATTTGTGACATAATGAACATATCAGTCTGTGAAGGCACTTTAGTAGGAACGGTCAGTTCAGGAAAGTTAAAGGCAAAGATGTAGATCAAAGTTTCCCTAATTGACTACTGTGTTTATTGACATTGATTATCTTTGCTTGTGTGAAGTGTATGTGTCCTTCTCACTTATCAGTGAGTAAATTTTTTATGTCAAATAATTGATTTTCCCTTATTATTCTGTTTTAGGATCTTTCACCATGGTACCTTCATTTGTACATTTAAAGGTTGTGACATTTGCACTGATATGTTGCGATTAGAAAGTGCAAAGGGAGTATGGGGGTCATTACGACCCCGGCGGTCGGTGCAATAGTGGAGGTATTACGCCGAACAGGCTGGAGGTACCTCCCTCCACTATTATGACATTGGTGGTTTGGCCAAAGCCAAACCGTCAAGTCCACACACCGACCGCCACGGCGTCACTAGGCTGCCTATGGTATTTTGACCCCGCCCACCACCATGGTTTCCATGGTTTCTGTACCACCAAGGAAACCATGGCAATAGGCACTATCAGTGCAGGGGTGTCCTCCGCCCTCTCCTCCTCCCCACAGTCCTCCCCCACTCTACCCCCGCCCCTCTCGACCCTTCCCCCACATATTCATACATACACACCCATACACACACGCATACACACATTCACCCACCCATGCATACATTCATACACACGCATGCATGCATTCAAACACAGTCACATACACCCCCACACACACACACACAACACCCCGACCACCTTCTCCAGTTGGAGAACCCAACTTACCTGCTTGCAGGGGTTCCTCTGGCAGGAGAAGGGACGCAGTGATGCTGCCAGCAGCAGCGTCCGCCAGCAAAACACCGCCAGGCCATATCATAAACCATGATACGGTAGACAGTGTGGCGCTGGTGTGGCGCTGCTGTTTGCAGCAGTGCCACCTTACCGGCGTCCGTCGCCATGACCATAGACAGAATTCTGACAGCCTTCTGGTGGAATTATGCCTGCGGTCATAATTAGGTGGAAAGTAGGTAGCCACAGCGACAGTATGTTGGCGGCCGTCGCCGTGGTGGTAAGCGGCATTTGCCGCCAATGTCATAATGAGGCCCTATGAGTTGATTCTGGGACAAGCACCCACTTTGTACAGAGACAACTTGCACTGTGATTGAATAGAAGTTCTTGACATTTTATCAGACATGTTTTCTGTTGAATGTTGCCACCATAGCAATATGTGCTGCTTAACTTACTCTAACTACATGTGTATGCCAAGCCATAAATACTTAGCTCCCTAACACATTGGCTAAATCTTCAACTTGTGTTCAGTGTATGAAGCTGTTGATGTGTCTCCTCATAGTGGAAAAATGTTTTGTGGCACACCATTGAATCGTGGCTCTGACATTGCAGCAGATACTGCCACAGTGTACTGAAATGGTCATGTGGACTCAAAAATTGTTACTGCCATGATGTAGACTATTGGTGCTATTGATGTAGGATTCCTATTGTAAGGGGAGTATTTCTGGCCCCAGCTGAGGTCGTGAATTAATAATAGTTTGCATATTTAATTTAGTTTTTATGAAATATTCCCTTTCTTCCATGGTATCAAGATTGTGGAGTTTCAACATCTAAATGGCACAGATTGTTTGGGTTATGCACGGTTTGTGAAAATCATCTTTAATTTTGTCAAAGACTTGTTAAACACAAAAGTATGACACCATTAGATTGTGATTTCAAATCTTCCCCTTTTTTAATGGAAAAGACATACCAAGTTGGCATCTATTATTTGTTTTTTATTTATATTGGTTGACAGGTTTAAAAAATGATGGTGTACGGAAGACATATAAAAGGAATTACCACACTAAATACTACACCGGTCTTTAACTTTGTTTTATGAGCATTAATGAAAAAGAATATGAATCAAAAACTAAAGTAAATTGGATGAAACTGGTGAGCATAAATTGTATGGAGTCCAATGTACAAAATACAACTTTCCTCAAAAAAGGTAAATGTGTCAAAGAAGCTGTCCACAGAGTGGATGGTAAACACACACTGGAGGAATTTAGGTTTGGCGTCTCTTGGATGTGGTGGTGGAGGTCTTGTCATCCTCTCCTACTGGTCCAGATGAACATCCCCTCCTGGGGGAGGGAGGGTACAGGTGCAAGGACTGGGGTGGGTAGAGCAGTTTCCTGTTGTGACATGGCCTCCCTGTCAGTGGCTGAGGAAGGTGTATTTTGTCCTGATGTTGAAGAACCACAGACAGGGGTAGATCGTAGAGGAAAGCCCTGCACATATGCTGATATATGTCAAACATCACTCCAGTCAAGGAGCAAAAACTGGAGTTTGTATTCTGCATCTAAAGAATGTGTTCCCTTTCCACCTGCTTAATGTCTCAGATCTCTGTTAGGATCTGGCCCACCACATCTTGGGTCTGTTGAAGTGCTCTAAAGACTTAGTCAATGGTGGTCTGGGTGACAATGATGCAATTGACCAAAGGGTAGGTCGCTCCCCCTGCCGCTGCAGCTCCACCAGCCCAGGCTCCTGAACCCTCCAAGCAAGTCCTGCGAAACCACAGTAAGTACTCCCCCCCGCCCAGCCCCTCGCCCTGCCCCGCGCTACTCACCTCTTCTCCTGCTTCCCTCTTCATCTTTGATCTTCCTCTTTGCTCTCCATCTGTATTCTTCATCTGTGTTCTTCTTTCTTCCCTGCACCCCGTCCTGCGTGTTCTTTCTTCTGTCTTCATCTGTGTTCTCCTTCTGTGCTCGTCTTTCTTCCCTGCACCCTGTCCTGCGTGTTCTTTCTTCTGTCTTCATCTGTGTTCTTCTTCTGTGCTCTTCTTTCTTCCCTGCACCCCGTCCTGCGTGTTCTCTCTTCTTCTTTGTCCTTCTTCTGTGATCTTCATCTGTATTCTTTATCTGTGTTCTTCTTCTGTGCTCTCCTTCTGTGTATTTCATCTGTGTTTCTTCCCTCTCTTCTGCACCGCGACCTGCGTGTGCTTTCTTCTGTCTTCATCTGTATTCTTCTTCTTTGTACTTCATCTGTGTTTCTTCCTTCTCTTCTGCACCGCGACCTGCGTGTGCTTTCTTCTTCTTTGTCCTTCTTCTGTGTTCTTCATCTGTATTCTTCTTCTGTGTTTTTCTTTACCTTCTCATTGGCTCTTCTCTCTTCTGCTCCTCGCTCCTCTTCTTCTTTACCTTCTTCTGGGCTCTTCTCTCTTCTGTTCTTCTGCTCCTCGCTCCTCTTCTTCTTTACCTTCTTCCTGGCTCTATTCTCCTCTCTCTTCTGCTCTTCTGCTCCTGACTCCTCTCTCTGACCTTCCTCACTCCCCTCCACCTCTGTAACCCCCCCTCCCCTATCTTCCTATCTTTTCTCCTCTCTACCTGACCCCCCCACCCTCCGCTTTCCCGCCGCCACCACCTGCTCGCCCCGGCCCCCCTGCTCCCATTCGTCGCCCCACTCCCGCCCCCTGCCCCCAGCTGACCCCTCCCCCCCTCCCTCTTATGGCGGCCGCTATGCGGCCGCCCTGCTGGCGCGCCAAAGGCAACCCCGTCTGCGCCCGTCCGCGCCTGGACCGCGCCCAGCGCCACGATCCCTGGCCCCCAGCACTCCAAAACCCCGCAGCATCGCTACGACCCCGTCACCCTCCACGCCCTCAACCCGGGGCACTCCAGCACCTGCTTCCAAGCCAACCCGAAACGCACCCACGGACCCTTCGTATGTCACACCTGTAAACTCACCTTCCACCGCGAAAACCCCACGCCCGCCAGCCCACGCGCCAACAACCACCTCAAATGCATCCTGATCAGCGCACGCTCCGTCCACAAGCACGCCGTTGAACTATGGGACCTCCTGGACTTCACCGCACCGGACGTCGCCTTCATCACTGAGACCTGGATGAACGCCTCCTCGGCCCCCGACATCGCCATAGCTATCCCCGACGGCTACAAGATTTCAAGGAGAGACCGCACCAACCAAGTAGGTGGAGGAATCGCCATCGTCTTCAAGGACTCCATCAACGTCACCACCTCCACCGAAGACACCCGCCTCGCCGCCGAACACCTGCACTTCCAGATCCACACCAACCCCAGGACCACACTCAGAGGAACTCTCATCTACCGACCCCCTGGACCACGCACCCTCTTCAGCGACTCCATCACTGACTTCATCTCCCTGCACGCCCTTGCCTCGCCGGACTACATCCTCCTCGGTGACCTCAACTTCCACCTGGAACAGAACAACAACCCCAACACCACCGCCCTGCTCGACAACCTCGCCAACCTCGGCCTCAAGCAACTGGTGAACACCCCCACCACACACGCTAGACCCCATCTTCTCCGCCAGCAACCACATATCCTTCATCCACTCCTCAGCTATACACTGGACCGACCACAGATGTGTCCACTTCACCTTTCGACGCGAGACTCGCCACCTCCGCACACAACCCATCCCACATCGACAGTGGAACAAAATCCCCGAGGAATAGCTTCTCTCCACTCTCAACGACAACCAACCCACCTTCTCCTCCGACCCCAACGACGCAGCCCTCAGCCTCACGAATTGGATCACCAACTGCGCAGACAACCTCGCTCCCCTCAGACGCCTCCCAAGACAGACCAACACCAAAAAACCTCTCTGGTTCACCGACACCCTTAAGGAATGAAAGAAAACCTGCCGCACCCTCGAGAAAGCCTGGCGCAAGGACCACACTGCCGACAACATGACTGCCCTCAAGAACGCTACCCGCGAACACCACCAACTGATCCGCGCCGCCAAAAGCAATTTCTTCACAGAAAGACTGGACAAAAACAGCCACAACAGCAGAGAACTCTTCAACATTGTCAAAGAGCTCTCCAACCCTAACGCCAACGCCATCACGCCCTCACAAGACCTCGGCAACTCCCTCGCCACCTTCTTCCATCATAAGATCACCGACCTACACGACAGCTTCGGACACCAGACCCAGCCAACCACCACAGAACCTACAACCCCAGCCATCACCCTCAACGCCTGGACTCACATCAACACGGAAGAGACCAAAGCCACCATGAACTCCATCCACTCCGGTGCCCCCTCGGACCCCGGCCCACACTTCATCTTCAACAAAGCCGACGACATCATCGCCCCGCACCTCCAGACCATCATCAACAGCTCGTTTTCGTCTGCTACCTTTCCCGAGAGCTGGAAACACGCTGAAGTCAAAGCCCTACTGAAAAAACCTACGGCGGACCCAAGCGACCTGAAGAACTTCCGCCCCATCTCGCTCCTCCCATTCCCCGCCAAAGTCATAGAGAAGACCGTCAACAAGCAACTTACCAACTTCCTTGAAGACAACAGCCTACTCGACCCCTCTCAGTCCGGATTCCGAGCCAATCGCAGCACAGAAACCGCCCTCATCTCAGTCACAGACGACATCAAAACCCTGATGGACAACGGAGAAACAGTCGCCCTGATCCTCCTCGACCTCTCGGCTGCCTTCGACACCGTCTGCCACCGAACCCTAATATCCCGCCTCCGCTCCACCGGGATCCAAGGACAGGCCCTGGACTGGATCACCTCCTTCCTCTCCAACCGCTCCCAAAGAGTCTACCTCCCACCTTTTCGCTCAGACCCCACCGAGATCATCTGCGGCGTCCAACAAGTTATGCACAAGGCTCCTCGCTCAGCCCGACACTCTTCAATGTCTACATGAGCCCCCTCACCGACATTGTACGCAAACACAGCATCATCATCACCTCCTATGCCGACAACACTCAACTGATACTTTCCCTCACCAAGGACCCCACCAGCGCCAAGACCAACCTGCAAGATGGAATGAAAGACGTCGCAGTTTGGATGAAACTCAGCTGTCTGAAACTGAACTCAGACAAAACAGAAGTCCTCATCCTCGGAAACACCCCGACCGCCTGGGACGACTCCTGGTGGCCCACGGCCCTTGGCACCGCACCGACCCCCTCAGACCACGCACGCAACCTCGGTTTCATCTTGGACCCACTTCTCACCATGACCAAACAAGTCAACACCGTATCATCCTCCTGCTTCCTCACCCTCCGCATGCTCCGAAAGATCTTCCGTTGGATCCCCGCCAACACCAGAAAGACCGTGACCCACGCCCTCGTCACGAGCCGCCTGGACTATGGCAACACACTATAAGCAGGAACCACCGTTAAACTCCAGAAACGTCTGCAACGAATTCAAAACGCCTCCGCCCGCCTCATCCTCAACATACCCCGCAACAGCCACATCTCCGCCCACCTGAGACACCTGCACTGGCTTCCCATCAGCAAAAGGATCACCTTCCGACTCCTCACCCACGCACACAAAGCCCTCCACAACAAGGGACCCGAACTCCTCAACCGCCGCCTCAGCTTCTACACTCCCACCCGTCCTCTTCGCTCCGCCAACCTCGCTCTCGCCACCGTCCCTCGCATCCGCCGCACCACGGCGGATGGGAGGTCCTTCTCCTACCTGGCGGCCAAGACATGGAACTCCCTCCCCACCATCCTCAGGACCACCCAGGACCACTCCGCTTTCCGGAGACTACTCAAGACCTGGCTCTTCGAGCAGCAGTAACCCCTTCCCCCTAGCGCCTTGAGACCCGCACGGGTGAGTAGCGCGCTTTATAAATATTTATGATTTGATTTGATTTGAATTGGCCTCACTTTGCTGACACACATATTCCCTCCTAGACCCCTGCCCCCATTACCCTCTGCCCTTGAGGGAGATTTACCCATCCCACATGGTCCTGGGACAACTAGTGGTGGTGGTGCTGGTTGCTCAACAGTAACCAGGACTAGGGGACACAAGATTGGAGTTGTGCTCCTCTGGACACAGGAAGTGGAGATATCCATAGGCTGAGTTACGGTAGCAGCAGGGATGGGAGGTGTAAGTGTGGGCTGAGTATGACTCACTGGGGCTGTCTGCAGAGCCAGACCAGATGGAGCAGGCAGCTCCTCATCCATCAGCACACCTCCTTAAAAAGACTCCAGACAATACTGAAATCAGCAGAAAGACTTGTACTCAACATCCCTAGAAGGACCCACATCACACCCCATCTCAAAAACTACACTGGCTCCGGATTCAGAAGAGATGCCAGTTCAAGATGCTGACCCATGCCTACAAGACCCCACACAACAAAGAACCAGCATACATCAACAAATGCCTGACCTTCCATTAACCGACCAGACACCTCCAAACAGCTTCCCTCTACCTCACAGGCACCCCATGGATTTGTTAAGCCAACATTAGAGGGTGCTCCTTCTCAGACCTGGCATCCAAGGCTTGGAACAACCTATTTCAACTGTTGATTTTAATGGCACTGGTCATCATATAAACAGTGCAAAACAAATTGTGTAACAATACTTCTTATAATCAGGATGCCACAGAACATGATTGGAAGCCTTTCAATCCACAAATTATGATTTAAGGAAGCGAGTAGATCAATTCAGTTTACTGACAAGAAGGTGACAACATACTGAATCAATACAGCAGATGACATTTTAATACAAGCCATGAAATAGTGAATGACAACTTCATGAATCCTTGACTTTTGTGAATATGTGGAAGGAAAGGGAAGTCGAGTTACATCACATTTCACTATTGTTTTGCAGAGACAAAATCAGGGCATCATGGTATTTGTAGTCATTTGTAAACACTATTGACAATACTTGTGGAAAAGTGAGTAACATACCTCTATAAATTACTACAGTGAAAATTAACACACATGTAAGATATGTACACACACACATATGCGTATAATGTGAATAGGTTAAGATGCCACTTACAAGCACTATACATTCATGTGCATATGGATGGAGTTTCAAGCCAGTTTTTTGAAGTACAACTCCCTACATTGAGATAAAGCAAGGCACTAGGCAAATGCAGGGGGTGATCCATCGAGAACAACATACAATCTGACAATACATATTGTTCATTGTAAAATAGAGAGAAACAAGCATTATGCTACTAATTTGGATAACACAAGATATTTGTGAAACTGAAGTTTGAATATACATGCTTGATAGGTGTCTAGAAACATTCTAAACAGCTACATTAAGGGCAAGGACTTCCCTTGTGTAGGACTTTATGAGTGTGGGTGGGAAGTTCTAGATACCAAGCACCCCTGACCAATCCTAGGATGCCAGATCATCCCTCCAGATCTGTCCCAACCCACTTGCATATAATTCTGGGGCAATCCAATATGGCAGAACCTTTCTTTCCCTGCGCAGAGCTCTTGTGCCCCCACCCCCGGTGGGGCTCTGGAAATTAGCAGCCCTTCCTCTGTGATCACTCTAAATCCGTTCTGAGGCAATTCAGTCTCCCACTAGAATTGGAGCCATGTTGGCTAGAACAACAAAAGAGAGGCCAGGCCCAAGTGCTAGCTACAGCTCCCTGTGACAGGGAAGGCACCTTGAAAGTTGATCAAGGTACTGGGCACAGCCACAGGCCATCCTGTCAAGGAAACACCTCCTGAAATCTAGGCCCTTTGCCAGTGTCCTGAGAGAAGTTCACACCTCACAACAGGGGTACCATCCAGCTGCCAGATGACAGATGAATACTTACAGAACAGCCTCTTGGGGCTTTAGACAGGAAAATGGTAACTTTTTAAAAGTGCCTTTTGCTTAATAATTGGGCAAAATTCCTTGCATTATTTCTCTTGCTGCTACCAATCCTAATGTACTTGTTATTGAAGGTAACAATCTAGCCCAGGGTTTCTCCATAGAAGCAGCCAGCACTGCTACAGTGAAAATAGCTTTTGGAGCTATTACGCTGTAAGGACATGTGGAACATTAAACTTTTACTTTTAAATGCTATGCACCCTGCCTCTATGGGTGATAATACCTGCTTAGGGAAACTTACTAACATTTAAAAGGAAGGTTTAGGCCTGTAAAAAGGGCATGCTACCAGTGCACAACTACCGGACTGCACACAACAGTAGTCTCTCATGTGATATTCACAAATGTGTGCATAAGTGTGTAGACACACATTCACGTGTAACCAGCTCAGTACCCTTTTCCCTTTGCCAGGCTTTAGCAGCCTTATCTCAAAAGCTGGACACTGGTGGCAAACATGTTCAGTCCAATTATCTTGAACTTACTGTGAGTGAGATAAAATGGAGCATTTACTGTGAGTAAGACTCAGGTAGTGAGTGGATAAATTCAGCCAAACTGATTTGCAGAAAATATAACGTGTATATCTTTCATTTTCCTAATCAGATAGGCCAGTCGTGAATGAAAATGCCGAAAGTGGAATACAGGTTAGAGCCTGGAGTACTTTCCTTTCCACCTAAGACTGATATTAAGTCAAGGCATACTTATTTTAAGATATCCCTCCACTGCACTCCATTAGACAAACAAATGATATCAGAAATGATGTCTCTAAGAAAAGCTCTTTCAGACAGTTTATCATCACATTTGTATGCATTCATTTGGGTCTTTCACCTCACTCCAGGCAATTATAGCAAAGACTAAAGGCCTGATTTAGGTCTTGGCAGAGGGAATACTCTGTTACAAACATAACAGATATCTCGTCAGCTGTATTATGATCCCCATAAGAGATAAGGGAGTTGTGATACGGGATATCAGTTACGTTTGTGATAGTGGTATTTCCTTCCACCAAGAACTAAATCAGGCCCTATTTCCACTAAGTACTGTTGTACTCCCAAAAAATACACTAAAAGGTCACAAATTGTTGTAGTGCTCTTTTTCTTATTGCCTTTTTTGGTAACTTTCTCCACTTTAATCCCAGAAGTTTTGCTGCTGTAAGATACCATCCAATCATTAACAAATGAATACTTACCACCCTGTACTTAAAAGGGAATTCATATACCAATGTACAAAATCTTGTTGTTAGCCAAATAACACTGCCTACCTAAGACAGGCTTTTTAAACATATCTGCTGTGTTGCTTTGCTAAACTCTACTCCCTTGAGGCACTTTAGTTTGCAACAGCTTTTACGCTGTTGGACGGAACATTGTCTTTTATGACCTCTATTTTCATATCTTTTTACAAGCATAGGCTCACATGGAGGTGGCTGGCTCCTCTTTTACTTACATGCTCTCCAGTATTAAAGGTCTTTGAAGCAATTTTAATAATTTTATATGATACATTTCTCATGTTTTTGTTATAGTTTCTCTCGTAGACCTTCTCATTGGAAGGAAAGCCTCTCAGTGAGTTGGGAGCTGCTGAGTTTCAGTTTCAGTTTTATCCCACCCCCTTTCATTCTTAAGATGCAAATGTGTCAGGCCTTAGACCACCCCTCCGTACCTGTAGATGGCTTTTTAAACACAACTGGATGTGCCTGTACAGCAGACATGCGCAGCGGGTGCATGTTGGCATGTCGAAGGAAAGCCCGTTTGTGCCCGTTCGCACCCAGACTGCGCCATGCACCTACAATGCTCGAATCCCACCAAAGCTCAACTTCCAGTCTCAACTACTCTTTGGAGCAACTCCACTGCCGCAAGACCTCTCATCAGTCTTCCTCACTCTGTTCTCCTTTAATCTTAAGCCTTAACTGTGCCAAGCACATTGTATACTGTGACTAAGGGCCAGATGTAGGTAGGTAGATTTTTGTGACTTGCAATTTGCGAATCATAGCGACTCGCAAATTGCAACTTGCAAAACGAAATCCAGAAAGGTGTCTCGGACATCTTCAGCGACTCGCTATGGTGTCGCAAAGACCCACCTAATGAATATTAATGAGTTGGGTCGCAGTTTGCGACCCCATAGCGAGTCAATGCACTCACAGGGATGGTGGCCTGCTGGAGACAGCACACCACCATGTCTGTGACTGCTTTGTTAATAAAGCAGTTTTTTTTTTTCTTTTTGCAGCCCGTTTTCCTTAAAGGAAAACGAGCTACAAAAAGAAAAACTTCCGAAACCATTTGGTTTCGGTTTCTTCAGAGTAGGCAGTGGTCCATAGGACCACTGCCTGCTCTGAAAAAATATTTTTGGGGGCATTCACTTCAAGTTGATGGTAACTGCGAGTTGGTTTGCGACCGCATTCGCGGTCACAAAGCAACTCAGCATGGCGATGCGGTCGCAAATAGGAAGGAAACACCCCTTCCTATTTGCGAGTCGCAGCCTCAAATTGCGAGTCGATACCGACTTGCAATTTGAGGTTGTGCATCGCGTTAGGCCTTTTGCGCGTCGCAAACTGCGTTTTTCGCAGTTTGCGACCCGCAAAAGGCTTCCTACATCTGGCCCTTAAACCTTCTTGTTAAGACACCCAACTCTATCCCTAATACGACTGTCTCTCCCTCTTCTGACAATCACTTCTCATCCCTGTTCTCATCCTCATGTGCATATCTTGTTAACCCTAGATCACTAACCAAAGACAAATTTGAAATATTTAACTTGATCACAGATTATAAACCCAGTCTACTCTGTCCCAAAGAAACATGTATTAGAGTCTCTTTGGCTTCCGTGATTGCTGATGCCATTCCCAAGAACTCACCATGACCACCAGGATAAACGTGGTGGTGGTCTGCTAATATTTACCATAACACTTTCACGTGGACCATTCTCAACACCAATTAACCTCATAATGGGGGGGATAATATTTACACTAAAACTATCGCATACCTTCTTCTTAGGGGGTGTTCTCTTCTACAGGTCTCCATCAACTCATTCAACTTTTATAAATACCTTCTCTACGCTTACTGAACCATTCATTCTAAGAGCATCCAATTTTATTATCCTGTGGATTAAAACAATTAATTAATGTAATACAGTATTCACAAGACTGGCCACATCCTTGATCCCATATTTACAAATAACAAATCCATCACAGTGAAAAATCCTCCTTCAGTCATTTGGTCCAACCATGCTGCTCTTCCTTTTGAATTTGTGATTCCTCACCCACTTACAAAAATGACTATATTAAAACCTATCCTTGCATACACCTGTAATAAAATCATCCATGGTATCTTTAATGCTGCCTTAAAAAACACAGCTATGAACATTATGCCAAAATGGACACCTGGGCCATCAACTTTAACAGGTGAGCTACAAACCAATGAATACTAAGAATCTGCATAGGACTAAGCCTTGTGCTCCTTGGTTCTCTGAGACTCTCAGGTCTTTCAAACACAAATGTATGTGGTTTGAGGCAGTTTGGTGGCAAACAGTATGAATCCAAACCAACTTGAATATAAGATGGTGATCGGATGCTACAAAGAATTTATAAAACTTGATAAAGCTGACCACTATGCATAAAAAATTAACAAAGTTCAGAACCCCACATGTGAACTGTTCTCCATCATGTGAGACTCTACACCTCAGAGGTAATCCACACCTTCAAACCTTCCATATAATCACTCAGCGATGAACTTGCCGGATTCATCGCGGGAAAAAACTTGGAAATTAACATACTTTTTCCTAATAGTGTAAGGTTAAAACCATCCTTAACAGACAATCGTATTGTTTCTAACCCCAAATACACGCTGTTATAATGTTCTCCTCTACTGAAGGGCCAGGTCCATTTGCTACTCAATAACGTCAAATCTGTCTAGCATTTGAACCCTTGGCGTCCTAAAACTCTGCAGCTAGAAGCTCACCAGGAATCACTGCCTGATGACTATCAGTACTAAATCGCTTGCCATTGCCATCTTTCACAGTATCTGGAAATAAGTCAAGCGATCCATTTGCTAAAGAAACTTCTTATCCCCTTCCATGCCATCATCAAAATCATTGAAAATGATGTAAACATTCAGCTATCTGAATACATCGAAAACACCAACCTTTTTTCATAGCTTCCAGTTTGGCTTTAGGCCATCAAATGACACTGAAACAGCTCTGCTAACCATGGGCCAGATGTCTGAAATATTTTTGCACTCGCAAACGGTGCGAATTGCAAAATTCTGCGTTTGCGAGTGCAAAAACGTGGTCTGCAATGCATGAAAGGCATTCACAAACCAAAAATAAGAAATCTCAAAAATTTTAATTTTTTGCGTTGCGACCTGGTTTTGCGAGTCGCATTTTGCGATTTAGTATTTCCAGTAGGAAATAGCGAGGCGCAAATTGCGATTCGCAAAATCCAATTCGCAAAGAGATGCATCAAAAAATCGCAAATTGCGATTTTT
Organism: Pleurodeles waltl; assembly: GCF_031143425.1. NCBI lineage: Eukaryota > Metazoa > Chordata > Amphibia > Caudata > Salamandridae > Pleurodeles > Pleurodeles waltl. Next base: position 738,613,889 of record NC_090440.1, on the reverse strand, counting down.
CGCAGAATGGCATCTTGCACATGCAAAATACCATGAACTGAAACCAGGTGGTAACCAGGTGCAACCTATATAAAGAGGCCCAGAATGCCTCAGCCTCTTTTCCACAATGGCTGCACTCTACGTCATGGCGAGGAGAATGAGGATCTTGGCAGGTCTGGGGAGAGGGAGGAGACAGGTGTGCATTTTCAGAGTGCGCATTACACTTTTTGACCAGACTATTGAGGAAATATTTGAGAGGTATAGGTTGAACTCAGCCATGATACTTGATCTGATAGCTGAACTACAACCCATACTGCAGCGCAGAACACTAAGAAGTCACAGCATACCCACCCATGTGCAGGTATTATGCTCCCTCCACCTACTCACCTCAGGGAGATATCAAGGGGTCATAGCAGCAGCTGGAGGGGTCACACAGAGTACCCTCTCCAGATTTTTCAATGCATTCATCAACGCCACGCTGAGCAAACTACACCAGTACATCAGATTCCCCCACACCCCACAGGAATTACAGCAGATAAAAGTAGAGTTTTACCAGATAGCACAGTTCCCCCACGTCCTAGGTGCCATAGATGGCACACATGTGCCAATCTGTCCACCATCAGCCACAGAGTATGTGTACTGCAACCGGAAATACCAACATTCCATGAATATACAGGTGATTTGCAAAGCCTCCTACATCATTACTGATCTCAAGGCCAGGTACCCAGGGAGCACACATGTTTCTTACATCTTTCGCCATAGCGGCATTCACACAAGACTGCTAGCTGGGGAGTTTGGAGAAGGATATCTACTAGGTAATGTGCCTCTGTACAGTGCTGCATTGATGGCGTACCGATGTCAGATGGCTCAGTTACTCATCACACCCTCTGTCCCTTCCGGGAGACAGTGCTTACGCAGTGCGCACCTACATGATGACGCCCTACCTCAATCCAATAACACCAGCTGAACGGAGATACAATGCAGCACACAGGGCAACCCGCAACGTCGTGGAGCGCACATTTGGACTGCTGAAGAGTCGCTTCCAGTGCCTCCACAAAAGTGGAGGGGCACTACAGTACAGTCCAGAGACAACATGTAGAATAGTGGCAACTTGTGCAATCCTGCACAATATAGCTACCGCCAGGGGGATACCTGTAGAAATCAGTGATACTGAATCAGATGAGGATGACGATCCCATACAACCTCTACAGCCAGCAGACAGGACCAGTGCAGCAGAGGGACGGCAAAGGCGTGCCGACATCACACACAACTATTTCAGACGTGAGTATTAATGACACAAATCCCCTGACAACTGTACCTATAGTGAAAAAATTTATTACCTTAAGTCAGGTGATGTACGTGTGAGTAATAAAAAAAACAGGTAATGTGACAAACGCAAACCAATGAAGAACCAGAGTTATGCACTATTACTTCATAGTGTCAACAGCAGTCCAATTGCAGCAAGAGTCATTTTTTTCACCCACGCACACCACTCGGGTGCCCAGTTACGTCACTGGCACCCCTATTGTCACCCTCAGTGGCAGTGCTGTGCCTGGCACTGCGCCGTCAGGTGTCCGCTGCTGGTACGGCAACACTGCTGAGGCTGGAACTGTCCTCAGTGTCCCCCAGTGCTAGCTCACTCGGAGTGGCTGATCTTGGTCCAATAATGTGTTCGATCACATTTGTGATCTGCACAAGTCCATTGACAACGTACCTGCTGCTGTGTGCTGCCTCCACTTGCGCAGCCACTGCACAACGGGCAATCAGTGCTGTAGAATTTGCCATCCTGTTAGAGGAACGACAGAAGTTGCCAAACATGGTACGGAATCTGTGCTCCTGTCTGCGCTGGCTCACCCTCTCATGGCGCAGCTCCTGGCAGAGTTCACGGACAGCACTTGTAAGGTCCCTGGTGTCCTGTGATGCCTGCACTTGTCCCTCACGCAGCTGTACAATGTTACTATTGAGGGAGTCAAGTTGGCGATGCAGGCCCATCATGTAGCGGTTATGTTTGCGCAGGTTTTTGTCTAATGCAAGGATCTGCTTATTTTGCAGATGCTGCTGCTGTAACATAGCAGCTTCCAGGCCACCAAATAAGGAGGGACCCTCACCTGCCTCATGCTGCTGTGCCCAGGACTCTGTTGCAATCCTGCGTGGTGCTGTGATTGGATGACACCTGTCCTCCTGAATCTGTCTGCGCCTGTCTGGTGCTGATGGGGTACTTGGCACTTCCTGCTGCTCATCGGAGTCGCTGCTGAGCTCTGGCAGTGGCAGTGCCCTGGGCCTGCGTCGTACATTCGCTATGTTGAGGGACCCACTGGTGTTCGAATCTGAGGGCAGGTGGATGTCTGTGTCGCCTACCCTTGCAGATGCTGTGGCTGCTGGGCCTGGCCCACCTGCAACAACAATATGCAGCATGTCAGTTCTGTATGTTACATTTTCGGTCAGACAATGGCAATAAAGGTACAGGTACTGCTGTACGCGGTGTTATGTGTGTTGTGTTCCTCTGGGTGTCACTCTACTTAAATACATTGTTGTGCTACTTTCAGTTCTGGGTTGTGGACTGCCACTTCCATAATGCATTGTAGTGCTGCTTCTAAGATGTGGACTGAACTACTTCTCACACTGTTTCACATTACTTGCTAATTCCTAAGGGGCTTTTGTGCATACACATATAGGGTTACAAATCAATATTGCACTTACCTTGGCTGGTACTTGGTGTGCCGGAGGTGTCGATGTCTGTGACCCCAGTCACAGCTTCAGGGAGGAGTGTGAACTCCACTAGGTCCTCCAATGGTGTTGATGGTGCCTCTATGGGTGGACCACCTCCTGTGCCCCTGGCCTCCGCAAGTCTCATTGCCACCCTCTCCTTTGCACGGGACCGCAGGTCATACCACCTTTTTTTGATCTCTTCAATGGAGCGCTGTGCCACTCCAGTTGTGCAGATTTTGGACTGTATGTCCAACCATAGTCTCCTCTTTTCACTCTCAGGCACCTGGAGTGAGCTTTTTCCAAACAGGCGGTCATGGCTCCTCACCACCTCCTCAGTTAGTATCTCAAGCTCCTGCTCGCTGAATTTCAGCTTGCGCTTCCTTTCACCCTTCTCCTGTGCTTGGCCTGGGGTATCCATCCTTGCTCAGGTGTTCATGATCCTTCTGAGTGCTGCTCTGTGTGGCTGGGCTGCTCTCTCTCAGGATGCTGGTTTGGGTGTGGCACCTGAAACTGCCTGGGATGACTCATTTCCTGCTGGTAATGTCATCAGGCTCCTCCAGGTGTGCATTCTCGAACTTTCTTGCAATTTGCGATTTTTTACCGAATCGCAAAAAAAACGCAATTTGCGATAATGCAAATTGCGATTCAGTAAATGGGCCTCGCAAATCACAAATAGCAATTTTTAAGAAATCGCTATTTCCGAATCGCAATATTGTTACATGGCGAATTGCGACTCAGAAATAGCGATTTCTTAATAATCGCTATTTGCGATTCGCAAGCTCCTGTTTTTATACATATGGCCCTATGTCACCAGGAGTATCCTGGACAGTAGAGGGGCAGCAGCGCTTGCCTCACTGGCCCTGTCCATAAGTTTGACACGATCTCCAATGTGGCACTCTATCCAGACTTGCAGAGTTAGGTGTTGGAAAAACAGCACTCAATAGGTTTCAACCCTTTCTTAGCAAAAGATGGTCAGGCCGTTATCTGCCCTTCCTTCCAGTGTCCTGATTCCTCATATCAATGCAAAATGACTCAAGGCTCATCCCTTAGCCCTAATCTGTTTAATTTATGTGTAACCGCAGTAGCTGACCTTGTCTGATCTCATGGCATTCGCATAATGTCCTTATGACAATATACAAATCATCCTCACTAACATATCACTACTACCCAATTACATTTTTACCACTGTGTGCCTTCTGTCCTCTCAAATTAAAATGTGACAAGATAGAGGTTTTGAGTTTTCATAAGTAGGCTTCATTCTGGTTCCCCACCTGCTGGCCCACAGATCTGGGACCAGCACCTGTGCCAGTGTAAAGCCGGCCATGCTCCATAGGTAAAGGAGTTTAGAATAAGGATTGAAAAAAGGTTTAAATGCACCATACCTTTCTGTGCATTGGACAAGAAAACTTAGGGCCTTATTTACACTCTGGAGGAGGGGCGTGCATAACAGTTTGAAATTATAAAAAGCTCATCTATTCGTAAAAACAACCTTAGTGTGAAGAACCTGTCTAATAAAACATGAAAAACCCCTGTCAAACTCATGGACCTGAACAGAGTCAATTAGAAAGTGTCAGGGATAAGTTCAGATCCTTACCATGATGCTGGTCCAAACACACTCCACTATCACGAGCAAGACCCAAAGCAGGAGCCAAATGCCAGCCAGGAATCCTCAAGCACTTATTTAGGGTTAATCACCTTATGAGTGTAATGCAGTTAAATCAGTCGACTTATATATTAGAAAATATAACAAACTACTGATATTAGAAAAGCCGAGACCATACCTTATTGAAATTATTGTGGCACTTAATCAGTCTCCGAAATGCTCTGACAAGCTGGCATCTAGCCGAACACTGCTCACAAGATTCAAATAGATGACATCCCCATCATAATAATTACTAGGCCACCGCCTTGTGGTGGCCATATTGGGTGAACACCACAGAAAGGCCAACATACTAGCGGCTGGACTGTGGAATCATGAAGGCCATACTCAGCATGTGCAAAAAAGTACAACATGGATCTGTGATAGCAGAAAACATTACCTGGATTACCTGGTATAAACGGTATTTGCGGACATTTGAATTGGCTTTTATCAGTGTGATACAGTCCTGGTGCCTCATCTATGAACAGTGGCTAACTTAACAAGAAGGATAATAAAGTCATATTAGTAAAAAAAAGAAGGAAGTATATTGCAGCATGATGTCACTTTTTACTAAATAAAAAGGAGGTGGAAAAGGTTAGATGCGAACTGAAGTGAAAATGTCAAAACCACCATGAAGAAAGGAGATAGTGGAAAGAGTCAAACAGTATACCTAGTCACTATCCGTGGTTAAAGTATCTAGTTCAAAGAAATAAATGCATATTTTATATATATATATATATATATATATATATATATATATATATAGCGAGAGAGAGAGAGAGATAGAGAGAGAGAGAGAGAGAGAGAGTCAATTTACATTCATGATGGTTGCTAAAAATTACATCAAGACATACACAGCTAGTGTAAACCGAGGGAAACATAATTAAAGCTGATAACTCAGAAGAAACATGATGTGTCTTTATGTGCCTTGCATACAATAAAACTTCCTTGGAGGATCATACAACCGTAAATGTGTTAATGACAAGAGGGTTAATATAATGAGCATACTTCCAAGATACTGTGAAAGTTGAAAAAAACTCATATGATGCAGTCACTGAAATACATTAACAGAACAATAAGCAATCAAGACCACAATATATCTGAGAGAAAATGGGTTGGCATTTTGCTATGATTTGTCATTCAATGGAAATATTTAAACCTTTTTGACACTGTCATCTTTCCAAATCCATCTATTCTCCCAGATTGTCAGAAAGCAAACAACATTGTGATATCCCATTGTGGGTTTAATGACATCAATACAGACCATTTGATGTCCTTGTCTGTGTGCCCATATTGTGTATAATGATCAACTGGGGGGGATGTTTTATTCTACATCTCACTGGTGATTGAAGTTGAAGTATGTGTTTCTGGACAGGCTGTGTTGCTTTACGTATATATCATAGGCCGCATGGGCATTTAATACAATAAATTACATTTGATGTGTTGCAGTTCAAGAAATGTTTAACTGTAAAGTTAAGTTCATTGATGGTGAAATGTTTGGTCTTATTTGTGGTAGTGCAAGGTGTGCAATTAATGCGTTTGAAATTACCAGTAATAGGTGGTAAGTTTAAACAGTGTTGGATGGTGCGTTGAGTCAATTCTATATCAGGACCGGAGGCGAGGATTATGCAGATCTTTCTTCACTTTTTATTAATTAGCAAGTTCAAAGTTAAACACAATATGAACAGAAAAACTACAAGTTCCATGAAGCCGCCGCCATGGTAACCAGCATCCAATGAGGACCCTCCAATCACGTCCATATAAATATTCCCAGGTGCGTCAACCGTCCTCTTTCTTCACTGCTACGAAGTCAGATAAGTGCCGTTTTTTCTGCCTCCGAGTAGAGTTTGGTTTGAAGTTAATGTTTGTTTGCTAGCGCGTTAGCCTATTTGCTTTCAGGGCTTCGCACGTTGTTTTCCTTCGTTTCTATTATTATTTATAAATACACGTCGGGCCCACTAGAGGGCGCCAGAGGTGTATTTTTGCAGCGTTTTTTCGGGATTCGAGTGTTTTAAACTCGACGCTCGAAATTACAAAGGTTTTTCCAATTTTATTCACAGTTGTTTGTAACAAAGTTGTAATTGCTTGGTTTTCCCTGCCCTGTGACATCTCATTGGTAGGATATTACCCCGAAGGGAAGTAATTTTGTTTTTTTCTTGTGAAAATAATTTATAATACGACAGAGGGGGTAGGGAATTACCCTTTCTAAAATCTATAGGGTGTTTTCTCTGTCATTATTTTGTTTTCGTCTGAACCTCAGTATGCACTCCTCTCAGGAACATGAACCTTTCACCAACATGTCCCCAGGGGAGGGTCCCTCGCACAGTGCCCTTCCCCCTGGGATGGACGCTTTGTTTTCACAGGCAATTTCACATGCGTTGGCACCCCTTAGGGACACCGTCGCTAAACTGACGGAACAAGTCTCCAAGGGGACAGGCATGTTTGGTATGACGGGAGTGGAAGGTACTACCTCTACCCTTCCGGCTCCCAAGAAACAGCGCAAGCGCGACGCGGGGCACCTGGAGGATAGTGAATTTCTATCTCACTCCAAGAGTGCGCGCGCGCATAAGCGTTTACCCTCCCGGGAGGGCCGTTTGCCCGGAGCAATGGGTGATTTCAGTCACCACCTATGGAACCCTGATAGCGGGTCACCTAGAGGCATCTTAGAAGGTTCAGACGACGGGTCCTCTGAGGATGATGACTCAGGCCGTCCTTGGCGTCCTGGCGCTTCGCTACCAGATCCTTCGGAGCTGGGGGATTCGGACTCTGATATGTTTGAACCGGAGGGTATCTATCATCCGCGTTCATCAGAGTGGCATCCTGACCACAGGGTGGCCGACTATGTGGCCAGCAAGATTAGGCAACCTTTGGACAAGGAAGTGCGTGCCCGTTTACGGGCAGAATGCCCACGCCCTTTTCTTTCCGATAAGGTTGCTTTTACTCCGGAAATAGACCCGAAAATGTGTACATTTTTTGCCAAGTACACTAAAGATCCCAAGAAGGGAATCGACCGCTCCTGGAGGGCATGCCAGGATAAACTTCTTGATATACTGGGCCCCCTCACTCAGATTATGCAATTGGCGGAACGCGCCAAGCAATCAAACACTACCCTTCAAACAGACATTATCGCAGGGTGGGCCCAGAGAGCAGTCTGTCTTCTGGGCAATGCGAACTGTGCCATTTCGGCAGAAAGACGCAGGTCTTTATTAATCAAGATAGACCCCAAATTAGGGGAACTTTCTCACTCGGAGGCAGGGGCTGTTGCCCAGGGCAATTTATTTGGTGACCCTTTTGTTAAGGAGTTGGGCAAATTCGTGGCTACGTTTTCGGCTCTCGATAAGGCCCAATCATCCATAAAAAAGATTTTTCCGAAGAAGGTTTTTGGCGGGGCCGGGCGAGGCAGGGGTCGCTCTTCCGGCCGTCCTTACCAACAAGACCCCGGTGCCTCCCGAAACAACGGCTGGCGTGACGGCAGACAGGGAACTTTCTTCCCCAACAGGGGAAGAGGGAGAGGCAGATCCTCTAGGATCGCACGTGGAGCAGCCAATGCCCCAGGAGGTCCCTCTGGTAAGGATTATCCCTTTTTCCCCTCGCGATTTCGGAGGGAGATTGCGTTTTTTCAAGAACAATTGGAGGCGCATTACATCAGATGCATGGATTCTACAGACAGTATCAGGGTTCCAGATAGAATTCTGGGGTTCCCCGTGTCAGGATTCTCTGCCAACACCGATAGTGTTCTCAGCAGAAAACTCCAGGCTTATAGACTTGGAAGTTCAAGATCTTCTGCACAAGGGCGCCATATCCTTAGCGTCCCTTCACCCCACAGGTTTCGTAAGCAACATCTTCTTGGTAGAAAAGAAAGACAAGGGGTTTCGGCCTGTTATCAATCTTCGGGCCTTCAACGATTGGGTCATTTACAGACATTTCAAAATAAAGGGTATTCATATGCTCCGAGACCTCCTCCTGCAAGGGGACTGGATGGTGCGTCTAGACCTCAAGGACGCATACCTCACAGTCCCTATATTTCCCCCTCATCGCAGGTTCCTGCAATTTTTCTGGAACGATCAGGTCTTCGAATTCACCACTCTCCCTTTCGGGCTATCCTCAGCACCGTGGTGCTTTACCAAACTCCTCAAACCGGTCGTGGAAACCCTGAGATCACAAGGCATACGTCTCATCATTTACCTGGACGACATCCTTTTAATGGACCAATCCAGGTCTCAACTGTTATTCAATCTGAACACAACTATTGCTCTGTTCCAGGATCTGGGTTTCGTCATCAATCAGCAAAAATCGGAGCTCTCTCCGACCCAGTCATTAATCTTTCTCGGTTTCCGCATAGATTCTCGGTCAGCGTCCCTCAGTCTTCCGACGACCAAGATATCCAAAATAAAAAAGGAAATCAGGAAAGTCCTTCGTCGCGACAGCATCTCGCTACGGCAATTAGCCAGAGTGGTCGGTCTGCTTTCTTCCTCAATTCAGGCCATTTTTCCAGGTCCCCTGCATTACCGGGCCCTACAGCGCCTGAAGGCCTTTCACCTTCATCGAGGGGTAACGTATTCCGAGCTCATCTCCCTGTCTCAGGAGGCAAGCACGGAACTACGTTGGTGGCTGGATCACATGGAGGCATGGAATGGCAGAGCCATTTTCGGGGCCGCCCCAGACCTGGTAATAGAGTCGGACGCCAGTCGCCAGGGATGGGGAGCTCGATGCGGGGACATCTCGTTTGGGGGACGCTGGACCCCGCAAGAACTGACCATGCATATCAATTGTCTGGAGCTCCTTGCGGGATCGTTTGCGATCAGGTCTCTGACGAGGGACAGGGTCTCATGTGTAGTGCTACTACGGATGGACAATATATCGGCGGTACAATACATAAATCGCTTAGGGGGCACACGATCGAGAGCCTTAGCGGAATTGGCAAAGGATTTTTGGCATTTTTGCCTTCAACATCAAGTCTCGGTGACAGCGGAATATCTCCCAGGAGCCCAGAATGTTCGGGCGGACTGGAATTCCCGGTTTCTCACGGACTCCAGCGATTGGCAACTACATCTTTGGATTTTTTCAGGCGATCATGGCCCGTTGGGGTCCTTGCTCAGTAGACCTCTTTGCTTCCAGATGGAATGCTCATCTTCCCCTATACTTCAGCTGGCGCCCGGATCCGGGAGCAGCGGCAGTAGATGCGTTTCTCCAGCACTGGGGGACGCTTCAGGGTTATGCTTTCCCACCTTTTCTTCTTATCCCGCGGGTCGCAGCTCAGGTGCGGCGTCAGGAGGCGACAGTGATTCTAATAACCCCCTGGTGGAGATCTCAGGCGTGGTTCCCAACTCTACTGGAACTCTCTTGCGAGTGCCCTCTTCGTCTCCCAGTTTTTCCATCGATCCTCAGGGATCCGTCGGAACTTTATCACCCCCTGGTCCTTCAGGGTCATCTTTTCCTCATGGCCTGGAAGATTTCAGGCATCGTTGGCAAGACTACCGACTTTCGCAAGCAGCTAAAAACTTCATTGCGCAGGCATGGGCCCCTGGGACATGCAAGCGCTATAGATCTGCATGGAACAGATGGGCCAGTTGGTGTGTGGGCAAACACTGTGATCCCGTGGGGGCCAGTATTACAGACATCATGAATTTCCTAGCAGAATTAGCGGAGTCTGGTCTAGCTTATTGTACGATCAACTCTTTTCGTTCAGCCATCTCTGCGGGCCACCCCCCTCTGAACAATCACCCTATTGGGGAACACCCCTGGATTTGTAAACTTCTCAAGGGTATTAGACTCTCTAGGCCTCCTCAACCCAGATACGCAGAACTATGGGATGTCAACACAGTTCTTAATCTGTTAACCTCTTGGCAGGATAATCACCTTCTGTCGAGAAAGGAATTGTCCGCCAAATTAGCCATACTTTTGTGCCTCATCTCATGTAAGCGGGTATCAGATATCAGAGCTCTGGATGTTTCATCTCGAATCTTTACCCCAGAGGGAGTCACTTTTACTATCTCACGGAGAACGAAGAATCTTACCAGGTCAGTATCCTACCCAGCTTTCCCTGATTCACCAAAATTATGCGTCGTTAGATGTCTTAAAGTGTATGAAGAAGTGACCGTGAATCTTAGGCCTGCAGGAGAAAATCAATTATTGATTTTCTTTAAAGAAACCATTTAAGGCGGTTTCTTCTCCTTCCATTGCCAGATGGGTCAGATGGATCCTGTCTGAGGCAGGTATTAATATTCAGGTGTTTGGCGCCCATTCGACTCGAGGAGCCATGGCTTCAAAGGCTGTACAGGTGGGTGGTAGATTAGAAGACATTATGCATGCGGCTGATTGGTCTTCTGAATCTACTTTTAAACGTCTTTACTTTAAACCAATTCATGATGCAGCCTCTCTGGTGGTGAGTAAGCTTTGAACCTGCATAATCCTCGCCTCCGGTCCTGATATAGAATACGAAATTTCCTAGCTATCGTGAAGGAAAGTTTCAATTCTATTAAGGACACGGAGGCGAGGATTATCCCACCCACATACTACTCACGAGTCTGTTCCCACCCGATCTGGTCTTCGTACTGAGGTGGTATATATCTTTGCAAAACATTTCTCTTATATTTGCTCTTATGTTTACTTTCATTAAAGGGAATTGATAACTATTATGCTTGTACTTTGGCATTACAGTTTCAGAACGTGTATGTTTCCATTCTTTCATAACTAGGCATTGTGACATTATTTATCAGTATAGCCCCTAATATCATCATCTTTTGTAGGTTCCGAGGCTACAACCAATTGATTCTACCAGGATTCTTTCCGCAGTGAAGTCAAGGACGGTTGACGCACCTGGGAATATTTATATGGACGTGATTGGAGGGTCCTCATTGGATGCTGGTTACCATGGCGGCGGCTTCATGGAACTTGTAGTTTTTCTGTTCATATTGTGTTTAACTTTGAACTTGCTAATTAATAAAAAGTGAAGAAAGATCTGCATAATCCTCGCCTCCGTGTCCTTAATAGAATTGAAACTTTCCTTCACGATAGCTAGGAAATTTCGTATTCTGCACAGGTCTTAACAAGCCAATCTCTCAACTTGGAGCTTCTCTTAATGGCAAAGAAGAGTTTCTTCAGGAGTTGCAGAATCTCCTCTCAGGAGATTCCAATGTTTGCAGACAATTTTCTAAATTTTGTTAGAAGGTGAGCCTAAAGTGAAAAAACAGACTATCCCAGACTATCTAGGACATTCTGTAATTTGTGAAAAGGACCCTGTGTTGTTGTACCATTTTGGAAAATGGCCCTCTCTGAAGGGTCACCCCAAACCTTTTGCCTTCCTCCTCCTCTTTTTCTGACCTCATTTCTGTTGGCTTTAGGACTCTGGGCACTTTACCACTGCAAACCAGTGCTAAAATGCATGTGCTATCTCCCCAAAACATGGTAACATTGGCTAATACCCAATTGGTATATTTACTTCTAAGTCCCTAATAAAGTGCACTACATGTTCCCATGGCCGTAAATTAATTGCTTCTAGTGGCCCTGCAGCACTGATTGTGCCACCCACATAAGTAGCCCCTTAACCATGTCTCAGGCCTGCCATTGCAAGGCCTGTGTGCAGTTTCACTGCCACTTCAACTTGCCATTTAAAACTACTTGCCAAGCCTTAAACTCCCCTTTTTCTACATATACGACACTCCTAAAGTAGGCCCCAGGTAACCCATAGGGCCGGGTACTATGTAAGTAAAAGGCAGGACATGTACTTATGTGTTTTACATGTCCTCGTAGCGAAAAGCTCACAAATTAATTTTCCAATATTGTGAGGCCTGCTCCTAATACAGACTAGCATTAGAACTGCCCTCATATACTTTTAAGTTGTAGATTCTGATCTGGAAGGAGTAGCCCTGTCACATTTAGTATGGCCAGAATGGTAATAGAAATCCCTGCTTATTGGTGAAGTTGGATTTAATATTACTATTTTAGACATGCCACTATTAGAAAGTGGACATTTCTCTGCACTGACTGCCATCTGTGCCTTACAGCCTGACTCCAATCCATGTCTGCTGTGCTGGTTGACACCCCCCTTTCTGCATTCTACCCACACACCCAATAAACACAGGATACTCAGTCACACCTGCATTCATCTGCATACTGAATGGGCTTCCCTGGGCAGGAAGGGTGGAGGAGTTCTCTCTTACACTTCAAAGTTCACAGACGCCACACCAGCTTCCCTTGGAACTGGACAGAATCGACCCCTCGCCTCCCCTGCCTTACAGTACAAAACACACGCATCACCTCGCCGGACGCCATAAAGGACTGAAGCTGCACCAGCTCCAGTGACGTATCACCTCCACGACTCCGTGCAATGTCCTTGTTTCTTTCTTTACAAAGGTACTGAACCTGGGGGTCTGTGTGACTCTGTGACCGGTGCCTGTGGTGTCGGACTATTGGGAACGACTCCGTTAACAACACCGTGATAGCCCCAGTTGGAGCTATTGTGCTTCTAAGCACTTTAGTGGGATTTCATCTTATAAAATCATAACTCCGCTTGTGTACATTGGGTCTTTGTCAGTTTTACCTTATTTTATTCAAATAAATATTATCTATTTTTCTAAACCTTTGTGGTGTATGTTTGTGGTGTTTTCACTGTGTTACTGTATGAGTTATTGCACAAATACTTTACACATTGCCTTCCACCAAGGATGTGTGCCTACCTCTTTCCTATTCAACCAATATATAAATGAACTTGATGAAGAATTCAATCGGACGTATCTTATACTGCTAAAAATAATGGGTAATAATATAGTTGTGACTTATTATGGAGATGATACCTTCAATGTTGATAAAAAAACAGCGGAACTTTAACACAACTTGGATATACTTTCAGTTTTGTGTTCGCGAATACATTAACAAGCATTGGCATTGCCAATATGTTTGGCTTTAAAATAATGTTTTATGGTAAAGTGAAGCATTACAAGTGAAATGCACGGGAATGGATACGTTTTTGTGTAGATCAAAAGAACTATATAATATTGGTGTAGATTAAAAGGTCAACTGACTGTTGCACTGTCAAACCAGTTGTAAAAATCTGTTTAGGTTAGCGACTGCCCTTCTTCTGTCTGTGCTACTGCAAGTGAAAAATATCATAGATTATCTGTCTCTCTAGGACACTTTAATAGCATTATAACGTCATCTCTGTGCCCCTGAAATTTCAAGTACAGGCTGCTGGATAAATAAACAAAAGGATCACAGCTGTATTGAAGCCATGCACTTTTTCGTGGAAGCACACAGCTTATGCCCAATCAAAACATGTTCTCCTGGTTCCCAACATGTGGGTGGAGCCAAAGACCCTCTCCTGGTGCTTCTCATGTAATTGTCTGGCGACAGCTGTGCTGTCAAGTCAGACCATATAAGTGAATGACATTCAGAGGCAGGTTAAGACTTTTGGCCAATGAGGGTCTACATCTAATCAGTTTGGGCAGGGTAAGAAACTGGCACTTACAAAGGTATAAAAATATCTGGAAATCATGTTGGACCGTAAAATGACATGGTAGGAGTAAATAAATGGCAAATTAATGGTAATAATGGGCAGTGGGTTATTGGTTTTGTTAAATCTAATGGGGCCCACAAGGTTGTACCATTATTGATGTATAAAGATAAACTGCTTCCTTGCTCTGGTACCATATCTGTATCTGGCTGCTCTCAGTGGGTAACACTATAAATGCCCTCAATGCAATTATGTGGAGAAAGGCCCTCACTGTGTGAAAGGCTACCTCTAGAAAGAGGTTCAATTGGAAGTAAGTATGATGCCACACTGCACTACAACAGTATTAAGATTTTATTGCTTATAATCGCATGGTACTTTGCCTTGTTTATATATAAATCAGGTAGCCTCCACATATGGTGGCTTAGGAACATTGTTAGCCAAACCCAGAGAGGTGAGTGAGGTTTTGAAAATGTAGGCAACATATGAATACAAAATCTGAACTTAAGTTAGATTTTTACCAGCAATTTTATTTCAATGTACTATTTCAATTTTCACGTATTGGTGATTACCTTTCTCTATGCTTGAAAAGTCCCTTTTTGCAGTATATTAATTCGACTGAAGACCCACATATAACAGTAAAGCTCCATGGTGCAGATTTCAGCAGATTAACATTTTGTGATATGGGAAATCCTAGAAGCAAATGGAAATCAGGCAGCACTTAGAAGCTTCAGGCGATTTACAGTTAGAATTTTTTTTGTTAAAATCTGTGGCGTTTATAAACCTATATCAGTTACCTTATGACAGGGGGAAATGCGAAGAGAAAATGTTAAATATATTTGTATATGAATCTTCTGAAAATGTAACTTTTCTCATACAATTAAGGTGGTTACAAAAGTCTGAGTTTATAAGGTTTGTAAAAATTAACATGGACTATTTTTCTGCATAAAAAGGAGAGTAACTTCTCCAGAATGGATCGTCTTCTTCTGAGTGTAAGGTTGAAGTTTCAAATAATCAAAGTCGTGTCTGATGACGTGGTTTGACCACTGGGTGAAGGTGAGAGCCTCAAGTGAGTCATGTGCAACTAGTGCACACTTTAAGCAAGTGGTGTGGTCGGCAGTGGGAGGGGAAGGAATAAATGGAACAGAATCTGAGTGCAACATTCTGAATTCTCTGTAGTTTTTGCGATAGAGTGCGGCCCCAAGTTCTGAACTTTTGGCGTGGTCCAGATATGAGTAGGACCTCTGGGGGAATGAGACACTTGGCCCCATATTTATACTTTTTTAGCACCGCATTTTGACGCAAAAACGTCACAAACTTTCAAAATACAATTGTATTTTGCAAGTTTGAGCAGCTTTTGTGTAAAAAAAATGACGCAAATACAGCGCTAATAAAGTATAAATATGGGCCTTACTTCATTCAACACACACTGATGACATGGTGCCTCCTGGTATGCAATGCACTGGTCGTAAGTTCACATCCCATCATTTCCCAAATGTTTTGTGTAAAAAGAGATAATCCAAAGTGTTATTTCAGATTGGTTACAATAATTTATTTTTTCATTATTTTATTTATTAGTTTTCAGAGAACATGCAAAACTACAACAATGGCAACAAAGGCAGAGCACAAAACTCAGGTATGGTGCAGCACGACCCTAATTACAGTAAGACACCATAGACACTTCCACAGGCTCCACAGCCAGTAATGTTTAACGTAGTAGGACAATCACAGGTTAAAATAGAACTCAACCAGGATCCCTTTGCGGTATAGTAGGAAGAGGAAATATATATAAACCATTTCTGGCAAAAAAATAAATTGGAACTTCCAAGGTCCTCTGATACTGAAAATAGGGAAGTTAAACATCAATGCTGCAAATTTGTATGCAAACAGTATATATGTGAAGAATAATGGCTTCAACATGGCTAAAATTGAAAACTTAGATTATGAGGATGGGCCGATCAATGTGGAGTATTGACCATAACACAAGAAATATTAAAGCACCAAGCTCGAGAAATGTAAGCAAGGGATTGATAATTACTAGGATCTGATTAAACTGGCTTGTTCTGGTGACACTCTAAGAGGCTATAAGAAAACAGAGTGCTCCAAGGCACAGCCCAGAAAGCACTAATCAGTTTACTACTATAAATCGAATCATAATTCAAATAAGCTTGGTAGAGGCTACTGTTGGTTAATAATTCAGAGATACAAGCAAAATAGGTGGTTACATTTGTTCATGTCAACAAGTATATGCTTAAATAAGAACAGATTTCTTCTCAAAAGTTGTATCAAATACAATGTTAGCTTCATCAGATTGTTTAGAAGAGATGTTTGCAATGTTCCCCTTGAATGGTTCAGTGTGGCCTGTGTTGGTGGCCACACGCAGCATAGAAAAAGTCTTTAACTCCTTGAAGCAGGCTTCCCTCTTTAAGACTTCTAGATATGTGTGGATCGGAAATTATTATCCATCGAATGCAGGACTCCACAGATGTTCTCTTATCTTTTAATTTAACATATGGAACATGTATGCCCACGAGCTCCACTATTAATTAAACGATTCAGGTTCTCACTGAAGACCAGAGTCCAACTAGGTCCATGCATCCAGAGCACAGACATCATGGCTAAGCGTAAGTACACATGACATTCTCCAGTTCATTTTCCAGTGAGAAATTTGTGCAAAATCCAATAGAGCCTTCATTACTGCTAGCAAGTGTTTTTTTAGGTCTCCCAAGAATAACAAGGCATCCCGCATACAGGGAAACTATGTGAACCCCGCCTACAAGTTGTATACCTCTTTCTTAAGCCCTAATGAACATTGATGCTGCCAGGGGCTCCATCACCAAAGAAAAAAACACTGAGGACAAGGCACACCCCATCTAGTATCTCTAGACGTTTGGCCCATGTAGACCTGGTATAGAACTGGCATCTCTAATGTGGAGAACATGCTTGTCCCAGGTCTTGGTGGTGATGCGGAAGAAGGCGCAGCCTACCATTTTCATGTGCTGGATTAAGGGGATGTGGCTCAGGAATGATCCAGATGACCTGAGATGCCTGTTAGGGGTGTGGAAGTGGATGCGATTGTTGACGTATACAGTTATGGAATGCATTGCAGGTGAGGGAGAGGAGTTTGAAAGTGGCACGTTCCTCGATGGAAAGCCTGTGGAGGTGTCTGAAGTGTTTGGAATTATGTGCTCATGAAGGGAAGTTGAGTGTGACTCTGGCAGCCAAGATTTGAACCACTTGAAGTCTATTGGTGAGCTTGGAGTCAATGCCTACATAGAGGCTGTTGATGTAGTTAACTCTCCTCATAATGAATGCTTGTCTGGCTGTCCTGTGGGTGTCACATAGGAGCTATTTGAAGATTATAATACTCAGCTTTCTGATGGCTTGGGTTATGATGGGTGAAGATCTTAGGGTGTTGGGCCACTAGCCTTGGATCCTTAGAGCGGTGTTATGCTTGCTGAACAGTAACACTTCAGTTTTGTTACTATTTAGCTTGAAGCAGCTTTTTCAGCCAGTCTGCTATGTCGCACATGCACAATAGTAAATTGGATTGTTTGGTTGGTGCATCTCCTGAGAGAGAGACTGGACAGCAGGGTTGGGCAAAACAGATTTGATCCTGAAGAAGGAACAAAGGGTATCCCCCTGTGAAAGAGAAGTAAAGCTTTCTGAAACAGGACCAGACCAAATTGACATAGAACGATAAAGGTGGGTCTTCAGGTGAATGCAGAAGCTTAAAGCTCTCATAAATCCCCCCTACATTTTCTGCAAAGTAAGAATGAAGTCTCTCGGAGAAGGCCTGTGGTCTGGAACTGAAGATGAATATCAGACCAATAAACAATTTTAAAATAGCGAAAAGTCGCAGTGGAGAAGAGTTGTTGTTTTGCGCCTTCTTTGTAACCAATTCCTCTTTTTATGCTTTAGTCTTCAAAAAACTGTAAATTTCCTACTCCGGACTAACATTGCACGGATTTAGGAATGTTAACCGTTTCCTTGGCCTACTTCTGTTAATACTCTTTCATCTTTTATATCCCAAAAATGAAATTTTCTTCTTTTTAACATGCATTGATAACTGAGCTCCTATTATTGTAACTCTGCAAATGCCGTTAACGTGTGCACATTTAAGAAAATAAATCTACACCGAAGTGATGACAATCTGTGTCGAGCATGGGAATGTAGAATGAGAATGTAGATAGAGCTCTACCCTTAACGTCTGTGCATGGTTTACAAATAAAGTGGCCAATTTAACTGAGTCCCATGCGTTTTCACTGATTTTCTTAGTGTAGATTCACTGGCTATGAAGGGAAGAGAATCGTGATCTCTATAATCTTTCCAGTGTCAATATTCCAGGTTCTAGCACCTCTAATCATGGAGCAGATTATCAGATAATGCAGAACTAGGTAATCAGCCTTTAAAAGTAACTTGACCAGGGTCTTGTCTAACGATTAAGATATGTTTGGTACAGAGAGTGTTTCATTACAAAGCATTTCTGTCAAGAAAGAAAAGATCCGGTTCAAGCCTCTCTTGTACATCATGTATACATGATGCATCTACAAGACTATAAATGCCTTTGCGAGCATCAAATTAGGGCACACGCAATCTGGCAATGCTCGCCTGCACCTCGTTAGTAAAAATAGCTATTTGCCTCAGGGGACATACTCGTTACCAATTTACTTATGGTGAGACACTTAGCATAGAGAAAGACTCAAGAAACTGCGTTTTTTCATTTATTTATAATTCAATTGTAATTGTAAATGGCGAAACGTACTCTGTAACGTAATATATTTACAATGGCAAAGTTCAGCTTTTTGTAAAAATAAAAAATAAAAAAGACCAACACATTAGAGCACAGCATAAATTAAAAACAGCGGCAGCAATCACAGCACATGGCACTTAAAATATTTGACTGCCCCGGGGCACCGCGCTCTGGACCTCCCTGCGAACCAGTCAGCGCAGCTACTGGGACAAGAGATACCGCGACTCACGTTTTCTGGGAGCAAATCCAATGCAGTATGGATATTAATTAAATTTATTAAACAAATAAGATAGCGACTAGGGGAGGCGGGGGGCCATCTGCCAGCTCCGCAGACTGATCTCTGCAGAGACGCGAGCGGAAGGTAGTTACAGCTCAGTTGCGGAGCTCAGCAGATGGGCTCTTGTCTCTAGCGGAGGAAATTTGGTGGCGGTCCAACAGCTTTTTCTCCCCTCCAGGTTTTTTTGTTTCTTCTAACTGTGATTGAAGAAGCTCGCCTATGTCTTTTCTCCGCCTGCCTCCCCCCTTTTGTTTATCTGAGCAGTGTTGTTGTCTGAGTGATTTGTTATAGAGGCAAGTCCCGGCTGATCCCATTCTGTGTATATGCTGTAAAGCTCAAGCAGAAAATAATTAGGAAAATGTAATCCTATTGACTTTACACCCCACTTGTGTACATTGCGACGCCTCCGCCTAGAGCTTGGGGAGACAGCGTTAGAAGAACATAAGTTGTCAAACATCAACAGTTTGTTTGAGTAATATCCTGCTCTGTGGTGTCAGGCACAGAATATCAAGCAGCTGTTCTTGCAAGTTTTCTTCTCTTGCTGTCTCTACATTCTTTCATGCTGCCTCCACTTGGTAACAACAGATATCTACTGATTTATTTCCTTAGATGGTTTCCTCAATAACACAATAGTTGCAAATATATTTTTTTACTGCACCACTTTCTGATTATTAGCCTCATCTTAAAAAAGATGTGAAGACATTTTTGACTCGGACTCTTTTACAGACTAGGAGGTAAATTAAGCCAGTGCTTAGTGCAAAGACCTTTTGCCATCGTAATATGAAAGCGCCAATTTGGAAGTGCATATGACTAATATGTTTGTGCATATTGCTTGTGCAGCACCGAGAGTGAAATTTGAATTAACAAGTGAAGTGTGTTTAGTTAATATAAGTAGTTTTCAAATAACATAATGAACTGTACTTGACATAATAAAAGGTTTTAAAGTTGGCATAACTAGGCCTCAGATGAACTGTCATTTGTAATATATTTTACACATTTAAAGTTGACATTTTCCATTCTCTCGCTCAGCATTGTGTTCTGATGTGTCTTTAAAATGTATTCTTTTTCATGTTTGTGATGTTCCTGGGGGGAAGGAGCATACCTCAACTCAGTCTTTACGAGGCAATTTGCTCTTGCCTAACGGCATTTGCATACAGTTTTAAAAGTGGCTTTGTTTTTCTCTTCTGTACATAATACACGATTATTGGTTAGTAGTAGAGCAAAAATCAATTTCCAAGTGGAGTGTTTTCTGTTTTACCACTGGATATTGTGTTGTAACCCGTGTTTCAAACCAGTTGACGGTATGTTTTCTCTGTTTGAAAAGGTCAATAGCACAGTGTTTCTGGGAAGTGAGCCATACGTTTCTGGGACTTCTAGGGTGCATGTCCCTATGACAGACAGTTCTTTAACCTTGTACTTAGAATTATTTTAGAACATTTTGCTTCTTCTTTTGTAACTGTCCTTACTTTTTATTTCACATTTTATCATTGATTAAGGCTCAATTAAATTGGCAACCACTTGCCTCCTACAGACCCTTTCAGTCCCCCACAGACCGCCAGCAGCCCTGGAGACTACCACCTCCAGCGACCTTTTTGTTGGAGGGGGTTACATGGCCCCCTCGAGGAACCACAGATGGCTCTAGGTACAGAATTGTGGTCTGCTCTGTGCCACTCCCAGCTGCAAAATGAGGCGTTCCAAGTTATTGATGAGGTTACCAGACTGTTCTGTCTAAGTTCTCTTTAGGTTCCAATGCCAGTGCATCATTTCCTGCACCTGGATTAAAGATGTGCAGGATTTTTTACACCTTTTTTCACTTGCGCCAAACTCCCATCTAATGCGTTACTTTTCAGTTTCCTTGTAGATATCCATGCATCGTTTTTCTGGGAAAACGTATGCAGGAATGCCTACCTTGCATACATTAATACTTATTTGACACAGCTGGATCAAGCGCAGGAAACTTTTGACGTAGGTTGACTAAAAGTGGTGTATCAGCCTAGATGCATCATCTTGTAAATATGGAGTACTGACAGTCAATATATCAACATTTCTAATGAATTGCCAGTTCAAGCTCCTCGTAGATAAGCCCCTGAGTCGCTCCATCTGTCTATCATTCTGAGAGTGGTAACGCAGATTTAAAGTGAACAGTTCCTTTCTGTTTCATCAATTTGCTCCAGAAACGGGCCACTAACCACATACTTCAGTCTATAGTGATAAGAGTGACAGTGAGTTCAATGAAGCCTGAAAAACATTTCTAGAAATATCTCAGATAATTCTCAAGTCATAGGTAGCTTCCCAAGAGAGATGCAATGACCTAATTTGGTAAAATAATCTGCCACTTCCAACAAAGCAGTAAATCTGTAGGAATCATTTCTAATATGAAGTCCATTGAAATCATGGTCCAAGGTTTCTGAGGAATGGGTAACAGTTGCAAAAGGCTTATAGGTTTTACGTGGGCACTCTTTGCCTGGGCACAGGTGGTACATTGCAGTATGAAGGTCTTGAAAGTTGCCGTAATGTTAGGTCATCAAAAATATCAGATCATGAGATCCTTCGTCTACCTTTTCCTGGGTACCCTGCTCCAAATGTTTCATGGCACCAGCTAAATGTCTATTATTGTAAATCCTTCCTTGGAACATAAAAAGGATTTCCATGAAGCAACAAAGTGCCAAAGCAGCTTCCCTGAATCAAATTTCAAGCACTTTATGTGATCTTGGTGAGGAATGTATTGAGCTTTTTATCCATTGAATCACAAATGATCTGGATGCTAAGAGGGTTTTCAAGTGTGATATGACCTTCTATGAGACAATGCATCTGCCGTGCCATGGTAGATTCCTGGTCAATCTGTGATATTTTAATGAAAGAAAAACAGCGGTCTTTGCACGTCTGGCATTGTCACACTTCTGTGATGTGAGGTAAAGTATATTGTTGCGCTCTATGCAAACAGTTATTTAATGTACTGCTCCTTCAAGATAATTCTGCCAATGCTTGAATTGCTCCTTAATGGCCAGGAGCTCTAAGGGCCAGATGTAGCAAAGTTTTGCGAGTCGCAAATGGCCCGAATCGCTATTTGTGACTGTGCAAAATCGGAAATGGGATGCAAAAACCCCATTTCCGACTTGCAAAAAGCGATGCGAGCCGTTAGCGACTCGCAAAATGTGCAGCCCCATTTTGCGACCCGCAAATAGCAAGTCGCTATTTGCGAGTCGCAATCCTTATGCAATTGCAACTCGCAAATTGAGACTACTCCCAAAAAGCCCAGTTTGCACTTGCAATTTACCACTAACTCAGAGCAGGTGGTAACCATAACCAAAGTATAAAAGGAGACCCAGAAGGCATCTGGGTTACTCAACATGGCGGAGATATACTTGATAGCAGTGAGGAGGAGAGTCCACGCCGCCCAGCAGAGGAGGAGGAGGGGCCACAGACAGGAGAAGATATATAGAACAAGGCAGACTCTTTTTCAGCAAACTGAGGAAGAGATCTATGACAAATACCGCCTTAGCAGCGCAGCCATACTAGAATTAATTGATTTACTAAAACCACAGCTAGAACACCAGACTCTGCGCGGCTGCGCCATCCCTACGCATGTGCAAGTGCTATGCTCACTGCACCTCTTGGCCTCAGGGAGCTATTAGGGGGTCATTGCTGTGGCAGGTGGGGTATCCCAAAGTGCAGTGTCAAGGTTCCTCAGGGCCTTCCTAGATGCCTTAGTCACACACATGTCTCACTTCATATACCTACCAAGGAATGAGGCAGAAATTAACAGCACCAAGCTGGACTTTTACCGGATTGCCAACTCTCCCCATGTCATAGGATGTGTAGATGGGACACATATTCAAATATGCCCCCCTGCAAACCTGGAACATCTTTTCCGCAACAGAAAGTGTACCCACTCACTGAATATACAGGTTGTTTGTGACGCCCATTATGTCATCACTGACATTGTAGCTAAGTATCCAGGCAGTACCCATGACTCCTACATTTTTAGGCACAGTGGGATACACCAATGCCTGGAACGTGGGGAATTTGGAGACGGATACCTCCTAGGTAGAGCTGCATACACCTTGTAGACATACAGACAGGTCACTGTGCACACCAACCAGGACTTTCTAACAGTGTAATGTTTGTGCCCAACAGGTGACAGTGCATATGCTCTACGGCCATGGATTATGACTCTGTTCTTAACACCCAGCAATGAATGTGAGAGGCGATACAACAATGCACATAAGAGGACCAGGAACCTTATCGAACGCACTTTTGGATTACTGAAAGCAAGATTCAGATGCCTCCACCGCAGTGGAGGTGCCCTCCAGTATTTCCCCATTACAGCATTCAAAATTGTGGTCGCATGCGCCATCCTTCACAATATAGCCACCAGACGTGGGCTACCTCTCACCCCTGCAGACCCAGATCCTGAGGATGAAGAGCAAGAGCAACCACATCGCCATCATGGGGATCGGAGTATAGCTAATCAAGGCAGACTGAGACGGGAACACATCGCAAGCCAATACTTTGGAAGGTACGTGTCAACTCCAACCATACTCACCTATTGACCAAAAAAAACTCCATTTGTTAAGTGGAACCAAAAAACTATTTAATTCGTGCAGAAATACAACTATTTACAAATATTAACTGTTCATGGTCATCTAAATGCAAACCATGCATGGGGCACATTGATGTCATGTGCCACATCAACAGGGACAGGGTAATGTCTATGTCCTTTGGCGGCCCCTGCCAGCCTGGCTGGTCCCTGGTGCTTCTGCAGTGCTCTGCCTGGTACTGGTACTCCGGAGCACCCTGGTGTCAGTGGCAGAGACACTGCTCAGTGTAGAGCACTCCTCGCTGTCCTGGGGTGTTTCCCCTGTGCCCCTGGACAGATGCCGTGCCTCCATTAAGTCTATCACGTGTGTGATACAGCCCAGGCCCCTAGCCACATCTCCAGCAAAATGGCCCATTTCGACCTGGAGGCCAACTGTCCTCCTCGACAGGCCAGTGGTGTTCACAGCCAGTCTGACGATTGATGTGGCCATCCTATCTAGTCTTTGGAGGAGCTGACTGTCCCTGCGCCGCCCACCCTCTGCCTGTGCCAGTAGTCCTGCCGCCAGATCCCTCCTGGACAGGGCTAGGTCCCCAGTGTTTGTGGCAATAATGTCAATTCTGGAATTCAGATGCTGCATGCTGGCCTCGTTATTTCCAACAAAGCGGTGCAGCACACCACTAATCCACCCTAATATGTTATTTTGCAGGCACTGACCACGCAGCAGCTGTGCCTCACTGCTGCTGGTAGGTTGACGGCCGGACGCAGCCTGCAGCCCTGATCTCCTGTACCTGCGTCGCCTGCGCAGCAGTGGCTGCCCTGTGTGCTCAACTGGATCACTCCTGCCTGTTGCTGGCGCAGCCTCCTGGAACACAGTTGCAGCAGGTGTGGACATAACAGGGATGGTGTTGGCCGTGCAGGTATAAGTGCTGGCGGCTCCTGCGCTGTCCTCATGGGGCTGGATGCTGTGGGTTGTGGTGGTGTCTTGTGGGATACCTGTGGGACATGGGGAACAGACTGTCAGTGTCTACTATCTGTTGCACACTTCCTAATAAACATTTGCCTATTTACAGCCTAATTGACTACATTTCCCATAATGCATCATTCTGGTGTTTGCTACCCTGAAATGGAGCTATCTTGGTTGAGCATGCCCCTGTGTACATGGTGGGTGGGGGTATGGCATTGATAGGGGTACAGGCATGTCACATGGTACTCACCGGTTGATGTGGTGGGCTCTGAGGTGTCCAGGTCTCCAAATCCAGACACTGCCTCCTGCTCCAGGGTCTCCTCCACCCTTTCTTCCAGGGGTGTGGGTGGTGGTACTGAAGATGGTCCCCCTCCTGTGCCTCTCATCTCCCAGAGCCTTTCAGCCACCCTCTCCTTGGTCCGGGAGCAGAGGTCATACCACCTTTTTTTTATTTCTTCAACACTCCTGTGGCTCACCCCCAGGGAGTTGATTTTTTCCTGGATCTCCTGCCACAGTTGTCTTTTGGTGGCTTCAGGCACATTGAGGGCTGCCTTTCCAAATAATTCATCATAGTGCTGACAGCATTCATCTGTCAGCACCTCCAGCTCCTTCTCTGAGAATTTAAGTTTTCTTTTTCTAGGAGTTCCTTCCATTGCAGCTGCTGTTTCTCCTGTGTGCAGTGCAGCAGTTAAAAAGGGTGTGGTCCTCCCTCCTCCCAGGTGTATTTGTAAACTTCCTGGCTGTGATGTCATCATCATGTGCCAGGAAGTGTTTCCAGAGTGTTCTGGAGTGGTTTCTGGAGTGTTCTGCAGCACCTGCAACCAATTTACAAGCAACTCGCAATTTGCAACACCCACTCGCAAATTGCGAGTTCGTTTTTTGCACGGTCGCAAAAAGCAACCTCGCAAGCAGCGGACTCGCTCTCTGCGTTGCGACTCCGGGTGCGAGTCGTTATTTGAACACTGACATTGTACCTGCATTTACATTAGCGACTCGCAATTTGCGAGTTGCACCTACTCGCAAATTGCGAGTCGCTAAATTTTTGTTTCCTACATCTGGCCCTTAGTCTCATAATTTTCTTCTGTGTTTGCCTGAGTAGAAGGCAACTAGAAGGAGAAAGCTTAAAGTTCTGGATGTTTTTAGAGCACTGCTCATATTGCATATACGTAATCCCAGTAGAGTAAACTCCACCTGCACACATGGGTGTCTTAAGATAGGCGCTGATGTAAATGTGGCTTTAAGCATCTGAAATACATTTCTTGTTCATTGCCTCACAGAAAAGGTCATCCTTTTTTAGTCAGAAAGTGATAAGAGCCCCTAGGGAAAAAGGTCAATGAAATGCCAGTAGAAATTGGTGAAACCATGTAATCTCTGAATGTCTTTTGTGTTGGAAGGCTTCAGCCAATCCAGTACTGCACTGACTTTGTTGTTGTCTATGATAATACCTTCCCCAGTGATTTGAAAACCCAAGAAAGTGACTTGAGGCACTCAAAAACACATTTCTATCTTTTTGACTGCAAAGAATACTTTCTTATATATTTGTTAATAAATCTCATACATGCTCTTAATGCTGTATTTTCTGAAAAGATCAGAATGGCATCTAGATACTCTATGGCAAACATACTCAGTAGATCTCTAAAATTGTTAGTAATGAAATACTTAAATGCAGTAGGAGCATCACATACGTCCAAAGGACTTACCAGGTATTCATAATACCTATATCCTGAGTTAAATTCTGTGTTCCACTCATCTCCCCTAGGATGTGGACCAGACTGTAGGGTCATTGAAGGTCTTGTTTTGTTAAAACCTTGACTGTTTGATTCTGGTCCAACAAAACCAAAATGAGGAAGAGACATAGGGCCTCATTATGACCCTGGCGGGCGGCAGAGGCCGCCCGCCAGGATGCCGCCCTCCATAATACCGCTCCGCGGTCAGGACACCGCGGAGGGTATTATGAGTTTTTCCCTGGGCTGGCGGGCGGTCTCCAAAAGACCGCCCGCCAGCCCAGGGAAAAACTCCCTTCCCACAAGGATGCCGGCTCGTAATCGAGCCGGCGGAGTGGGAAGGTGCGACGGGTGCTACTGCACCCGTCGCGTATTTCACTGTCTGCTACGCAGACAGTGAAATACTAGCGGGGCCCTCTTACGGGGCCCCTGCAGTGCCCATGCCATTGGCATGGGCACTGCAGGGGCCCCCAGGGGCCCCACGACAATCCTTACCGCCATCCTGTTCCTGGCGGGCGAGCCGCCAGGAACAGGATGGCGGTACGCCAGGAACAGGATGGCGGTAAGGATTGTCAGAATCCCCTCGGCGGCGCAGCGAGCTGCGCCGCCTTGGAGGATTCTTAGGGGCAGTGGAAAACCGGCGGGAGACCGCCGGTTTTCCCGTTCTGACCGCGGCCAAAGCGCCGCGGTCAGAATGCCCAAGGGAGCACCGCCGGCCTGTCGGCGGTGCTCCCGCCCCCGTTGGCCCTGGCGGTTCTCTACCGCCAGGGTCATAATGAGGCCCATAGTGATTTCTAAATTATGATTTTTTTCCACTCCTGATAATCAATACATGGGTGACATTCATTCTTGGCCTTTGATAATAAAAAGTTTGGAGGCCCCTGCAGATGAGGTGGAATGTCGTACTGTCTAAGCACTTTGTCTTCCTGATCTGTCAAACAGCACATTCAACCTTACGGAACAGTGGCAATTTAAATTGGAACTATGGCACGGTCACACTACCGATGAGGAGGCAAAGTATTTGCTTCACTTTTACTAGATACGCCAGTTAGTTCTCTATAGGCTGATGGAAGATCATTTATTTTACTTGTTTTCTCTTCTGTTGGAACTTAATAGGATTTGGTTACAGGATGTGGATTATCCAAACACATTAGGGGCTGACTTCTATAAGATATCTCAGAGCATTAGCCTGACACAAGCATAAAAGAGGGAATTCCCCAATCATTTGTGAGATTTTGCCTCCTTAACCAGGGCATTTTGGGCACAATGAGCAATGTGAGGCTGCAGTGATGTTGAATTGGATCTCTTCTAAATGGTTCATCTCAGTGAGCATTACTAACAACTTGGTTTCCCATTTTAATAAGCCCAAAAATAATGGTGTCTCATCAATCCCTTCAATGATATCTGGTTTGTCTTTAGTTCAAAATAGAAACTGTAGATCTTCCATAAGGCATCTTGATGTCCCAGAGCGATTATATGTTGAATAAAAATGCTATGTCCATGACAACTGTGGAAATCATAGATGGATCCACTCATCTGTGAGTCATGAGCAGGTTACCCTGTTTCCCAGCTTCTCTGGACAGTACTTGTTGCAGTAACCTTTCATGCCACAATAAAGACAAGGACCTCTTTGCCTCATCATTCCTTTTCTAACACAGACTTCCCCCACCTGTTTGTCCTTCAGTGGGTTTGCTTTGGTTCACCATTGAAGGGGAGGAAGAGATGGTATGCAGCACCTTGTCTTTCTAACCATCTTGCTTGTTGAACATCAATCTGCAAGGTAAAATCAATTAATGCATGGGCGATTGTTGGTCAGTTTATGACCAGGGATAAATTGTCCTTCAATTCCTCTCTTAAGCTTAAGATAAAAAGCTGCTGGGAAACTTTATTGATTCACTCTGCCTCTGAACCAATTGTTGAAAATGACTAATATATGCAGGAAGGTCTTGTTGCCCCTATATTAGGTGAGCAATTCCAAATGGCATTCTGGGATTTTTGCCTTTTGCCAAAATAGCTTTAAACTGGGTGATCACTTGAGCATATTGGAAAGCCATGGGCCCTGATTAAATTATAAGAAACATAGCCCAAGTTAATGCATCCTTTGTCAAGTGGGAGAGCACAAATGTTTACTGTTGAGTTCAAGGTAGAAAATGTAACAGATGTTGCATGATAAATGTTTGAAACAGTAAAGTATCTACTGTGTATTTTTCAGGTGGCAGCATTCCTGCACTCACCTGGGATTTACCCATTTTAAACATGCACCACTCTGACCTCTATTCAGATTTCATCAGAGAGTTAATGATTCAACCCAACTCAAAAATAAAGTTAGAGAGCAAAATAAACAAAACCAGAAGGAGTATGGTGTGACCCAATCACACTGGCCTCACCATACTCTTCATCCTTTTTGCCTTGCGGGAATTTGGATTATTTCTGCTCTGTTGTTTGTCTGCTCATCTGCACTCTGCCATCCTCTCTCTGTTCCCTTATCACTTTTCCCTCCTCCTCCTCGTGCCCTTGCTGTCTTTTGTCTTGGTGTCTTGGCCCCTTTCCTGTGTATGCAAGTCCTTCTTCAATTTCCACTTTTCTCTTTCTCCTCCCTCTCTCCTCCTGTCTGACTGATTCATTCCCTTTTTATTTTTCTAGGCTTTCTACCCACTGAGGAACTGCCGCTGTGTGACCTACAATCTGTGGGCCAGGTAAGTGCCCACTACCACCAGTGACCCCTTCACACACCTCTCCCACTGGGTCTTCAGCTCTATTACACTGTCTGTAAATTGTAATGCGTTTACTGACTCTTTAGGCTGTTATCTTGCTCTCATAATTCTTTACCAATATATTTCTGTCTGTGGAACTTTAGTCTTCAGATGTTAAATCTCTAGTTTACTTTTATCCATTATAATGGTGGTAAGTCCTCTTTTGTGAAGACCAGAAAGAAATTCACACTTGATTCTTGTGGTTTTTATTTCAAATCAGAATTCTCATCCTGTCTTTCCATTGTTACACCTTCAGGTGCACAATAAATTGCACAGTTTATTTTACAAAGGAGGTAATGAAACAACAAGCTCACAGCACTGATGTCACATATTATGAGTTGATGATCATTTTCAGTTGTACTAATTATTGCATGCCAATTTACTGACACCAAAGTAGTCATTGCTTGCTGTAAACGCCTGGAATTTGGACTTCTTTTCCCATGAGGGGTATGTGGGGAAACTCTATCTGTCTAACAGTGGAGTGGGTGGCCATTCAACTCACCATCTAAATATGGTCCACTTTGGTCTACTCCAAGGAGTGCACCAAGCATTCAATTCCTCTCCCCCTCTGGCATGATTGTTGTGTCAAGTTAGGCACATAACTCAGTCCTGTAGACACTATGACTATATCAGCGATTTATGGAAAATTATTACAAATTACTGAAGATTTGTGTTTGAAACCATAATTCTGTTTACAATTCTACTTCTTATTCTGTATATTAAGAAGAATTACTGGGGTTGAAGACAGGTTTCCATTGAACAGCCTTTGATTCTGGATATTTTGCACATAGGCCAGTTGAGCTTGGGCTGTTAACTGTCTAACCCCATTCTGTGCATCAGATTGAAGTTCTGTGGCATTTGAAGAACATTTGTGACTCACTTTGTGCTCTATCTGGATTATATCTACAGTCTCGCTTCCAGTGCACAAGCTTTTCACAGATGTTGCAAAGTAAATTCCTTTTCTGCATGCCAATATCAGCATTGCCGGTTTTCGCATTATTGACTGATCATTTAGCTTGCTCCTTGAAACAACATTTCCAGATTGGCTATAATGAAATTCACTACCCTACACACCAACTCCTTACTTGAATTTGTACCTGCAACAAAACCAGGATCTGACATGTGAGAGCCTTTCTTACCACATTTCCAAAATGCTTTGTGCTACCACCAAATTGTCATTAATTTTCCCCTACTTAGCATGAGCACCATCACTACAGTACCTCACATATTTCAATATCTTGTCCAAAGTCTTTGCGTTCTGGATGCAAACACAACTCAGATGCTGAGACAAATTCACAAACACCCTGTGGAGGGAGGGGCAGAAATAAGGCTTGGGAGGCTTGTCCATTTTTGCTAATGATGGATTTATTAGCAAACTAAGATATATGTGAAAGTAAAGTACAGTTATAGTGGCTGTCACCGAAGTGGAAAAAGACTATCTATGGAAGTCTCCTTAGTGTAGGACTTAGGGGAAGGTCCAGTGATATGAATCGGAATTCTTGTAATGACTCCACAGTGTTCTTCTGTTTCCTGGTTCAGCAGTATGATGCCTCCTGTGCCCCAGAAAAGAGAAGAATACCCGGTAAGTATTACACTATTGATATATATATATATATAGTTTGGTACTTCACATACTGTGCCAGTGCTAGACTGGTTACCTAGCCACAAGGCAACCAAACTTAAACCAGCACCGGGGAAAATGACAGGAATGTGCCATATCTCTTAGCTATGGCACATTCCTGCACTTTTCTTCTGATGCAGTGCAGCGCAACAAGAATCTTTGCGGCTCTGCCCTGCTCCAAAACCTCGTAAATCCAGCCCTTCGTCTGTTATGCAGACAGAAAGTAAGATCTTCTTATATGGCCACAGTCATGTATGGCAATAAGGAGACCATTTGCACCAATTTATTGTCACATCAGGGTCGATTTTGGGCTAGTATCCTTTAATATCTCCACTACCTGGGCAGTCAGGTAATTTGGTCTGACCAGTGACAAATTGTTGATTGTAGAACTTCATGCATGTGACCTTGGGCAACTACTAGTAATTCAGATGCATATATAATTCATATATACTGTTATATATGACTACATACTGGCCCTTGCCCTGTGCTATGTGCTAATTTTGTAATGGATCTATTGCTCACAATTCCATTTTGAGAATATGTAGAGTCTATGGGGCCAACACATCCAACATGGTCTACTCCATCTGATCATTAACAGACGTACACCAAGCCGTATGAGGGTAGTAATTTTATTTATAAGTGAACATTGAGCAAGTTGCAAGTGGCAGTCCTTGGTTCAACAACACTAACATTTTATTACAGCCATAGAATGTCCAGGCAGAGTCCATGGAGGATACATTGCATTGTATATATGTGGGAGAAAAGTGTTTAAGTGAGGAAGAAAATTAATACATTGCCAATAGGGAAGTTTGGCCACATTGACAGTCAAAAATGTGTTGAGATCAACAGGTGAGACAGCAAATTGAGGACTGTAGCAGTTGTCAAGTACACTTGAATGGATCTGCACTGGGCAAAGGAAAAACAGACAGTTTGACACAGAGAGATGCTATTGGGCAGCTTTACATTTAAAAGAGGTGAAGTCCACATCTTCCTTCTCTGAAATGTCTGGTGCTTCCCGTGAGGGGGATGTTGTAGGTACTGGATGTGATGGAGGCACACACACATCAGGGGCTGAAGATGTGGATCCCCATTCAGCAACAGCATTTCTCTGTGCCAACAAATAAGACAGCACTGCACTGAGAAGGGCCTCCTAGTTTGCCAGCACAGCACCAAGTTTGCAGTGGTAGGCACCCATTGTGGCAACATATGTGTCCTGCTTTGCTCCAAGGACTCCGGGATGTTGTGTATTTCCCCCAGCTGTATGGCAACCTCGCTGGTGCCACTTTGGCAGGGCAGTTGTTCATGCCTCTGCCTCATGACACCAGCGATATCAGCTAGGGACTGTTGGAGTCCACAGAGCGGAGTGTAGGTGCCTCGTATAGTGGACGAGGTGTCCTCATTTGGACTGAGGCAAACCTGTGTCCACCATGTTCTCCATCCCCACCTGCACCACATCTAGCATCTTCCACTGGACTCCTACTGCACAATGTTGAAAATCTACTTGTGGACCCTCAGGGTCTAGGGATGGGAGTGGTGTGGCAGGTGGTTTTTGTTGTGTGATGAGCAGAACCTCTGGAGACCCCCCACAACGCTGCTGGCCCTTCCCACAGCTGGAGATGGTGTGTCAAAGGAGGCCAGGATTTCCTGGAGGGTGTCCTGATCAAGGGTAGGCAGGCTGTCATCCTCAGACATATCATCATCCGGGACAGGCAGCTGCTTAGGAGTTAGGTACATCCTCTGCAATGTAGGAGACCAATGTTAATTGTGTCCTAGGTGAGATGCTGACATGAGTAATCTGATTGTCATTCAGGCTTGCTAATGTTTGACTTTCTATACAAAATTGATGCATAGGCTGTCTGTTACTCAGATGTATAGAGTCCAATTTGCACTATATTTGCCTTTCAGATGGCAGTATCTCTACATTCTTAATACAACCACTGTATGACTGACAAGACTGACTTGTTGTGTCATGAGACATATAAATATTGCCGCACAGTTACACAGACCAGCAGTACTACCATTCCTGCAGGTATGAGAAGAGATCAGGTCCACATCTGACAATGTTTTTTGTATTCTTTTTCATGATGCATATAGTGATTGTGTCTTAACATGTTGACACCATTACTGTTCAGATTGTACCTAATCCCCAGGGGGTGCCTGCATTCCCTGTGGCCATTATACTGCCCCCTGCTCCTGTGCTGGTGATGTGGCTTTGGTCATAGATTTGTAACTATTCCATCACCTGGGTTACATGCAGTACAGTATACTATGGCACTCTTCCGTGTTGGGCTGTCTTGCATGGCAGTTAATATACATGTGGTTCTTGGCATGTTTCTATGTTTTGACGCTTTACATATCACACACCTGACCCCCTACCCTCAGGTGAGCTCTTTCTCCTTTGACAGGCACATGCCCTTGACTTCCATTACAGTGCATGTTTATGTTTAGGGGCCCATGTAAGGCACAGTGGCTTCATGATGCAAGGTAGCCTGCATTGTCCCCATCAAGTTGTATAAGGTTCAGGTGTCCATGGCATAATGTGTTGTTTGTTGCTGTCCATGGAGCATATGTTCATGCAGCTTCCTCCACCAGCACATCATTTTTCATGACACACCAGTGGGGTAAGCTGCAGACCCATTTTTACAAGTCCACAAAAGTCAATTTTGCGTGTTTTTTTCTGGTCTTGTAGATTTTGAGTGAGGCAAGACTTGGCAAGTGGCTGCATTGCATCAGGATACCATACTATGGCCTTTACATTGTGTTTTAAATAACATTCCCTGATTTGTGTGGTATTACCCTGATTTAAAAGGTTCTGTGAAGCGGGGAATGCAAACATTTCTTACACCTCCCCACGGGAGCCCTAACAAAGAGTGCTGGTGTTTATTCTCCTTGGTATTTTTCATTTTTCTGTGTGCTGCATTCGTTATCATACATAGGAAGTGAACAAAGCCCGACCTGATTGTTTTTGTGCATCATGGTGGCCCTTCCTGCACAGGGCCAATATGGTCTGCCACGCAGGCATCCTTGCAACGTGTTGCAATGGGTCTGGCCATTTGGTACTGTTCTACATAGTGTGCATCAGTGCAGGGGCAAAGGACAGGAATGCATGTCATGTAATTACTAAAGGGCGTTCCTCCTCTTTCCATGTGGCAAGGTGACTTGCATTGCTGCCCTGTACCACTTAGCTTGTGATTGGCAGTCCATGTTTTTGAATGTGTTGTATGACTTATGGTTCTGGTGACTCATGTTGTGTATTGCACTACACATGCCAGTATACACAGGTTGAACTGGACTGGTGCTGCACTTCACACATGTAATTGCTAAACGTGACAGAGCCTGGCTGAGGTCTGCAACAAATTACTAGTTAGTGTGAATGACATTTCCATGGCATTTAATGGGACATTTTCCAACGGGCCGTTTGGAATCGCAAAAATGCATTTTGGTATATATCAAGTCCAATTTGTGATTTGGTAACTTGTTAGGAATCACAAATTGGATTTGCAACTACATACCGATTTGGTTTTAGGAAGGGGCGTGTCAAGGGCATCCCTTCCTAATATCTGAATCGCAGAGGTATGTATGAATGTTTTGTGACCCAAATTTAGTCACAAAACATTTGCATTTTACCACCCATTGAAAGTAGGTGGTAACCCTTTCGCAAAGGGGAAGGGATCTCCAAGGGACCCCCTTCCCTTTTGTGAATGAATGCGAAAACATATTGTAAGAGAAGGCAGTGGTCCCACGGACCTTTTTTAAACGCATCCGGTTCTCCTTTAAAGAAAACGCGATGCAGTTAAAATAAGAAACTATTGCTTTATTTAAAAGCAATCACAGACATGGTGGTCTGCTGAGCTGAGCAGGCCACCATCTCTGTGATTGTAGCCATTTGCAATGGATCGCAAATTGCGACCTACCTCATGAATATTAATGAGGGAGGTCCATTTGTGTGAGCCCTTGTGAATCGCTATATGAAACTCCTGGAGTTTCATACATTCCAACAAGAGATTACTTAATTGCGATTCGCCAAAAATTGCAATTTGGTAATCGCTATTGGTAATAATGATACATGTGGCCCAACATGATTAAAATTAGAGCAGGAATTGAAAATGAAAGTAATAGTCGTCCAAACTTCTTAGAGACACTCAAGCAGGCCAAGCCTAGCATTCCACAAAACAGAGAAAGTAAAAAATGAAACTGAAAAGGTCTACCCCCATTTTAGAAACTGATGTTTTTTTATTGATTTTACTGAGTCTACCTTCGGGCTCACCATTAGACCCTGTCAGATATTTTAAAAAACTCACTTCTTACCTGAGCTCAGCTGTGAAATACCCCCTTCATTAGCTAATAAAATAATAAAGATTTGAATTTCTCAGGGTTTAGGTTTTTTCCTCAGTCCTCTTTATCATTTATATGTGTCCTCTAGTGCAGGAATTAAATATTATGGCTGCTGCGTTTTTCACATATGTAAGTGACACCCATCTCATCTTTGGAGTCACTCCTGACCAAAACTCCCATACAGACTGCATTGTACCTCTAGCTGCTGGAAATTAAACCCAGGTAACACCAAGCTTTTTCTCTTTTCTTCAAACATTAGCATGAGGGACTTCCACTAGTCTAGCTGTATGGGTACATGTCAACTCCCAGAAAGTTCTGTATGGAACTTGGACATCTACATTGCTTAAGGTCAGAGATGCATATGTGAAACACAAAAGCCTACTTCTTCTTACCCTGCAAAATCATTTTTTTTAACACTAATTAGTGAGTGGCGGTAGTCACAGCTACTATACAATCATAAATTGACTAAGGTAACTGTGACAGGGCACGAGGAACAGGGACGGATGTCCCATACTCTGGGGGCACTGATCAGGGTGCCACAGGGGAATTATGGCCCATACCCCAGGATGACGGAACCCCGGAGGAGGAGCCTGAAATACCCAGAAGATGCCGGGAAGAGGGAGAGACGACAAGGAGGAGGATGCACGAAGACGAGGAAGAGGACAAAGGAATCCTGAGCACTGCAGCTGAGGAGGAGACATAGGATGACACACCCAAGGAGAAGAGACCCGAAAACGGACATCGCAGGCAACTGACGAGGAAACCGCCTCAAGACGACCAAGAGGGAAAGCAAGATGTGCAGAAGCCGGCCATGTTCCAGGAGGAGCGTGGCCCAACCAGGTATGTGAACTGCACCGGGTAAGGGGACATAATTAGTAGCGGTGAGGGAAAAGAGGATCACGGAAGCAGGGAGGGTTGTTTTGGCACCACAGAGACGTGCACCTGACAGAGCACTAAAGAATAAAGAAAAATAGAGCACTAGGTGAACAGGAGCCGGGTGTGCACTATTGGAGCAGACATTGTATAACAGAAAGGAGGAAAAATCTAAAGAATTAAGAGAAAAAGAAAAGAAACCACTGAAAGAGAGCCACAGTACTAACAGAAAAGAAAGGAAAGGAAATATATCTAGGAATTAACCGAGGCACTAATCACTAATAGGAAAAGAGGCAAAGAGAAGGACAAAGAAAATCATAAGAGAAAGAAATAGTCTGAAAGAGAAGAAATAGAAAGAAGATTTCCCTTATACTTACCTACTAAAAAAGGGCTTCTTATTTTCTATCCCTCTCCTGGTGTGGATGACGTTCTGGAGCACTGGAATACCTCAACCTGAAACACAAGCGAGAAGATATATGAGGAACTGGGAAGAAGGAAAAGAAGGAAATGTCCTAAAAACATAAAACAAGAGGAGACAAGAATTAAAAGAGAAATTAATTAAGAAAATAAAAAGTCTTAAACAAGTGTTCTGCCTACTAACTTGCGTAACCATTTTCACTTACCTGTCACAGTGGTGTCAGAATTGGGATATAGATCATCCTCCGAGGCAGGAAAAAGAAAATGGAGGAGAAGCCAAGCCTGGCAGACATGATAGCCCAATCGGCGGAAGGACAGAGACACTTACAACTTGTGTGGGAGGAACAGATAAAAGAGGCCAGGGAAGACCGTGATGCTCTAAAGATGGCCCTGAAAAGCCAGGCTACAATCAAAACCAATAATCAACTCATACACGAAACCGCATTAGGGAAACTCACAGAGACAATTGCTACAACTAGAGTACACCCGATTGTTCCTAGCACTGTTTTGCAGAAGTATCAGGAAAGTGATGACCCTGATGCATTTTTCACAACCTTCAAAAGGGTAGCGAGTTTGGCTAACTGGCCACAAGTGCGCTGGGCTCAGTATATTGCCCCTTTGCTTACTGGTCCACTACAGGCTGCCTATCAAGCTGTAAACCCGGGTGGCGTAACCCCCTATATAGACATTAAAAAGGCTATCCTAGAATGAGTAGGGTTAGACCAAGAAATTTAGAGGTAGCGCTTTAAGCGTACTAAGTGGATGAGTCCAGAGAATCCACGTACTCTTTATTGTCGAGTTCAATATGAAGCTTGTAAATGGCTGTGCCCTACAGACACTACAAAAGAAGAAATGTTCCAAGCCATACTTAGAAGCCCTACCTACCACCACTCGGAATTTTATCAGACAGCATCCTGGCTTGGACAACTCCTCTGCTATCAAACTAGCCCGTGCTTATCACAAAGCTCCAGATCAAATTCCCCATTCCTAAACCATCTCCTCAGTCCTTTGCTGTAAAGCCTCCAACTGGACTAAACATGGATAAAAACCCTTCTTATCGAGCCCCACTAAAAGAACCCATGTCTAACCCCCAATGTTATCACTGTGCTAAATGGGGCAACATTGCACGATATTGTCCACAAAAACGGAACCAGGTAGTACCCATGGAAATGGGGATGGCCAAAGGAAGAGTGTTGTGGTTAGGTAATACCACTACTCAGTGTACCACATCTCTACTAGTAAACCAACAAATAAGAAGGACCTTGGTAGACTCGGGCTGTAATCCAATCAAGCATGTATTATCTGTTGCAGGAGATTTCCGACAGTCCCAACGAGACGATCTTACTCAAAAACAGGCCTGGCATAATGCCCTCAGCAATATCAATCCTACGGTAGGTCCTTATTTCAACATCGAAAAGGACTCGCTGTATCGAGTGGTCACACAACAAGGGAAAACAAAAACACAGTTGTTAGTCCCCAAAGATTACCGAGCCCAGGTACTACACTTAGCACATGGGGACACAGGGGAAAGACACCTAGGAAGGGAAAAGACTGAAGAATACATAACAAGGCAATTTTATTGGCCAGGTATATATGGACAAATTCGGAAACATTGCCAACAATGTCCAAAATGTCAATTGATTAATCCCTCCCAGGAACCCAAGGTTCCCTTCCTTCCTTTACCTATTATAGAAACACTGTTCACGCAGGTAGGATTGGACTTGGTGGGCCCTTTGGTCGCTTCATCTAAAGGTCACCAATACATCTTAGTCCTAGTTGACTACTCAACTCTGATATCCTGAGGCCATGCCTTTACCGAGCATGACGACTAAAAGTGTGGCTCACGCCATGATAGAATTTATTCCCGTGTAGGATTTCCTAAGGAACTCCTGACCAACCAGGGAACGCCTTTCATGTCTCGATTAATTATGGAAATATGTCATAATCTTGCCGTCCAGCAAATACGGACGTCAGTTTACTATCCACAAACAGATGGCCTTGTAGAACGTTACAACAAAACTATCAAGAATCTCTTACGGAACACCATAAATGATACCGGTAGGAATTCGGATAAACAACTACCCTTAGTGTTGTATGCTATACGTACACATATACAATCTTCCACTGGACACAGTCCTTTTGAACTTCTCTTCGGAAGACAACCTAGGACTATTTTAGACATGTTGGCTGAACAGTGGTAAGAAACAGAGGAGGAGACAAAATACATTCTCACCTACACTAGGGATTTAAAGGAAACATTACATTCAATGTGGGAGGACGTACACACCCAACTAACAGAGACCCAGAAGAGACAGAAGACCCAATTTGAGATTGGAAGTAAAAAACCGGAACTAACCATAGACCAAAAACTATTAATGCTCCTACCTACGACTGAGAACAAATTGTTAGCCCCATGGCAGGGACCCTATACTGTCCTAGAAAAAGTAACCCTGGTAACATACAGGATTGAAGTACCGAAGGGTCCAATAAAAGTAAAATTTATCACATTAATTTGCTGAATACGTGGAATGAGAATGATGAAAATGACTTGAATCTCTATATTACTACAATCAAGAGGTAGAGATTCCTGTATTCCCTACCCCTCTCGAATCCAATCAAGTAGGTGAGCCTCATTTTAATACTGAACTTACAACCTCCCAACGCCATCAATTAGAGGAACTAATACATAGCCACAATATGGTATTTTCGAAAACACCTGGTAGAACTCAGCTCATAAAGCACCACATATGCACCATAGATGGAAAAGTCTCCTGACAAAGACCATACTGCATAGCTGAAGCTATAAAGCAAGTAGTAGAGAAAGAAGTCATGGAAATGCTAAGAGCAGGCATTATTGAACCTTCCTCCAGCCACTGGTGTTCTCCTGTAGTATTGGTTCCCAAACCAGATGGCTTTATACGTTTCTGTATAGACTTCCGACAACTTAATTCTTTATCACACTTTGACACTTATCACATGCCACACATAGATGATCTAACAGAGCGACTAGGACAAGCCAAAAACCTCGCTACATTGGATTTAATGAAAGGCTATTGGCAGATCCCCCTACAGGAATCAGACAGGGGAAAAACAGTGTTTGCAACCCCCTCAGGGTTATACCAGTTCACGGTTTTGCCCTTTGGGATACATGGGGCACCAGCTACCTTTTAGAGGTTAATCGATATCGTGTTACACCCTCATCAGGAGTATGCAGTGGCATACCTAGATGATATTGTGATATACAGTGCTACCTGGGAGAAACATTTAGAACACTTTTCAGAAATACTTCACACCCTCCAAAAGGCCGGACTAACCGCTAATCTGGAAAAGTGTAATATAGCTCTGAATTCGATTAAGTACGTGGGTTATGTGATAGAAAATGGAAAAATCAAACCACAGGTAGAGAAAGTGGAGGCCATCACACAGCTACCCATCCCAAAGAATAAGAAAGATATAAGGGATTTCCTGGGTATGGTTGGTTACTATAGGTGATTCATTCCACATTTTTCTGACATAGCCGCTCCTCTTACAGCTTTACTGGAGAAAAGACAACCACACCATATATCCCAATTGTCTGAACTAGAATATCAATGGTTTCTCTATCTAAAGTCTCTACTAACCACCAAACCGATCTTACATTGTCCGGACTTTCAGAAACCTTTTCAGTTACAAACCGATGCTTCACATCAGAGATTGGGAGCGGTGTTATCTCAGGGAGGGGAGGATGCACAGTTCCATGCTATTGTATACATCAGTAGGAAGCTACTACCTAGAGAAAAGCATTACCCTACGATCGAAAAGGAATGTCTTGTTCTAAAATGGGCCATTGAATCCCTTCAATATTATCTCTTAGGAAGGTCATTTACACTCCTCATGGACCACGCTCCGCTAACCTGCCTGTCTAAACATATTGACATAAATTCCCGAGTGCTACAGTTGTTCTTATCGTTACAACCTTTTCTGTTTCAGGTGAAACATTCCCCAGGTTCCTTACTTTCCAAAGCTGACTTTCTGTCTTGTTACCCTTCCAATTCGTGGCTCCAACAGCCACTCACATGGGGGAGTGAATGTGACAGGGCACGAGGAATGGGGACAGACATCCCATACCCCGGGGGCACTGATCATGGTGCCGTAGGGGAATTACGGCCCATACTTCCGGATGTCCGACTGCCGGAGTAGGAGCCTGAAGTACCCGGAAGATGCCGGGAAGAGGGAGAGATGACAAGGAAGTGGATGGGCGAAGACGAGGACAAAGGAATCCCTTACGCCGCAGCTGAGGAGGAGACGCGGGACAACACACCCAAGGAGAAGAGACCAGAAAACGGACATCGTAGGCAGCCGACGAGGAAACCGCCTCAAGACGACCGAGAGGGAGAGCGAGATGTGCAGAAGCCGCCACGCTCCAGGAGGAGC
Organism: Pleurodeles waltl; assembly: GCF_031143425.1. Lineage (NCBI taxonomy): Eukaryota > Metazoa > Chordata > Amphibia > Caudata > Salamandridae > Pleurodeles > Pleurodeles waltl. Next base: position 738,573,444 of record NC_090440.1, on the reverse strand, counting down.
ATGGCCCAGCCAGGTATGTGAACTGCACCGGGTAAGGGGATATAATTAGTAGCGGGGAGGGAAAATAGGATCACAGAAGCGGGGAGGGTTGTTTTGGCACCACTGAGATGTGCACCTGACAGAACACTAAAGAATTAAGAAAAATAGAGCACTAGGTGAATGGGAGCCGGGTGGTGCACTATTGGAGCAGACATTGTATAATGGAAAGGAGGAAAAATCTAAAGAATTAAAAGAAAAAGAAAATAAACCACTGAAAGAGAGCCACAGTACTAACAGAAAAGAAAGGAAAGGAAATATATCTAGGAATTAACCAAGGCACTAATCACTAACAGGAAAAGGGGCACAGAGAAGGACAAAGAAAATCATAAGAGAAAAAAATTGTCTGAAAGAGAAGAAATAAAAAGTAGATTTCCCCTATACTTACGTACTAAAAAAGGGCTTCTTATTTTCTCTCCCTCACCTGGTGTGGATGACCTTCTGGAACACTAGAATACCTCAACCTGAAACACAAAACAGAAGATATATGAGGAACTGGGAAGAAGGAAAAGAAAGAAACATCTTAAAAACATACAACAAGAGTAGAGAAGAATTAAAAGAGAAATTAATTAAAGAAGAAAATAAAAAGTCTTAAACAAGTGTTCTGCCTATTAACTTGCGTAACCATTTTCACTTACCTGTCACAGTAACCCACTCTTTTTGGGGCTCCTACGACACACCTGGTCCATCTTCATATTAATCCAGAAAGCTGCTGTGTACTGAATACATGGGCTAAAGAAATATGACTTAATAAAAAAGGCTGCAAAACACTTGTAGTTTCCACTACACTTGTGTGTGATGTTTGAGATCATGTGTATTGTTTACAAAATTGTCTACTCTGAAAAGCCTGCCTTTTTGACAAGAACATTTAAATGTGATATCATGCAAAGAAACTTCAGATCTAATCATCAATTCCTCCTCCAGGATTTTCCTCCCTAAAATCAAGATACTGACATACAGCAATAGAGCTTTCTCTGTCACTGTCACTAAAATCTAGAATTCACTACCAAAACAAGTCCATAAGCAGCCTTCCCATGCTATATTCTCTTTGATCAATAACTTAGCCTTTCCATAATCCATATGGTATAGCATCAAGAAACGTTCTATAGGTGAACATCACACTCTATAAGTGCCACTGCTATTGCTATTCTGTGAGCCTCAGTGGCTTGTAAGGTGTTCCAAGTGCAGAGTGGTCAGTGGACAAGCATAAAGAAGATTTCTGACCTTCCTCCCAAGTTGAGCTGATGGTGAGAATCTGGCAGACCCTTCATTTGCCTTCTATCCTAAAGCCCTCCTCCAATCTTCCACCATGGGACTGTACTGAAAAGAAAAAGTGAAAGATCAATAGGGAATAAGAACCAACCTGTCCTGCCCAAATCATAGACAAACGTTATGGTGGAAACTCAGCCAGCTTTATTAAGGTCTGGGTCAGGTATATTAATGGTGATAAAAATAAATATTGTCCTGAAGGAGTCACCTTAGATGTTGAATGCCTAAAAAACCTTAAAAGAAGAACATCTTTTTGCCCAGATGACTAATGATATCCAGTAGGAGACAGATTAGAGAGAGGGTGATCTGTTGGATAGTCTGAGTTTGCTGAGTCTGGCTGGTAGTTGCTGGGGGTGTACCAGTGGTCACACCCAGAAACAGTGCTGCACAGGTCCATAAGTATACAAATGGGGTGCAAGCAAGGGCAGCGCAAGTAGGGGAAGGGAAGGGAATTCGGTGAATGGCAGCACAACAGGCAATAGCATGAATGGGCGAGGCTGACATAATAATACCCTTTTTACTGTTTGTGCCACAGTCTCAGTCAGTACCTCACCATTCCAATAAGTCTGCTTTTAGCGGTCAGGCACAAAGTCTGACTACCACCCATGACAGCCTTAGAATGACTGAATGAAGGGCTAGAGGTCCTAAACTGGAACTCAGACTCAGTAGGCAAACTATGTCCCTTATGAGATTATAACTGTGAGTAATCGATTGTCTTTTATCTTATCCAGCCTCTTTGTTAACCTTACAACATTGTCCAGGTCCTGGAAAAAATGAGGGGAAATTACCAATGATGCTGCTGGTATCCATCCAATCTTCCAAACATTACCAGACAGTTCCCTCAGGTCAGAGAAAACCCCAATAGTTCAGGTAAGAATTACAGACTGTTTTAGACTATTAGAACTAACTGGACTGATGTAAATCAATTGCTAGATGCTTCAGGTATAAAGAAAAGCAAGGGTGGAGATGCCACAATGCTCGCACATCAACAGAAGTTACAAATAAATGTCCATACAATTAATCATGAGAAAAAACAAAATAGAAGTCCAGTGGGTGCCAAAACCAGCCGGGCACCTCCCACCACAGGTGTCCAGAATCACTGACTATGGGGTAGTCAGTGAGGATATGAGATATATAAGCAACAAGCCAGGGCACACCAACAGAATCCAAGTCATAAATCCAAGTGGTCAGTCAATGAAGATAGGAGTCCAGAAAATAGATAACAGCCAGACATTTATTGAAGTATACACCAGTGTGGTCAATATTCAAATCAAAGACCACATGTAAGGCACAAAATCTAACACAAACAGCCGACACGTGTTTCGTCTTCTAGACTTTGTCAAGGCTGCAAAAAAATATATACAATATGTGCTTGTTGGTGACATGTATCTCAACCTACTTTTATAGTGATATATACACTGAATAGAAGGTAAACAAAACTAGATCCAATCATCCCAAGTGCCAAGAAACGAACATCAAAGTAGTGCATAGCATAGGAGATGCGCATCATGCTCCTGTGGTAATTAGTGCTAGAAACAACGTACGTCGGTGTTAAAGTAAAGAAAAAGGAAAAAGAGATAAAGGCATCAAAACAAGTCACTCTTGTGGCCCAAACGTGAATCAGTTAAGCAAAACTTAGACTTAGAGCGGTCGAAGAAGGCATTAATATTGATAAAGACTTATATACATTTTTATAAAATTCAAGCTTACTGCAAATTTCTTTATATGTGCCATGTCATCGCCAACTCATAACTGTGTTCTGCCCTTCTAATACGGGAACATGATACTTTTACTGTTTGTTTCAATTTTGTTATTTGTATTAAGACCCTGTTATGTATTGTACTATTTCTTACATACCATAGGGTATTGACCACACTGGTGTATACTTCAATAAACGTCTGGCTGCTACCTATTTTCTGGACTCCTATCTTCATTGACTGACCACTTGGATTTACGACTTGGATTCTGTTGGTGTGCCCTGGCTTGTTGCTTATATATCTCAATTGCTAGATGCTATTATGGCTTGAGTGATCAAAGACCAATTGGTTTACCAATGCTACCATGCCACCTAGAAACATCTAGAGACAATGCCACTTTAAATGCTACTAGGGATGTTTTACTGAATGTAAATGCTTAAGTCTGTCCATTTGACCATCACTCTGGTATTGTGAATGTATCTTAAACTGCTGAAGAGGCAGTGGAAGATGCTTCTGTTTAGAGACTCTTGTACAATAACCATTTGGTGTGGGTTTGCAAAACAAAGATGTGCCTGAATTAATTTATTTAGCAAGAACGAAAGAAAGATTCTCCTCAATTGAAACTAATTTATGCACAAATGTAGGGGCAAAGGGCGGGGAAGAGGATAATGTGTCCTGCCTGGTAACTGCTAGTGTTTCAATTAAGGCCAGTTGGGACACTGAAAACAAGGTTGTCTGAATGTCTGCCATGTCTCCCATGAACAGTCTGAACAATCAGATTTAACTCCTCATCCTTTTAGTAGGTATTTAGATTTTTTTTTAGGCAGGCAAGGGCCGCTGACCTCTGTAAACGTGTTGATCCCTAAAAACCAGAGAGGGAGGTATATGCGATGTATCATCAACAGAAAGCCCTTCCCCATGTCTCACTGACACTTATGTGTCATGTTCTGAGAATAAGTTAAACATCCCTAACGCATACAGCTACCATTCCCAAGTATCCACCTGTTCCAACTAAAGTACTAAATGCTATTACTTCAAATAAGAGCCCAGGGAAAAGTGAGAAAGGGATACCAGAGACACAGGCTCAGAATGGTGCTAATAGCAGATGGGATGGTCTTAGAATCACTGCTTGGTAATCTTGACAAACACACAGAGAAACAAACTATTAGAATCTGATAAACCAGTTGTGAAGGTCATGAAGGTCACAGCAACAGAATCTGGCTTACTTCTAGGAAGAATACTGTGACTGGCTCCTATTCTACCAGGATAAAGGCCCAGTCCATATAGGCTGACAAGCATAACGACATACACAATCAAAATGGGACCGGTTGCACAGAACCAGCAGTTCCTGGAGATAATAATGCCTTTAAGCAAGGCTAAATCTAGATTTAACAGATGAGGGTGAAGATAGAAGCACAACATATATATGTATATAACAACAGGACATGGACTTGAGGAACCAAAATGGGGAGAAAATAAAAGTGTGTATGGACAAAATATCAGGTGACAAACTGAGTGCAAGAAGAAAGAGCCTGAAACAACTGGGAGCTGTTGCTAGACATCTTGCCATAATCTACTTGTGTTTTATATAGCAGCTCCACCACTCTTGCGCCAGAAGTCTCACTTCTAACCTAGAAGTAAGCATTGTGAGTTTCCATACTAGTTTCGACCTCCCCATCTCCCCATTCTCCATATCTTCTACACGGGCTATCTTCTGATTTTAAAAGAAGAACAACAACTGGAGCAATTTGATGGATGCACCTGAATTTCCTGATCTTCATTCTTAATGCAGCGGTAGTCTATCTTCTCCAGACAAAATATGTCTGATGCTTTAGCACTATCCACTTGAGCATTGTGATCTGCCATAGGGGTGCCAAGACTCAACAGAACTAAATGAAAAGACTTCCCAACATATAACAATACCCTTTACACTCGAGGTAGATGCATAGATCTGCCCAGTGTTTGCGTCTCTGTTAAAGAATAAGGGCCAGATGTAGCACACGTTTGCGACTCGCAAACGGGCCGATTCGCAATTTGCGACAGTGCAAAATCGGAAATGGGATGCAAAAAGCCCATTTCCGACTCGCAAAAAGCGATGGGACCCGTTTGCGAGTCGCATCCGTTGCGACCCCATTTTGCGACCCGCAAATTGCAAGTCGCAATTTGCGAGTCGCAAACCTTATGCAATTGCAACTCGCAAATTGCGACTAGTCGCAAAAAGCCCAGTTTGCATGTCCCATTTACCACTAACTCAGAGCAGGTGGTAACCATTACCAAAGTATAAAAGGAGACCCAGAAGGCATCTGGGTCACTCAAGATGGCGGACATATACCTGATAGCAGTGAGGAGGAGAGTCTACGCAGCCCAGCAGAGGAGGAGGAGGGGCCACAGTCAGGAGAAGATATATAGAACAAGGCAGACCTTTTTCCAGCAAACTGAAGAGGAGATCTATGATAAATACCGCCTTAGCAGCGCTGCCATTCTAGAATTAATAGATTTACTAAAACCACAGCTAGAACACAAGACTCTGCGTGGCTGCGCCATCCCTACGCATGTGCAAGTACTATGCGCACTGCACCTCATGGCCTCAGGGAGCTATCAGGGGGTCATTGCCGTGGCAGGTGGGGTATCCCAAAGTGCAGTGTCAAGGTTCCTCAGGGCATACCTAGATGCCTTAGTAGCGCACATGTCTCAGTTCATATACTTACCAAGGAATGAGGCAGAAATTAACAGCACGAAGCTGGACTTTTACCGCATTGCCCACTTCCCCCATGTCATTGGATGTGTAGATGGGACACACATTCAAATATGCCCCCCGCTAATCTGGAACATATTTTCCGCAACAGAAAGTGTACCCACTCACTCAACATACAGGTTGTTTGTGATGCCCATTACGTCATCACGGACATCGTAGCTAAGTTTCCAGGCAGTACCCATGACTCATACATTTTTAGACATAGTGGGATACATCAACGCCTGGAACGTGGGGAGTTTGGAGACGGATACCTCCTAGGTAGAGCTACATACACCTTGCAGACATACACACAGGTCACTGTGCACGACTATCTGGACTTACTAACAGTGTACTTTTGTGCCCAACAGGTGACAGTGCATATGCTCTAAGGCCATGGATCATGACTCCATTTTTAACACCAAGCAATGATTCAGAGAGGCAATACAACAGTGCGCATAAGAGGACCAGGAACCTCATAGAGCGCACCTTCGGACTCCTGAAGGCAAGATTTCGATGCCTCCACCGCAGCGGAGGCACCCTCCAATACACCCCCATTACCGCTTTCAAAATTGTGGTCGCATGCGCCATCCTCCACAACATAGCCACCCGACGTGGGCTACCTCTCACCCCTGCAGACCCAGATCCTGATGATGAAGAGCAAGAACAACCACATCGCCATCATGGGGATTGGAGTCTAGCTAATCAAGGCAGACTGAGACGGGACCACATTGCAACGCAATATTCTGGACGGTACGTGTCAACTCCCACCATACTCACCTATTAACCATTTGTTAAGTGGAACAAAAAGACTGTTTTATTAATGTCATGAAGAAACTATATACAAGTTGAAATTGTCCATGGGCAGGAAAATGCCAACCAGTCATGTGGCACATTAACGCCATGTGCCACATGAATCTGTCCTGGCTGTTATCTATGATCTCCTGCCCCTCCTGCCAGCCTGGCTGGTCCCTGCTGCGTCCATGGTGCTGTGCCTACCACTCCTCAGCACCCTACTGTGATTGGCAGAGACACTGCTCACTGTTGAGCCCTCCTCCCAGGTGTATTTGTTAACTTCCTGGCTGTGATGTCATCATCATGTGCCAGGAAGTGTTTCCAGGGTGTTCTGGTATGCTTTCTGGAGTGTTCTGCTGCATCTGCAAGCAATTTTGAAGGTATTCGCAATTTGCGACACCCACTCGCTAATTGCGAGTTCGTTTTTGCACACTAGCAAACAGCGACCTCGCAAACTGCGGACTCGCACACAGCGTTGCGAGTCCGGCTGCGAGTCGCAAAATCGGATCGCTTTTTTTTCTGTCATTCCAATTTGCGACTCGCATTTTGCGAGTCGCATCAACTCGCAAAATGCGACTCGCAATTTTTATTTTTGCTACATCTGGCCCTTGATTTCTGGTCCCCCCTGTTAGCATATGTAATTACCCATTTAATTCCATTAAGAAACCAGGCAAAGAAACAATTTGTTTTGTGCAATTTTGCTCCAATCATGCCTTTGTATTGCCTAGTTTTCCTACTGTGCCAAACCCAGTTATAATTATATCATGTATTACCTCAAACTGTCTGTAAGCTACGCTAACCTGTTATTTTTCATCAGGAGTGGACTCTTTTGGGAAATGTTGGTAACGTCAATCAAATAATTTTAGCCTATGCAAATATTCTGAAACTGTGACAAGTTCTTGTGAAAAAGGATACTGCTGAACCTTTGCCCTAATCCATGGAAACAGTTCTGCCCATGCTCTGAGTTTGCCTGAATACACAAACCCTTTCGCTTTGTATTGAAACAAGAGATATGTCATATTTTGTGTTCTGTGCTTGCCTATTTGTCCTGGTCCGGTGCAGAGTTGCATGCCTATGAACGTCAGATGTGCTTGAATCTTTCACTACAGAAAAAGACAATAGTGAGTTCAGAGTGTCCGTGCCACATGGTGTGAGACTTGGCAGCAGCAACTATTAAACTATGTGAAGCAAGCAAATGGAACCAAGAACAACTACATTTCCAGAGCACCACAGGACTCTCTCAAGACTTGCAATAGTGGGAGCTATTTTGGATCCACTGAGCACAATTTCATCATGTTTTACAGCATTTCCATAATGGCCAATCATTTTACTTAGTTGTTCCTGACCGAAACTTCTTGCTAGGAGCTCGGAATTAATTTTGGTTCATCAAGAGTTATTGAGGACTTTGGTTTCAGAGACGTTTTCTGGATAAACATTATACTAAGGATTTAGACTTGGATTTGCACTTAGTATTGGAGTCATTCTGCCAGGTATTATGAATTTTACACCTGGAGTCATCCTTTCAAGATTATGAAATCTTTTGCACCTACTCACAAAAGATCTATTGCTGAGGTCTTCAACCTGGGGCATGTCCCGTGGGGTCCATTACTGTATTCCTACAAGGGCGGAAAAGCCTTAGTAAGCACTTCTAAGTTAAGATGGTAATGAAATGCAACTTTGTTTATTTGGCACTTTTCTCTGCTGTCTAGTTACAGGCAATAATTGAAGTGCATACAAAAGATTTTTGAGAATGCTAGCGCAGGTGTTTTAATAAGAATTATTAATGAGTGTTTATGTATTTTGAATAATGAGTTATGTTGAAAATGTAATAAAGTAGAAAAATCATACACCCATTTGAAAATGTGATCTCAAAGAATGGCCACCAATGTTAACGACGTGTACTAATCAATGATTAATACTTATGAAATATTGAATACGTGTTAGACTAATGTAGTAATATGTTGTATTAAGGGCTATGAATTAAGCCTTATTAATTATAGGCCTTAACGTAGCGAGTGTCTTGGCCTATTTTGCCAGGCCTCATGTAAAAGCTGAATTTCTTAGCGTTTAATAAAATGCTGATCAACTGAATCAAACTGTGAAATGTCTATCTTATTGTTTAAATGTGCTCTTAACGGAAGCTTTTCATGTGAACCGACTGCTAGGAGGTTATGTTCTTGCTAATGCAACATGTTATGTGTAATATGTGTGAGACTGACTTTCCCAGGACAAGAACAATGAAGATATTGACTAGAGTGGAAGCTGCAATAATATTGTTACCTGACAAGCCGGATGATGAGGACATCGCAAGACGAACCAATCAACAATATGAGAATGGAGAAATATTAGAATTCATAGATTTCGAATAGTAGTTTTATTGGACAAAGTGTGGACATATGATTAATTGGCCAATAGGGAATTAGGGGATAGTTTAAGTTACTTTTATATAACAACACTCATTCTGAGAGAAGATAGCCATTGCCCTTATTTTTCCTGACAAAAGGTTATTATCTTCTTGTGCGTCTTTACTAGAGACGTGCTTATCTTTAATGTTTAGATGACTTTGCCCATATTTTCCTGACTGAGAGCCTGATGCCTTGCTAATCGACTGATGTCCTGAGGACGAAGATTGATTCTGCTTTGCTGATCCATACTGAGGATAGGTATATCCTGAAATTTGATTATTATGCATATTTGCATTTCCTTTCTACACACCATCTGCGCTGTTTTGTCTATGTCTCTATCATAGTTAGATGATTTTCCAAATTTGTGTTACTAAATTGTTTTGAATGAAGCCCAACATGCTGATGCTAATCTGATGTTAGTAAGGATCCTGTCTTATGACAATAGGGACTAATGCTTGATGAATTTCTCTGCTCAACTTCATATATTTCATCTCATTGACGCAGCTGACTTTGCTATTGATTTGCACCGTAACTTTAGAATGTGTTGTAGTTCAAGCTTTCATTAGATTGCATTTCATCCGCCGCTTTGGACAACCAGTGTTGTTTCTGTATGTGCTTGATTTGATTTTGAGATTAATCTACATGGCCTCAGCATTGTTGATATAGGGAAATAAACAGTCTAAACTTTTACTAAAGGTGTGGTTATTCATGACTGAAAGGTCATGGTGCGTGACAATTACTGACTCCATTGATTATTGATTTTATTGATTACTAATGATTGTTGATTATAGTGTATGGACTATTTATTATGTACTGGAGCTATGGTAAAAACCTAATTGCGAGTCAAAAGGTTCATCGACCTATTTGCATCCCCTTGTAAGTTTACTTATTAAGGTCAGGCGCGCTAACAAGAACTATGATCCTGCATGCTGTGTCAGTGTCACAGACATGACTAAAAACAACCAAATATTCTGTAACTATTTTGTAGGGCTTCTTATTTTTACCTGCAGGTAACTGAAGATAAAATATCATACCCACCTTAAATGAAAGATATCCGCACGTTAAATTAATCAGTGGGAAATCCACTCTTTTATGTTTTGAAACCGCCATTGGTTACTGCAATCACTGCAAACGTCTGTATTTAAGGCCAGAGAGTTAAGGAATTGAATCCTGGCTGGTATAATGGGAGGAGGAGCTTGTGCATTTATAGTGTTAAGAGGTACCAGGTTGTAATAGAAAGCACTGTGAAAATATAAGTCATTATTTTAAAACCTTTGGGCTGACACAATACGATTTAGTGTTCAAAATAAAACAAATGATTTTAAAGTATATATTTTCATAATAGGTAATCGTGCTGTACCAAGTGCAAGCATTCTCATACGTTTTCATTAAAAGGACACATTCCAGAGCTCAAAACCCTCATGTCATCTTTAAAAGACAGAATAAATCTTTGACATTGTGAAACTTCAAGTGACCCCATCAATTAAAGCCTATACTAGCTCCCAAGCAGCCTTTACATTTGGTGATTATCCAATTGCACAGATTTACATTTCTTTCAGGCAACTGACAAGTTGGTGAGAAGGCTGATTTCTTCTTTAGCTTTCTGTCCTTCTCTGTTCACAGCACATAAGACTCTCCACTGACCTTCTATTTTCAACCAGAGGCTCCTCAAGATCCACATTAACCATTCAGGGATGGTTGTCTTTTAACAAAAAGTATAGATCTGCCTGCTTTTGTAAAATAAAGAAAGAATGGGCACACCACACCGTTCCCTATAGATATCACCCACTTTAACATGCAGATGTGTTTTCAGGCGAATTGAGAGGTGACAGGAGGTCAACAGGGTCACATTCAGAAGCAGAGCCCTGATCATCCGGACTCCTGGGTCCTCAGAGTAATGGCCCAGGAAAAAGAAGAAAGACGTGAGATCCATGGATAGCACCAAGTACATTGCCTATAGGAGGTAGTGCTATCTGGGTGAAATGTTTTCATTTACAATTGAATAGAGACAGCTTTCTCAGAAAAAAAAACAAGGAAAGGTGGGGCTTATTTGTTTTCTTATAAGAAAGGAACATCACTGCCATTAATGCAGCAGGTGCAGTGACATTCGAACCAAAGGTGTGAACATTCCACTGCATCTCAATTACAGCTGTCTTACTAGCAAAACGTGGAGGAGGGCCCATTTTCTGCGCTCATATTAGGGTCCAAATCACCTTCTTTTGCACTGAGAACAAGGCCCAAGCAACAGAGGGGGCAATATGTTGGGCTTTTGCTTTTAATTATTACACAAAGTGGCACACTGACAACTTTGTAACCCCTTGTGCCACATTATACCTGTGCCAGGGATAATGTATGTAAGAGGGGCATTCCCCCTTTAGGGGGACGAAAAAATGGCGCAAAAAAATCGAAAACTTTTCTTTGCACCAGTTTTTGCTGCATTTTTAACGCATGCACAGAGCAGACGTTAAAAGGAGACACACCATTGTATTCAACGGGCCTCAATGTGCTGTGCAGGATTAGCATCAATATTTTTGACGTTAATAATGCAAAGCGCCAAACTAGCATAAAAAATGTGACGCTTGTTCCCTAACTACTGCCATGGTGCTCCTTATTTTAATTACAAAACACAAATGGTGGCATTAGGGGGGCACTAAGGGGTGCAAGAAAAGTGGCGCTGCATTGTATGCAGCGCCACTTTTCTTAAATCAGGCCCCTAGTTCCTTCCAGGATGGTACTAAGGCTTACATCATTCTCTACTCTATAGAAAAGAAGACTGATTACAAACCTCGCTGTCAGGAATAAGGCTGTGCGCGGTCCAGGTCCCGCCCGAAACTCCACTGCGAGTATTTGCGGCGCTTCATGCACACCACTTGTCATACTCTCTTGTTCTAGAAGTGGTTATCAGCATCGCCTGCCTTGTGGTAAAGCTCATGTAGCTGCAGGGTCAGAACATTGGTGGACAAGATGCACTTATCAGTGCTATTCTATGAATTGACTACAATTCCCAGGTTTCTAGAGGCAGCGGCCATCCTGGGGTGTGGCAGGCCTATAAAGTGCAGCCACACCCAAGCACATTGCTCACTATTTTGAAGACTTCAATGAAGTCAGACCTCGTGGGGTTCCTCTGAAGAAGAGCAGATTTCCTGCATGGCAGATTGACAGCAAATCGGAGTATCCTTGTTTCCATGGTGAATTCAGATGAGGTAAGGTCTTGAGGAGCCCAATCTCGAAGGGAGTTGTTACTTCAAAAAGTAAAGCCCCCCTTAGCACAACCAGCAAAGCGCTTCAGGCCACACGTGTAAAGCGCCCTTGGCACAATAATCAAAATGCTTCAGTCCACACGAGTAAAGCGTCCTTGGCAAGATAATCAAAGTGCTTCAGTCCACATGAGTAAAGCGCCCTTGGCAAGACAATCAAAGGCGCTTCAGGCCACACGAGTAAAACACCCTTGGCATGACAATCAAAAGTGTTTTCTAGCCACACAAGTAAAGCGACCTTGGCACGACGGTCAAAGCTCTTCATGCCACATGAGTAAAGCGCCCCCTTAGCACAACGAGCAAAGCGCTTCAGGTCACAAGAGTAAAGCGCCCTTGGCACGACAATCAAAGCGTTTCAGGCCACATGAGTAAAGCGGTCTTTTCACGAGGATCAAAACGCTTCAGGCCACATGAGTAAAGCGCCCCTTAGCACAACGAGCATAGCACTTCAGGCAAAGCAAGTAAAAGCGCTCTCTGGCATAATGAACAAAGCAATTCATGTTTGATGATCAAAGCGCTTCATGAACAATAAACAAGGCACTTCTGCCCAACGAACAAAGCGCTTCAAGTTCAATGAGTAAAACTTTCAGACCTTAGTAGTAAATGTGAAAACGTTTTGGAGATAAGGAAATTATGGTTTCATTGATTTTTTGGAAGCATAGTATGTGAGATACATATTTAAGTCTTTGAGAATTTCTAGGCTGAGATCAAACATTTATGTTATGAATGCATAATTGTTACATGATTGATATTCAGAGTATGATCATAGTCCAAAGCTCCTGCCATCTCTAGGTTCAGGGGTTGCAGTTTGTTCTGTTCCATGATTCAAAGAAGGGGCTACGCCCAAATCACAAAGGGTCTCAATCTGATACCACGGAGATGCCTTTATTCAAGGCTCTATTGGTGAGTTTATACTGTTATGAATGAGTATATGCATATTTGTTCTAACCATTTCTTTTCAGATCTCTCTCCCTGCAGTTCCCTACCCTAAATCCCTTCCCCCCGCCTGGCTTGATCATAACTCTGTGCTCTGATAGCTTTCTGAGTTGGTGACGCCGGGAGGTGGGCCTTTTGTTCAGCAGCGTGCAGATCCCGAGGAAAGGGCACTGTGACAGAATAGTGAGCCGACAAGTTTATACTTTCCTCTTGGTCTGTACCTGAGCTGCGCAAAATGGCCACCTTAGACACCCTTATGCAAGTAGTTACTCAAATGCAAAGAGATTTGACAGACTCAATTTTTTTTACAGCCGATTTAGTTAACAAAGTAACCCAGTTACAGAGTTAAGTGGATGGTTCTGAATCTGAGTCTCGTCCTACGCTTTCCACACCTACTAACATAGCTGTGAACGTGCCGACATAGATTCCTCTAGCTGCGCCAGAAAGGTTTTCTGGGGACCCCAATAAGGTTCAAGAGGTGGAATTACATTTTACGTGTCGTCCCATTGCCTTTCCGGACGCACAATCTAGAATTGCATTCCTTATATCCTATCTGAATGGTGATGCAGCTACTTGGGCAGTGCCTTTAGTCCGATTAGACAGTCCCCTTCTGTATAATTGCTGTTGTTTTGTAGAAGAATTTGAAAAGGTATTTGACAGGCGTGCAATAACTAAGTCTTCAGACAAAGAGTTACTAGAATTATGCCAAGGAAACAAAGACTTGATAGCGTATTTGTCACACTTCAACCGGTTAGTAGTGGAAACCGCTAGGCCAGAGGAAAAAAAGGTCAGCAATATTTTATCAAGGGCTAAAAGATGAACTGAAAGACGTATTGGCCCAAGTTGAACCTCAACCGGAAACTTGTACTGATTTAATTAATCTAACCCTGCGGCTAGATCATAGACTCTCAGAAAGAAAAGGAGTAAGGAAAAAATGGGAAAAACCCAAATTGTGAGTGGAAAGGTCCAGACACCTTCAGTTGTCCTCAGACCCTATTATAAAACCGATGGATATTAGAACTGTTCACCCATCATTGACCAAAGAGGAGAAAGACATGCGGCGAAGAAATGGACAGTGTCTGTATTGTGGAAAAAAGGGTCATTTCGTAAAGGAAGGTCAAAAGAAACCCAAATGTGAAATTGATCCAACATTTGTGACAAAGAAAAAGATAGCGATTGCTTTGGAAAATTCACAGAAAAACTAAAGTGCCCAAGAAAAAACAAAGGGGACCTCTTGGGTAAATTGACAATCCCTTCACTGTGTTCTTGCACAAATCGTTATGTCAATCATTTTCGAATTTTAGCACAACTGACTGTGCAGGCAAAAATACATAATGTACAAGTTCTAATCGATTCAGGGGCAACAGGAAATTTTGTGGACCAACAAACTGCATTAGACTTGCATATACCCAGTGTCAAGAAAAAGGTTCCTGAAGTTGTTTATGCAGTTGATGGTAGTGAATTGGCAGGAGGCCCCTTTACTAAACAAACCTCACAAATGCAAATGATTTGCAAAGATGATGGGGATCTGAACCACTGTGAGATCATTTGCTTCGATATAATCCAAGCACCCCAATATGGTTTTATCTTCGGAATGCCATGGTTAATGTTACACAATCCGTGCATAGACTGGCGCAACCAGGTTTTGCATTTTTATTCTTCCTCTTGTTTAAAAAAATATCTTCAACCAAGACGAGACAAAGAAGGAAATCTTCAACACTCTATTGCTACTGCAGTTGAGAAGGAAATTGATCTGCCACCACAGTATTCAGAATATACTGACGTTTTCTGTGAAAAGAAAGCGAGCTCCTTACCACCTCACAGGCCATACAACTGTCAGATCGACCTTGTACCCGGTGCAAATATACCAAATTGTAGAATCTATGCATTATCAGAGAAAGAAAATCAAGTGCTATGAGAATACCATGATCAATGTTTAGCCAACGAGCTAATTCGGCCATCACGATCTCCAGCGGCTTCTCCGCTGTTTTTCGTACCCAAGCTAATGAATTGAGACCTTGTATTGACTTTAGAGCGATAAACAAGATCACTGTTAAAAATAAATATCCACTACCTCTCATACCAGTTTTGTTAGACCAGGTAAAATCCGCCATTATTTACACCTAACTTGACTTACGAGGTGCTTATCACCTGGTTCGAATTCGAGAGGGAGATGAGTGGAAAACGGCTTTTAACACTCGTTATGGTCTCTTTGAGTATCTAGTGATGCCGTTTGGTCTATGTAATGCCCCAGCAGCTTTCCAATATTTCCTAAACGATGTTCTGAGAGAATACCTAGACATCTTTGTCATCATTTATATCGATGATTTATTGATCTATTCAAACTCTGAAGAAATACATGAAGAACGTGTAAAAAAGGTATTACAAACTCTACGAAACCATAATTTGTTTTGCAAATTAAGTAAATGTGAATTCCATACCAAAGAGGTTGAATTTTTGGGAGTCATTTAAACACCTGATGGCATGCAAATGACTGAAAGAAAAATTCACGCTGTATCAGAATGGTCCACACCAAAATCAGTACGGACATCCAATGTTTTTTGGGTTTTGCGAATTTTTATCAACGCTTCATCCATCACTTCTCCCAAAAGGTAGCACCAATTACCAAATTGCTAAGGAAAAAGGCCGTCTTCAACTGGTCCCAAGAGAGAGAGGAAGCATTTCAAGACTTAAAAAAGGCCTTTACTTCAGCTCCCATTCTAGCTCATCCCAATGTGGAGGAACCATTAATTGTTGAAGCAAATGCATCCGATGTCGCTGTTGGGGCCATCCTGTCCCAACGTCACAGAGAAACTGGACAATTGCACCCCATAGCATATGTGTCAAGAAAACTGAATGATGCAGAACAGAATTATACCATAGCAGAGAAAGAATTACTAGCAATTCGCAATGCTTTCAAAGAATGGAGACATTATCTATTGGGAGCAAAACTCACCATAATTGCATATGCTGACCATAGAAACTTGCAATTTATGAGCTCTGCCAGGCTACTAACTCCTAGGCAACTGAGATGGATGTTATTCTTTGCAGAATTTGTTTTCATAGTGACTTTTAGACCAGGAGTAGATAATCATAACGCCGATGCATTGCCTAGACAAGATTCTTCGATCACACATACTGAACAAAAACCCATGCCTACTATAACGCCTTCAAAAGTGTTGTGTTTAATAGCAGCCGAGAAGTTCTTTGATCTCATTCGTAATCATTTTCACATCACCAAGTGGCAAGAGTGGTTACAACAAGACACCAAAAGGTCCATTCAGCAAGGTCTACCTCTACAGAAATTTTAAGTATTCCTGCCTACTGAGGCGTTAAGAGAGACAGCTTTTCATTGGTTGCATAGTCATCCTCTGGCAGCTCATCTAGGTCCTCCAAAAACACTGGAACTCATGAAAAGGTATTTTTGGTGGCCTACATTTGTTCATGACTTAAAGCAAATGCTACAATCATGTGAAGTATGTGCAAGATGCAAAAGTGAACATAGCAAGCCTAAAGTTCTATTGATACCTCTACCCGTTCCCAATCATCCATGGGAACATATCTCTATGCATTGTATTACTGGTCTACCTCCAGTAAAGCAATTTTCAACCATTTTAGTGGTGGTGGAAAGTCTTACCAAAAATGCTCATTTCATTATATGTAAAGGTCTCCCAACATCCGACACCTTAGCAACTATCATCTTAGAAAACATTGTTCGCCTTCATGGACTCCCAAGAGTCATCCTCTCTGATAGAGAAACACAATTTTCTGCACATTTTTGGCAGCAATGGTCCACGGCTTTACGAATTGATTCGCCTTTATCCACTAGTTATCATCTACAAACGGATGGTCAAACAGAGAGACTGAACCAAACTCTAAAACAATACTTACAATGTTATGCAGCAAAGTTCCCTAAAACCTGGCTGGCAGAACTGGCTTATAACAACTCTCACCACTCTTCAATAAACTCAACTCCTTTCTATGGTTTATATGGTGTCATCTGCACATTTTGCCAGTTACGCTACCTGCTTCTACTCAAACCACTCCAGCAGTCATGGACATGTTAACACACATGAAAAAAGTACATTCACAATTGCAAACAAATCTACACCAAGCAAAGACAAAATATAAAATGCAATATGACAAAAACACCAGCCTGGCCCTCAGTATACAGACAAAGATAGAGTTTGGTTATCCATGAAAAACACTGGGGGTCATTACGACCTCAGCGGTCTTTTTTCAAGACCGCCGAGGGACCGCCGTGCATAAGACCGCCTGTGCAGGCGGTTTGCCGCTCGGCCTATTATGACCGTTGGCAGCTCTCCGTCCCTTTACGGACGGAGAGCTGCCAACAGCCATACTGGGGGGAGGCGGGGAAGTGGAGGTTGCTCCACCTCCACCGCCACGCCAACAGAACATCGCCCAGCGAATCACATCCTGTGATTCGCTGTGGCAGTGTTCTGTTGGCGGTGTGGTGTCGGCAGAGCTGCCCACATGGCTCCCGTCCCCTCCCGGAGGATCGACGGGCCAGGTAAGTTGATCCTCCGTTAGGGGAGGGCGGGGGTGTTGTGTGTTGTGTGCGTGCATGGGGGTGTGCATCTGAGTATGTAGAGGAGGTGTGTGAGTGCTTGTATGCTTGTGGGGGTGATGCATGTTTGGGAATGAGTGCGTGTATGTCTGTGGGTATGTCTGTATGGATGTGTGCGTGTATGTTTGAATGTGGGTGTGCGTGTCTGACTGTGTGTGTGTGGATGTTGGCATGTCTGTCGGGGTGTGTGCGTGTGTGTGTCAGTGGTGCCTGCATGCGTGTCGGGTGTGTGTGAGTTATGTGATGTTGGGGGTCCGGTGGGGAGGGGGGCCCTGCCACCTTTGGGGGGTGACAAGGATGGTGGGGGGTGTAGGGGAGGGAGTCGGGGGTGAGGGGTGGGGGAGACCCTAATCAGTGCCAGGGAAGGAATTCCCTGGCACTGATAGTGCTTACCGCCATGGATTTCATGGCGGTTAAAACCGCTGGAAATCCACAGCGGTAAGCCGGGTCCAAATACCGCCGGCGGTATAGTGACGGCCGCCGGGCTGGAGACCTAGGTCTCCAGCCCGGCGGTCATCTCCGCCCTGGCGGGCGGAACAGAGAACCGGCGAATGACCATGGCAGTTACCGCCATGGTCATAATTCCACAAGGTAAGACCGCCAGCCTGTTGGCGGTCTTACCGCCGGTTCTCCACCTTCCGCCAGGGTCGTAATGACCCCCATTGTATTCAAAACTAAAAATATGTTTCATCCAAGATTCATAGGGCCCTATGAAGTTCTGCGACAAGTGAACCCTGTAACATATAAACTAAAATTGCCATTGTCCTTGAAAATTCATCTGGTGCTTCACACTTCACTTCTTAAACCTGCTTCGACCTCAAGTGTCACACAACCTGCTCCTCTATTAGTCCAAGGTCATTGGGAGTATGAGGTGCGATCTGTCTTTGAATCCAAATATCGTGGGTCGTCCCTTTGGTACTTACTGTCCTTGAAGGGATACAGACCGGAAAATGACTCATGGGAACCTGCAAGACATGTCCCTGCACCACGTTTGGTTTGCCGCTTTCATCTCCTCCATCCTGATAGGCCGGGCCCTGGACCGCGCTTGGGAGAGGGGTGTAATGTCAGGAATAAGGCTGTGCGCGGTCCAGGTCCCGCCCAAAACTCCGCTGCGTGTATTTGCGGCGCTTCATGCGCATCACTTGTCATACCCTCTTGTTCTAGAAGTGGTCATCAGCGTCGCCTGCCCTGTGGTAAAGCTCATGTAGCTGCAGGGTTAGGACATTGGTGGACAAGATGCACTTATCAGTGCTATTCTATGAATGGACTACAATTCCCAGGTTTCTAGAGGAAGAGGCCATCTTGGTGTGTGGCAGGCCTATAAAGCCCAGCCACACCGAAGCACATTGCTTACTATTTTGAAGACTTCGATGCATTCAGACCTCGTGGGGTTCCTCTGAAGAAGAGCAGATTTCCTGCATGGCAGATTGACAGCAAATCAGAGTATCCTTGTTTCCATGGTGAATTCAGATACGAGTAGGTCGTACTTGTAGCAGTAAGGTCTTGATGAGCCTAATCTTGAAGGGAGTTGTTACTTCCAAAAGTAAAGTGCCCCTTAGCACAACAAGCAAAGTGCTTCAGGCCACACGTGTAAAGCGCCCTTGGCAAGATAATCAAAGCGCTTCAGTCCACACGAGTAAACCGCCCTTGGCAAGACAATCAAAGGCGCTTCAGGCCACACGAGTAAACCGCCCTTGGCCCGACAATCAAAAGAGTTTCAGGCCACACGAGTAAAGCGGTCTTGGCACGAGGATCAAAACGCTTCAGGCCACATGAGTAAAGCGCTCCTTAGCACAACGAGGGTAGCGCTTCAGAAAAAGCAAGTAAAAGCGCTCTCTGGCATAATGAACAAAGCGCTTCATGTATGATGACCAAAGCGCTTCATGAACAAAAACAGGGCGCTTCTGACCAACGAACAAAGCGCTTCAAGTTCAATGAGTAAAACTTTCAGACCTTAGTAGTAAATGTGAAAACGTTTTGGAGATAAGCAAATTATAGTTTCATTGTTTTTTGGGAAGCATAATATATGAGATACATGTTTAAGTCTTTGAGAATTTCTAGGCTGAGATCAAACTTTTATGTTATGAATGCATAATTGTTACATGATTGATATTCAGAGTATGACCATAGTCCAAAGCTCTTGCCATCTCCAGGTTCAGAGGTTGAAGTTTGTTCTTGTTCCATGATTAAAGAAGGGGTTACGCCCAATTCACAAAGGGTCTTAATCTGATACCACGGAGACGCCTTTATTCAAGAGTCTATTGTTGAGTTTATACTGTTATGAATGAGTATATGCATATTTGTTCTAACCGTTTCTTTTCAGATCTCTCTTCCTGCAGTTCCCTACCCTAATTCCCTTCCCCCTACCTGTCTTCATCATAACTCTGTGCTCTGATAGCTTTCTGAGTTGGTGACGCCGGGAGGTGGGCCTTTTGTTCAGCAGCATGCAGATCCTGAGAAAGGGCACTGTGACACTCTCATTGCACACAGGAGAAGGGAAAGACACAGATTTTGTTTCAGACCCAGGTCTCCTATTTCAGACATCTCCTTCCAGACCCAGGTCTCCTATTTCAGACACAGATGGTACCCATTCAGCTTATACACCAGTGTCACCAGCCACATCTCCCTCACTTGTCTCTTGCATCAATAATATTACAACCTTTCACGAGACCTTAGCCAGGGGTATGGTTAAGATGAATACTCTT
Organism: Pleurodeles waltl; assembly: GCF_031143425.1. Classification (NCBI taxonomy): domain Eukaryota; kingdom Metazoa; phylum Chordata; class Amphibia; order Caudata; family Salamandridae; genus Pleurodeles; species Pleurodeles waltl. The sequence continues at coordinate 738,553,025 of NC_090440.1, read as the reverse complement.
GTAGCGAGACAACAAAAGGTGGTTGTTTCAGTGATTGCCAATGGCAGCTCCAAAATCCTTGCTGCCTTCATTACCTGGCCAAATTGACATAACGGTTTAACAGTGACTTATCCCAGCCACTATAAAAGCTGCTAATACACACCTCTTGAAAAATATATAAGGTTCTGCAGAAGGCTCATGATGTTTTGAAGCTGAACTAATCTAGTTATAGAAACTTCATTGAGATGCAGCTATTCCTCAGCTCTGGAGACTACCAGTTCACAAGAGTGCAAAAGCCAGTGACTGGATGCCAATCGAAGAAATGTATGTGGTTTGGCTGCTTCCCATCCACAAAATGCCTGTGCAAAAGCTCTCTTAGGAAGATATCAGAGGGAAATCTATAAGAGCATGAGAAGTTTTGTTGAATATCTTCCTGATCATTGGCAAAAAGATTTTGCCGAAATGCTGCATGAAAATTCACTGGACTCCAACCGTATCTGTGTAGCAGTAGATTAGGTGGGATTGACAGCTACAGGATATTACAATGGGGTATCCATCTGTAGATCCTCCTGGCTCTGTCTTACCTCCTTAAAGCTGAAGGCACAATTAAAAATAGCATATACCTCCCGTTTTAGGATCCACTTTGTTGGGACAGTAAACAGAGGAAGAAATGCTGAAGATATAAAACAAGGTAGAGGCCTGAAGAAAGTGAATATTTAAATGCAGAAGAAACCTTTCATGCAGCAATAAAAAACAAAGGACCTAATGTATTTCCAAAGCAGTGTTCAATGGCATTTTCAACTCCAACAACAGCAGTATCCTCAAGAACAAGGATAACCTTACCAAAGAAGATTGTAAAAACCTTCAGTTCCAGAGGAAGTCATTCCTTTTGCAATGGACCATGCTAATCTTATTACCCCTGCCTTTCCCAATGCAGCAAGAGTGTACCATCTTTGCATATGACAGACTGGGCTTCAATCACAAGAGACATATTAGTGACAAATGTTGTACGTTATGGATACTTCCCATTTTCCACTGCAATTTCACCACCTGTTCCTCCAAAACTAAAATTGAAGCATTACATTACATTCCCAGGAAAGAAACATATGTACAATTGAGTCCGTTCCATCTCAGCAAATGGATGTGTGCAGTAGTTCTGCAAGATGGGTATTTTCACATCCCAATAGTGAAGCATCACAGAAAATTCCTCAAATTTGATGTAGGGAACAATCACTATCAATATTAAACCATCCTCTTGTTAGTCTTTAGTTGGGTCTGTTTATCTTTGAGGTCTGGGATACCTCACTCCTGAATTGTGACTAGGACGCATGGAAGTTGTGATGACATTGTGCAGAGCTTCTTGTGGGACTAGTGTTATTAATAGTAGACTTGCACTTTGAAATCGAGAGAACTGAACAGAAGATTATGAACAACAGAAGACTCACTTTCTTGAGGGTAGGAATTATTCTTATTGGGTAGTTTACCTAATACCTCATTTTGTTCGTAGGTACACATGAAAATGGCAATTTTGTTAACAAAATTGAGTCAATTGCAATTCATGCATTTACTGGGAAACATGATGCAGTCGGACTATGCTCCCCCTCAAGTCTCTCCTATGCAATCTATCAGCCTTCAGGTAATTCTGCAGCATTCATATTCCCTTAACTTCTATGGAAGGCCTAACATATTCTAAGATAATGTGGTTGGTTCCTGTTAGAATTTCTATAGAAACTACCCAACTCCCCTCTTAGGAGAATGGATAGTTTGTTTATTTTTTGGATGGTATATATGTGTATGATAGTTATCGCAGGAGAAAAAATACCTAACGTGTTGATCACATAATATTTGCTAATTTAGGCTGTTGTTCAAAACATCTAAAAGGTACTCAACTCAGACTGTTAAGCAGCAAATAAACAGATAAGGCTGATGCAGAAGATACTCTCCGCAATTAGACATTGTTGCACATGTGCCTTTTGCAGTTGCTTTGGTACAGTTCTCTGGATAATATTGAAGTTGCTGTAGTTATCTGTTACAAAGGTCTAGACATAATGCTGGTATCTGGTCTTGACATATAACTTCTAGCGGATAGTACACAACCAGAGCATACTAAAATAGAAGGTTGATTGAAAAGCCTGACTAAACGGTAGGGGCAATACTCCAAGATTTTACACTTCATTTTAATACAGAAAATGCAGAAATTGAAATTGGTGACAGTAACATCAAACTCGTTATTGTTAATTCTGAAATATTTTTAAATTGAAATGTTAGCATTCACTCTTAGTCACATAAGCGTCTCAGCCCAGGAGTTGGCGCTAAGGGAAACAAGTATAAGAGCATTTGCCTGTTTGTGTCGGGATGGGCAGAGTGCCAGAAATCCTGCCCATTTTCGTAATCTAAATGCACTCTCCAGGAACAAACCACAAACACAGCCATGAACACAAGCTCACAACAAACACACGCCTCTCTCTGCAAATAAACAAATTAAATCCACCCACAACTGACTCACTAAACACTATCTACTTGAATAACACGCTCCTACATGCCCTTAACGCCTACATAAAACACAACTTTATACTACAACGCAAACAAAAAATAAAAAAAACTCTTTTTAAATCTGTACCAATAACCCAAAAAGCACATACTTCAAACTCACAAACACCCATCCTAATCACATAAAATGAATCCACTATCCCCTGCTTACTCCTTACAGTGCCCTTGCCACCCCTCTCAACCCTTTCTTCAACCCTCTATCATACTCCTTCGCCACACAAGCCTCCTCTTTTGTCACACAAGGCCAATGAAAACACTCTATCAATACTCCCTTCCACTAATAAAGCAAAATACTCTCCTACTCAGCTAACAGTCATCACTCCATGCACCAATTTACCCACTCTTATGTTACACTGAGACTCTCCTCTAACACTCAATCCCATCCCTTCTCCTTCAACATACACAACTCACTAGTCCTTTCACATTCAAATCCTACACCTCAAGTCACTTCCAAAATACCAGATCATTCTACCCACATAAACAAACTAAACACCCATACAAAATGTACCTGAACATAATCTCACACATTCAAAAACACCCAACCATCCTAAATGCTTACATGTATCTACTCTGCTCTGAATACCAACATAAAAAACATATATTTTAACCTATCTCTACCTCACACTTTTCAAGCAAACATATACACCAACCGCTGAATCCACAAACACATGGCAACATTCAATCACACACCTATCATCCATTGCTGAATCAAGAGCCATAAAACATGACCCTAATGCTCCACAACCACCCCCCACCAATACGCCTTCCACCGTCAACATAAGAAACAGAAAGCAACTCCACAACTTTCTTCATAACCTCACATCCCATTGTCTACCTTTCAGATACAACTTCAAATATCAATTCCAACCAGTCTCACTACCACCCACATACCCAGACCATAAACAATACCTTCTAAGTCTTGTGGAGGAGATAAAACCAAAAACAACACTTTCTCTGTCTTGCAACAGTTAACACCACAACCAATAGAACACCACCTACAACTTCAAAGTACAATACACATTCTTCTTCTAAACATTCTTTAGACTGCCTACTAATACATATCAATTCCATTTAAAAAATCAAATACTACATTTGACCTATGGTCAGATACAGGACCTAACTTACTTTTCATAACTGAATTATGGCTGGGGGAAGATATGGTACAAGTATTGCATAAAGCAGTTCCATCAGGCTATTGTGACACAAAATCACGGAGGCAAAATCTTACCAAAGCTGAGGAACTTTTTTTTCAAGATTGTGGAGCCCTCCTTATTAGATGCAGCTCCAAACCCAACCTTTTCACATAACCCTCTCCTTCTTTACAGACCACCACCTAGCAATGGGATATTCCTAGGTGCATTTCTATACACAGTTTCAAACCTTCTTACAATATATTCAAACCTATCCATGCTTGATGATCTGAACTTATGGTTCAACCTACCATGCCACACCCCAGAACCATCCTCAGTGTCCTAGATATACACAGCCTATAAGAGTTGATTCCCAATCCCTCATACATCGCAGGACACACCTTAGATGTCATTTTTGGCAACCCAAATCTGGTCACATTCCAAAGGATTACTTTAGTTACGTGGTAAAACCACTTCCTGGTTGTCTTCCATCATAAGACACCACAACCCACCCCAGATGAACTCATCTTACCAGTAACTACATATCAAGGCGTGGCCCGTCCTTTAGGGCAGAGGGGCCACACCCCCCCACCATTTGCCCCTCATTCAGAGGGCCTGTCAGGCTGAGCAAAGGTCAGCCAGACAGACACTCTTTATCTTCAGTTCAGGCAGCCAGGAGCGAGACATGCGTGATTTGCACAGACTCCTGGCTGCCTGAGCTGAACTTTGCTGAGCTGAAGAGGTCACAGCTCCTATGGGCGTGACCTCCTCGGCTCAGCAAAGGTGCCTTGAGGCCCTCCCCCTCGGTGACGAGGGGAAGCATCACTCATTGACTCAGACCTGGGTGCTTCAGGTTTAAGCCCTGAAGCACCCACGGCGAGTGTCAATCAGTGACACCTCGTCACAAAGTGGGGTGGGGTCAGAAGTCTCACTGACCCCATCCCACTCTGTGACGAAGCTGGGACTGCTGCCTTCCCTCACTGGCTGACAAGGCAGCAGTCCCAACCCTCCTGGGACCTCCGAGCTGAAGGTAAGTGTGTATGTGTGTTTTATTTTAAATTAATGTTTGATGTGTGCGCGTATGTTTGAATGTTGTTGAGTGTTGTGAATGGATGTGCCTGCGTGTGTGAATGAATGAGTGTGTGTGCTTCATGCTCGCCCCCTCCCTCCTAAAATTGACGGTCACCACAAGATCAATATGTACTTCCAACATAGATCTGGCCACAAGACATTCTATAAAAACAATGTATGGATGGCTCCATGATCTCTTAATTCCAATGAAAATATCTACGTATAACAAAAGAAAACACACCGCTTGGATGAATACAGAATGAAAAAAGATCAAAAACAAATTGATAATCTTCAACACAACTGCCTCAAACCAAACAACTTTCAAGCCAAAATGTACCTACACAGACATAACAGAATATATGTCAACAATAAAAAAAGCTAAAAAACTATACTATCCCAACCATAGTCACAATGCAAAAAGTACTAATAATTTGTTTTATAAAATACTCACAGGATTCCAAAGATCAGAATGCAATCCTGCAGCAGCACAAGCAGGAAAACCTGTGTTAGCTCTCACTTGATGGGAGCATTTTCAAAACTCCCGCCAAGCAGGAGCAAACACTAGGTCCACTCCCAGCAGACAGGAGTTTAAAAAATGCTCCTGCTTGCTAGGATCGGACTTTCGATCTGTTTCCAGGGAAACAGATCTACATTGCTTCCATCCGCAGGGAGCAGCATTAGGAGCTGCTCCCTGTGGTAGGAGCAATCCCAACTCCCCCTGGATGCAAGGAGCCTTAGGGTTCCCCTAATTTGCAGGGCGCGGAAAATATTCAATGAAGGAATAGTTGTCAAGCTAGGTCAACATTTTTCTTTGCACAGTACCATTTTACTATCACTTATATTACTGATTAAAAAAACATGCTAATTAAAAATCCAATTCAGTGGTGAAGTCAGATTTTTAACAAATATGTAGGAAAAGTAACTTTAAAAAAAGTCAGATTTTGCCTACTTGAACCTACAGTTGGCTAACCAGCATCAGCTTGCCAGAAGCTGGCCTTATCAGTGCTTCCCCTGAGGTGTGAGTAGGACAAAAGTGAAGTATATACCACATGTAAATAAATTCCTCTTTTTCCATGACCAGCCTTGAGCCCCAGGTGACACTGTGGTGGGTGCCCTGGGTATGTGCTGCATGCCCCCAAACTCTAAAAAGCATGCTGGGCCCCAGGCGATGGCGTCCCTGGGGCTGAAACAGGCCTGGGGAGGGGGCAATGAACCCTCTGATAATAACACTAGGCCCTGGGGATGAGTTCCCTGGGGCTGTAATTGGCCCAGGGAGGAGGGCCAAGTACCTCCCTTCCCCTGATAATCACTCCAGCCCCCAGGGGATAGAGTTCCTGGGGATGAAATTGGCCCAGGAAGGGGGGGGGTGCACCCCCCCTCTCCTGATAATCATGCTGGGGCCTCGGGATGGGGTCCTATGGCCTGAATTTGGTTTTGTGGTACAGATGCCCCCTCCTATTCATTTAAAGAGTGGCCCTTGGGGAATGGGTTTACCCCGGGCCTAACAAGGCTCAAGGAGGGGGGCACGTGGCCCCCTCCCCTTTAATAAAAAGGCCCTGGGTGATGGGGTACCCAGGGCCTAATGAGGCTTAGGGAGGTGGGCTATGTGGCCCCTCCTTCCCTTTGAAAAAAAAGACCCTGGGGGTTGTGGTCCCCAGGGCCAGGCCCTGTGCCTAACCTCCACTGTGCACGGCCGAAGGCCACGGGCAGCATTGGGTTGACCGCATGTGGGGGTTGGGTGCAAGGCCTGTCCATAGGCAAGGCCTTGCAGCCAACCCCCGTCAGGCACAGCCTCTGGTTGTGTGGAGCGGAGGTTTGGATTTATGTATCATAATTGATTATGCTCGCTCACCAGCTCACATCGAAGGGGGGCCACGCACTTCCAGGCCCAGACTCCATTGCGGCAGGACGCCCCTAGCACAGACATTCGTGCACGGAGGTGCAAAAAACTTTGCAGAACATCCTGCAGCGTGGGACACTGACCAGCTCTCATCTAAGGGGGGCCACGCAATTCCAGGCCCAGACTCCATCGCGGCAGCACACCACTAGCACTCACATTCACGCCCGGAGATGCATAAAACTTGCCCACACTTCCCGCAGTGCGGGACGCTCACCTGCTTGCATCGAAGGGGGGACCACTCACTTCCAGGCCCTTTCTCCATCGCGGCAGGACGCCGCTAGCACGGACATTCACACCCGTAGGGACATAAAACTTGGTTGCACTTCCCGCAGTGCGGGACGTGTGCGGAATGCACCCGGGAGCATGCCCGGGTGAAGACTGGGCCAAGACGAGCCCGTCTTAGCCGTCAGAGACTGTCAGAGGCTGGCCTAGGCCCATGCTCATTAGATTTTATTTTTCATGTTTAATTCTGGGTTATTTGTGCTGTAGGTATCTTCAGCTCACCCCCCCTTCTTTTGAGGAAGTTGAGGCATAATGGGGAAAAGGAAGGTGACCATGGGCTCTGCACCGCAATCTCAACCCCGGTCCTTGAATGACAATTTTTTATTACGTGCAGTTGATTTGGTGTCAAATGCGGCTCCTGTCATTCAAACCCCTTGTTTGGATCTAGGTGGAGCCGATATGGGCAACTTAGTGGGGGATGTAGGATGTAGGGGGATGTTGGCGTGAATGCTGCTGATTAACCTGGTGCTCTAGATGCCTTGAGTTGCTCCCTTGACTCTCGCTAAGTTAAAATCTAAACCAGCCTCAAAATTACAGCCCCTGAATCTTGACATCTGTTTTAGCCCTGTGCCTTCACACCCTCTAAATGCTGATTTGGTTTAATGACTTACTGGACTCTAAGCTACAACAAATCCATAGCCAACTAGCTTCGCTATAATCCAGTTTTGGCAATATAATCTCCATGGCAGAGAAGGGCCCAGTGCAAACACGATCCAGTCTACGGCCTATGATTGCACCCCCTAGGGTGACGACCCCGGGACCTAATCGCCCTCTTAGAGTAGTCGCTCAGAGTTCCCCTCCAGGCCTACAGAATAGGGGCAGAGAAAGTGGTGCAGCTAATCAGCCAATTCCAACACACAGGAACTTAATTCCCAACCCACAAATAAAATGTCACATTCTGGCAGCCAGCGTAGACAACAACGGGCTGAGCACTCCCCACCCCAACTCCCGGCCATAGATCTGCCACCAGCTTCATACCCACTTGTGGTTATCTTGGACAATGTGCCCAGGCTTCAAGGCACCTTAATGGAATCTACCTCAGCTCATAAAAACAAAGTAATTTTCTGGCTAAACACAAATGTAAGTTGTAAATGGGACCTTTTTAAGAGATCTTGTTTGTCTTCCTGGTGGGAGGCATAGGCCCATTAAGGAGGCAATCACCTGGTGACCTCATAATAATCAACTTTTGTGATCCCAATGTTGCTAGGGAAGTTCTAGCGCTTGCAGAAGCCAGTATGGTGAGGCTTAAGCAGATCAGAATCTTACCATTGGGCTTTTTTTTACAAACACCTAGCCCCTATGGGAGATGCTGATAACACTCAAACTTCTCACCATGTTCCCCTATGGGGCATAGCGAGTCGTTCCCATTTTACCCATCTTCCACTTAGCAACCACTATTTAGTCTTGAATGAATTGGAAGACTTGGGCTGACAATGACCTGCAATTTCAAATGTGCCCAGTGGAGCCGCTTGGGGGGGAACTAGTGGAGGAGGGATATATTATTGCCACACCGACTGGGTCTAAGACTAGTCCACCTGTAAATGCCTCTGGGGAATTGGCAATTTTGCCATCAGATCCACTTTCACCAACTAGCAAGATACTGCATTGGACATTTCTTAGCTGGAATGTGGCTTGTTTGGCCTCATAGTTAGAGGTTGAGGGTTGGCGTACGTTTATATCAAATTTTGATATTAATTTTTATGCAGGAAACCTGTTTCATAACTGGTTCTTGATGGATATACCAGTTTTAGTAACTTTACCACCCCTTCACCCTCAGGTCATGCTAAAAGGGGTTTGGTGGCGTGGTTTGAGGTTAACATTGGGTACAAGGTCCTACCAATAGTGACAGATGTGGGTGGGATTCAGGCATTTGAAGTGAGTTAGGGTGGCAAGTTAAGAATTTTTATGGTGAACTACTATAATAATGATTTCATATCTACTAACAATTCCACCTTTCAAGATCTGTGTTTAGGTAATCGCTCTTTGGCTGATGTAGCTCAGGTGAAAGGTGGGCCTTTTAATATACTCCTGGCAGAGGATTTTAGTGTCAAACTGGGAGACACATCTTTTCTAGTGGACTCCCCTTTTGATCCTGTTAGTTGCAAAGTAGAACAAATGGGGTTGAACTCGAAGGGGCAGTACTTATATGCCTTCCTCTTGGCACATGACTTCGTTAGACCTATATTTAGCTCAGATACCATAGTGCCACCGACCTTTACTGGGCAGGCTGTAGCTCTTCTATTGACTGCGTATTCATCTCTCTTAACCTTTTAGCCTTGACTTATGGGATAGAAGTGATCCCTTCAGTCTATAGTGATCACAACCCCCTGGCTCTACACCTCAAAGCACCTTCCCAGATAGGGCCGAGAGAGTCTGGTCCCAGACAAAAATTAGGGCTAAAGGATAATGGCAGGAAGGTTGTCTGGCGCTCTACAAATCTGGCGTCTATTATGGATCAGGTGCAAAGTGCCTGTCCATTCCTGCCAATATTTCGTCAAGTAAACAGTGGTGATCCTGCCAATTCTTTGGCAGGTTTTGTTGAGCTTATGTCTTGTATTAGGGACCTCATGAGCAGACTGATAAAAAATGGCTCCATGACTGGCGGCTCGTGGTTTGACAGAACATGTAGGATAGTAAATGCCTCCCTGCATCAGGCGCTTAGTCAAACTCCTAGAGATCAGGCTACAGTCATTGCCTGTAGGAAGGCAAATGCCCAGGCCCTGAAACAGCAGAAGGCAGAAGTCAAGGTAGAGCAGTGGGAAAATATGGTGACAACCTGCCAAAAGAATGACTCCTAGGTGGGTAGTCTGGGCTGGTCTTTCAAATGGCAAATCCCCAGAAGTTGCCACATCCAATTTTTCCCCCGAAATTTGGCTCCACCATTTCTCTGGTATCTATGGGGCTGATGAGGTAAGGGGCGATTCTGTGCAGGTGCCTTTGCCTCTGAACTTCAGTCCCACTTTTTTAGAGATTGACGTTTTTAAGGCCATTCGTGATAGCCTACCCAATAAAGGCCCTGGCCCGGATGGGATGCTGATGGACCTTTTTATAAAATATCCAGAATTCTGGGCCTCTCTTTTAACCAAGATTTTTAATATGGTGTGTAGGGTTGGGCCCCCTACATCCTGGCGAACTTCTGTAGTGGTCCCAATTTTAAAAAAGGGCAATATTGTGGATCCTAGGTGTTATCGACCAATCTCGCTGCTTGACTCCTCTTCAAAATGAATGGGGTGGGCGGTGTTGGAATGCTTGATCTCTTGGGAGCAGGAGAATAAAATTCTATCTCAGGTCCAGTACGGATTTAGGAAAGATCTGGGCACTATTGAACAGTGCCTTAGCCTCTACATCCTCAAGGCCAAGTATAAGTACGTGAAGGGTGGGTCCATTCACTTAGCCTTCATGACTTGTCAAGCATGTTTGACTGCCACAATAGGGAAAAGCTCTGGGCAATTTTATCGTACATGGGTCTTGATGGTGGTCTAGTAGATCTCCTGAGACTCCTCCATCAGGGGCAGAGGACAAAAGTAGGTATGGGCCAAATGGTGAGACAACCTCTCTTTTTGGTGTCAGTCGGGGAGTACGCCAGGGGTGTGTTCTCGCCCCCATCTTATTTCTCCTATATATTAATGATATAGAGAAAACCTTGGTCTCCACAGGAGCTGATGTTCTCCGCATCAATAATAATGCTATCCCAGCCCTATTATACGCAGATGATGCAGTCTTACAGACGAGAACAGCAAATGGGCTCAAAAAGCTAGTTGACAGTTTTGTTGAGTTCATGAAAAACATGTCAAAACAACTGTTCGAAGACCTTTGTAATGGTCTGTGGCCCTAAAAATTCTAATACACACCTTATGCACAGAGAAGGGTGTACCCTGACAAAAGTAAGCTCCTTTCCATGCTTGGGGTTAGAATTTGATGAAGCATGTAGCTGTCACCCCTGCCTGAAAAATAGGGTCTCATGCTTTTTGCACACAGTAGGTATTTCCTACTCCTTAGCCGCTAATATAGGGAGGAAGCCATTTGCCCCCATACTGGAGGTCTTTAAGAGAAAATGTTTGCCGGCTGTGGCCTATGGTACGGGGCTGTGGGGCTATAAAGATATTGGGAGCCTTCAGGTAGAGGAAAATTGATTTTGTCGCCGGCTGCTGGGCACCTCGCCCTCCACAGCGCACTTTTCTGTTCACCAGGAATCAGGGCCTAAATACTTACAAGACAGAATTAGAGCCTTTCACAGGACCTCCAAAGCCGCTGCAGGCAAAAGACCGCCAGTAATAGAGGTCTTTTGCCCACCCTATTAGAGGTTTTCAGCTGGGCCAGCGGGCGAAAACTCACCACAACATTGACGCCAGCTCATAATCGAGCCGGCGGCATTGTTGTGGTGCGTTGGGTGCGACAGCACCCGTCGGGCATTTCACTGCCCATAATTTGGGCAGTGAAATGTGCGATGGGTCTGTCCATGGGGGCCCCTGCACTGCCCATGCCAAGTGCATGGGCAGTGCAGGGGCCCCCATGGGGCTCCTGACACCCCATTTTCGGCAGCCTTTGCATGGTGGTGAGACCACCATGCAAAGGCTGGCAGAAAGAGGACTCATAATCCCCAGGGCAGTGCTGCTTGCAGCTCTGCCCTAGTGGATTGTGACCGCTGAGACCGCCAGGCTGTCGACAGGCGGCGACCTGGCGGTGCCGGGGGTCGGACCGTGGCACATCAGCCACGGTCATAATAGGGCTGCTCGGCTCGGTGGTCCACTTCCTGAAAGGAGCGGTGGCCTGGCATAAGAAGATGCAGGTTTAATTTTTTATGATAATAAGAGGGGCTTTGGTAGTTTTTTATGGATGATGTTTTGTATATTTTATATGTTTTTATATTTTGTATTGTATGTAACTCTTTTATGATCTATTTATATGATTGAATAAAGACTATTCAATATTACTTGACGTTAAAAATCCCTAGAACTTCACTGAATCAAATGTTAAAGTAATGTTATAGTTAGGTGTGATAAAAAGATCTATTTTTAATAAAAAAAGAAACCTTAGAAATTCACCGGAAAAAAACAAAGGTTAGAGTAATGTTATAGTTAGGTGAATTTGTCAGTGACCACATTAACGTTTTGAACTAGAAAAACACGGAAAACTTGTGCCCCCATTATGCGCTTCCTATAATCTCACATGGCATTACTCATGACATTACTTATGACATTATTGATGGCATCCTTGATGACATCACTGATGACATCATACAAGCTTCTTTTGTACTCATTGCTTTTTAAACTGGTATACCATTAGAGCTATGAATGTAAGTGCAGAATAGCTTAGAATAGTATGAATCACCTTTACTGCTATCATACGTACAACTCCCATAGGCAAAGCAAGCATGTGTCATTTGCAATATTGACCCTATACCGTACACTTCATGGGTAGCTGAGTGCATGTTGACCATGAACCAGAAATGAAAGGGCAACCTATCCTATACACGAAATACATAAAAAATGATGTTTCATTCAGCATTTGTCATATCCTTCCTCTTACGAAATGAACTCTCATACATCTTTTTAAAATCCCCAATCCGTTGTAGCCAATTCACACAACAGGGGCACATGTACACTTTTCACTTTTCTCATTGACAACTTACAACTTCCCTTTTCTAACCATTCCCAGTATTCTATCCCTACACACTACTAAGCGCACTGAAACTCTAGACCTCAGACTTAACAAAGTTACCACAACTAATCCACAAGGAAAAATGGACGCACCTATTACTAATCTACTAAATATTTAACTCTAATATATGAGCTACAGTGCAGGGTGCCACTTGCTGCAAAGTGCATAATGCCTCATCCGGGGTAGTGAGCTCTATATAAATTCAATTTGCTTGTCAGACCACACCATTGATTATAGGACGTATTAGTCTCACACTGAGGCCCACTTGACTAATGATGGCCACATATTTAGTAGAGGGACACCGGGCACATCCCATGGAGAGAACGTCAATGCAGTCACTAGTAGGCAAATACACAAGAATACTGGCATACACAAGCAGCCACTGCAGCATATCTGCTGAACATGCAGGCCACTGAAGTACAAGAATGACCAGAGTGACAAAGCAGAGTGAAGCCTTCCCCCTCTGGTGCCACACGTTGCTGCAGGAGTTGTTGAGAAGTCCACATTGCTTACAGAGCAAATGCAACAACTAGGATAACTATTCAGCCAAGCTTTTAGTATTCAACAAACAAGCACTGGCAAAGCCAATATGCCTGCCCTTGGAAAGCTGGTGTAATATTTACATGTTTTTAATAATGTATGGCAAGTATAAGCAGCAAACTAAATAGAATAACAAAAATAAAAAAATCTTTCCACATTGTGTGGTGGCTATATCCTTGCTGTAAAGTGTTAAATTAAAAAAACTGTTGCATATTACTTTAAAAGATATGTAATTTTGCTTCCTATCGAGCACGTGTACTGAGGCCGGATAGAGACATGTTTTTTAGGTTTAATGCATATCATAGAAAAACATGAAGCTTACTGGCGCAAAGAAAATGTACGACTGGTTTTGAATTGCTGTAACCAGAAGAAATAGTTTAAAAAACAAGGATGGCTAAAAAGAAGTAACCTGGTAATGACTGGAAAGAAAACAGTAATGGTAATTTAAATTATTAGTGTAACACTAGCACTGAAGTAAATTTCTTTTAAGTGAAAGTGGCTGACCCATTGTCCCATGCTATTTGCTGTGGTGATCATAGGCAAAATGTTAATGACAGTTGAAGGTGTGGAGGGCTGACCGTAAGCTACTCTATGTATACATTCTTTATGATTTTTTTATTCCACGAGGCTGGGGAAAGTGCTAATGCTGTCTTTATGCCAAAACTAAAAAGAGGGGTGAGCAGGTCCCGATGACTGTGTATCGTCCAATCTATAGTAACTCAAATGTCGACTAAAAGAAAACATCTTCTTAGTGATTGTGAAATAAGGCACATTTTGCTGGGTACCCGAGAGTTAAAGGAGATCTGTTCCCCCCAGCAATTTGCCATGCTCGTGTTAACAGCGACTATAACCCGACCTTGCCCTTGGGCCTCTGTGCCTGTTACAGTTTTGTTTGCTGTTATTGCGTCTTTGGTTTATACTTCTTACTACATTCAAACACCCTCATTCTTCAATTTAAGAACTATTTTTGATGTCACAGCAATTGACCTCTAGCTCTGATGCCACACTGCCAGTGTCTTTTTAAGTTAAACACTACACTATCTAATCATCAAAAACTCCAAAGAAATCAAATGCTAACTCACACTTGACTGGGAGAACGATACACACATTAGCACGTTCTTCACATCCTGAAGCACCTGTGCCCACATGTAGTTGGCCCATCATATCCTGGGCAGCTGACAGAAAATCTTCTAGAGTGACAGTGCAATCTCCTCTGAAGTGGCAGGAGAGGTGTGAGTGATGTCTATTATATGGTGGGCATTTTTTTTCTAGTGTAGTTCGTTTGTAATGCAGTTTGAAGATTTACTGGTTCTTTCAATTTATGTGCCAAAATTAGGAGGATTCGAAAAATAAATCATAAGAAAATAATTTTTTAATTAATTTCATGAAGCGGAGAAAATTTTAACAGAAGAAAATCTAAACTATCAACAAGCAATGAAAATCAAGGAGTCTTCATCACAGCCTTAAAGTGCTTACATATATGCTATACCCACCATCCCATCGAGTGCCTGCAACTCCTGCAGCTGGATGTAGTGCATTTTGTCCATCACAAAGATGGTGGCCTATGGCTGGGCTTAATTGGGGTCAAGCATCTCAGGGACGTGGGGTCGGCCATGTTTGCCTAGGAGGTCTCATGCTCTACCTCGAGCATAAGGCAGTTGATCCCAAGAAACCAGTTAGTGAAGGAAGGTGACCCAAAGCCCTACTCTGTGTTAAAAGTATTCATGACAACAATTCTGGGAGAAAGCTAAAACTGCGTTTCGCCGGACCAAAAAAGGCATGCCTGTAACATTTGTGAAAGCCACAATCTACATGTTCAGTTCTATCCAAGGTTTTAGAGTGGTTGTTTTTTTTAGCCAACAATCAACATTAGAAACGAACATAACTGTGTAGTAATAAGAGGTGCATGCCATCAATAATGTTATATCGTTTGGGGTACAGCTTTTCAATAAATACACGAAGATTATGGCTATTTGATTTAGTATCTTTAAGAGAGTTAAATAAGAGAGTCTCAAAAACAACAATCTGACAGCTGAGTATTATCACTGAAGACCTGACAAATTCTTTCAAATGGGTGCGACATCCATATCTAGAATCTTTCTTCAGATGTTTCGAATTATTTCTTTAGCAATGTAATGGAAAAAACAAAATAGATTAAAAATTATAAGCGAGGAAAAAGTGTTTCTGTTATTCATCAGATTGACACTTGAAGGTACACAGTATGCTTTTAACCACGTGTTCTGTCAAAATGGCCTTCAAAGTGGCATGCTATCCTCCTCCAGGCCCACACCGTTCCTTTCTCTATAATGCGGTGGTTATGCCTGCATGGGCAGACAGCTCTGCACAAAATGGAACCGATGATGAGGACAAATGACATATGTAAATCAGCTCATAGTGGGCATGGTAGATAGGCTAATTGACATAGGCCACATCACGTTTCTTTAAAGCTCAGTAGGAGCACAGATTTGAAGTCTATTTAAAAACAAAAAATGTTATCATATCACAGAATTCAATGTGTTTGATTAAAGAATAGACGGAACATGAAAAATGGACAATGCGGAACTAAAGTGAGAAATGGCCTGCTTATTGAGCTGTGGGCATCATTCAGAATAAATAACTGGAGATGGATTTGCTACACTATCTATTATTGTACGATATCATGCTGCTCCCATTGTTAGATGACTACATTTAGCCTCAGATTCCAATAATGCATGATCCCTCTCTGGCCAAACCACACTAAAACGTATTTTCTATCATATAATCAAATTACTTTTGTAACAAATGGGGGCTTAGTGGTGTTGACATAAACACGAAGTAAACCATATTAAAATAAAATAACAGGTAAAAACTGATAAT
This sequence comes from Pleurodeles waltl, assembly GCF_031143425.1. NCBI lineage: Eukaryota > Metazoa > Chordata > Amphibia > Caudata > Salamandridae > Pleurodeles > Pleurodeles waltl. The sequence goes on along the minus strand of NC_090440.1, from coordinate 738,537,056 downwards.
TATTTTAGGAAAGGCGATTTTAATATAGTTTTGTCAAAAGTATTCTTTTTAAAATGTTTAATTCCTCGCCTGGCAAGAAAGTTTCTGCACCGTAAAAATACAACTTAATTTAGCAAAGAGTTAAGGTTGAACTGTTCAGGATTATAATTCATACTTTATAGCTATTATTGAAATTAGCTATGTTAAACCGTCGCTCTGTTGAGCCACTTTGACCATATTAGAATGCGGGGGCCACACAATGCTTTTGACCATCCTGAGGCAACTTCTTACTAAGACGAAGGCTGGTTACTAGAAGTCTCATCCGTGAGGCCTTCAATAGCTATATGGCTCTTTCTAAAACCACTAAGCACTTGGTGAGTTCAAACACACCCATTCCAATGAGATAAATATAGGTGCCGACTACGCCTTTAAAGAGGAGATCAGCAGTTTCTGACAATAAAGACAATACACCCACTTGCAAAGTAGCTATGACATTTACACTACTTACGGTACCAAAGTGAACCTCCCCCAAGACCTGCTCACCTACTGCAGTCCCTAATGGCCACGTACTTTGAGGAAAAACACTCTAAAATAAAAATCTTGAAATAGATATCCATACATTGTTAATATGAAGCATCTAGAAGGCATCTTTCCAAATGCTCTTGTTAACGCGTCCCTTTATGATAATTTATTACACATCAGGACTTGCTTCAGGCCAGTGAATCTTTTGACCCAGTTGAGAGACACCTTAGGACGAGATAACTAATTAATATGTCAATCTATACGTATATAATGTCATCAATATTATCACAACAATACATTTCACTTTAGTCAAAGTCATTAATCAATTCAAAGCTACTACCATGATCTTGCAGTCATGAATAACCACACCAGTTTAGTAGAATTTTATGAGTTTTATTCCCTATTGGTTACAATTCTAAAAGCAGATGTGTTAATCTCAAAACCAAGAAACATAATAGCATAGTCACAATATGGCAACTTTGATAAGATTTAATTAAGGCGCGAATCACAAACATCAAAACATAACAAGGCGTAAACATAGATCAATTTAGCAGAGTGTTAATAACGCATCAGTTCAACAAACCATAGATTTGGTCGTTTGTCTATTTGCGTCAGTTTAGTGAACACCTGTCCTAACCACTGATTAGTATTAGCATGCAAAACAATTTAGAACACCAATTTGGAAAACATCTAACTATGGTCTCTGTCAAAAATAAGTAGTTGGTACCTAGAAAGGAAAAGCAAACAGACAAATCACAAATGCATTGTCATAATTACCCTCCAAAGTTTTGGTTAGCGCACAGGTTCAGTCTTCGTCTTTAGGACATCAGTTAAATCGCCATCAGTCAGAACTCAAAGCTGGGGCAAAATGGGGGCACTTCCCTCATAAGGAGGTGAAGTGTAAATGGGCAATCTAAGGACGAGGATGGTTCTAAGCAAACCAATAAGTCACCAAACAGAGTGACAAAGTTTCTGGATAAAATCAATAGCATTCCCTAACCCACCTAAATGGCTCCCCGTGTCATGGGTTTTTATCCCTTTTTCGTTGTACATTCCCCCAAAATTCTATTGGACCTTTGCTGTACCCCACTATCTTTACCCTATTGGAAAACAAATTATGTCATTATTCTTTCACCCCATATTATTTTACAGGCTTCTCATTGGTCCTCATATTCAATATGTTCAGAGGTAGCATGACCGGTATGATTTCATCTTTCTGTAATTCTTTGCACATCTTTTGGTCAGTAGCTCCATTGTCTTCACCGGTTTGAACGACCTTGTACATTACATTAATCTACACTGTTGCATTTTGTCTTAATAATTTCTACAAGCAATGTGAATTTCGTGTGAGCGGATCTGCTATGGTTACATTCAGCTTCTAGTTTGAAGAAAACAAGGGGTCATGTCCTTTTGCGAGTCAGCACACTGCAAGATAGGAAAAATAAGTTTAAATGAAAGCCAAGCAGCTAAGCCTCGGCTCATGCTAACTTAAGGCCTACAAGGATTTCAGCACAAATTCAATAACGCAATCATTAAGAATTAGTGTAAAACTTATTCAGTATAACAATGTATAAACATTTTAGTCATCATTATTAGTCCACATATACATTGGCGGCCACTCCCCGTGTTCACATTTCAAGTGCATGTTTAAGCAAAATTCACTACTTCTGTTTCTATGCGGCATTATCACACATTAATTCATAAACATTTCATGTTAATATAGATTATATAAGCTACGCCTCTCACTCTCAAGATCAGAGACACACCCTTTCTGTTGTTAAAAGCGAAAACTGGAGCCTGCTGACCTCATAAACTACTGTCCAAGCATACCCATGCCATTGTTGGGAAGGATGATCGAGAATGTTGCTGTGATCCAGCTCTTGTAGGATCTCAACTGCAGCTTCTTTCTGCAGGGCAAACAGTTGGGCTAAAGACTATGCTGCAGCAAATTGACAGTGACCCTGTAAGTGGTTGACACCACTCTTCAGATTACTAGCAATGATGACCCCTGCCTCCTAATCCAACTTAAGCTTTCAATACCATCCACCATGAAGCTGCTGTCAAGACTCACTGTGGAAGGACAAGGGGCACTAAGGTGGGCTGTGTTATATTTGCGTGACATTGGTCTCTCCACTAATGGAGAGAGGTAAGAGGGAATAAAGTTTGGCAGAATAACATAAAGTTCGGCTGTGTGATTATGGATGTCTGGGAGTGCATGACGAATAGGAGGTGTGCTGGACCCGACCCTCTCTGCAGGGTCAACCCAGACATTTGCCTTCTTCTGCCTTCCTTTGGGGGACTTGTTTTTGTTGGTTTTTAGGACTCTGTGCAATTTGTCCCTGCTAACCAGTGGTAAAGTGTTTGTATGCTTTCCTCAAAATATGGTAAAATTGGTACACCATCATGGTACAGTTCATTACATGGAAGTCTCTAATATATGGTACTATATGTACACAGGGCCTGTAAATTAAATGCTGCTAGTGGGTGCAGCAATCATTGAGCCAACCAGTAAAGTAGCCTTTTAAAACATGTTTCAGGCCTGCCAATGCAGCCTGTAGCACCGTTTTTAAATTGCCATTTCGACCTGGCAAACAACCCTTTTGCTAGGCCTGAATCTTCCTTTTTGAAACTTTTAAGTCATCCCCAAGGTAGGCCCTAACCACTTCTAGGGCAGGATGTGTGATATTTAAAAAGTAAGGGCACGTGTGTTTGAGTTTTACATGCCCTGACAGTGAAAAACTCCTAGAGTCAGTTTTAGATCTAGCCTAGGCAGTGTGCATGCGCTGTGTGCAAGACCTGCTATCTTCAGTAAAAGCACTTTGATCCTGCCTGAATTTTACCATAGGCTCACTGCAGTGTCACACTTCTTTGCTGCCTCCTAACTGTTTGGCTCAGCAGATGATCACTTTCGTTACTGGCTGAGGAGCACCAACCAAGTACAATTTCCTTACACTTTCAGTGCTTATCAGATGTTTGGGAGAGTCTCTTTTTATAATTGTTTCCTGCCTGCCCTCTGGGTCGTGTTCTGATGTCATGCTCCGATGTAAGTGTTGCTTTACTTTCACTTCCTCTACACATCATCAGTGTTCATCTGATGGGAGTTGGTTTGCATGCATTCTGACTTTGTTATTTTGCTTCCATTTCATTTTTTTTCTATTGAGATGCATTTAATTTTTTTGGGTGCAGGAGAATACCATGACTCGAACATGGCTCTCCAGGTCCAAAGTCAGCAGCTCTGGATTTTACACCACATCTCACTCAAAATATTGCTGGTTTAATTTGTTTTGAGGTTATGGGCTCAGCTGGCGGCATTAGGAACATGGGTCCATGCACTTTGAACCGCCTGCTGCTTGTTTTAATTCTTCCTCTTGGTTCTGCTGTGATTGGGATGGGAGAGAGAGGATCTGCTCCTAAAGGCTATAAAATGCAATGGATTCCTTCTGTGAGGGCATCAAATGTACCAATCGATGTTAGCAGCTGCTCATAAATGAAGACGCGCTTTCCAAGATGTGTGACTACTTTCATGTCGTTTTCCCCTACTGCCAGGGGTCTCCATCCAGTGTTGGGCTTTACATTTCCTATACTTTCATGTTGTGTACACTTCTGTTGTTTTAAGTGAGTCACGCTACTCCCTAGCACCGTTACTGATTTCAGGGAGGGGCTTCATTGGTGCCGTAGTCGTCAGTCAGGAAAATGATCACTTGAAAACTAAATAAGTCAATTAATTGGGCAGCCATGGTGTGTGCGCTTCTGTTCAAGGTACGCATGTGCTTTTAATTAGCGATAGCTTTATATTTGTTCCTTAACTTTGTAATGTTCATCAGTAATGATATATTATTAGATATGCATCATATGTTGAGCAGGATAGTAAAAGGAGTTTCTTGCGTGCAGCCGATCGAAAGAACTATGTTTTAGAAAAGATAAGGTTAGTGTACAATAAAGCACCTACATATTATTACGTTTTTTGCTGTTCAGCTTCTTCCTCCTTTAACAAAGCCTATATTTTGCCACAACACCCACGTGGTCAAAAAAACATCAGAAGCATTCTTCTACAGCCGTTATAGTGGGATATATAGATGCTTTATGTATACATTTAGAGTACTTATATAATATGCGCACTTCAAACTTGATTGTCGCAAAGCATTTTATTCAGCAAAATAAGCAGATATGAGATCATGTCCTTCTATACTGGACCAATAGAGGGGGTGTTCTATCCACATCGAAATGTTTTAAAACATATAACCAAATAAATGAGCATAAAGTGCATTTTTTAAACCATATGCTGATTAAAGAGCGCCTGTTTAGAACTGCGAGGAAAATCTAGTGAAATATTCCATAATTCAAAATCTGGGGCTGTACTTACTTACAATTATTTCTCTGCAAAGTCATATCAAGTGTATGCTTATAATAAAACTGCCTGCTGCACTCTCGCTGCTCTCTGCACTGGAGGAACTAAAGGGGACATTTTCAAAACTCATGTAGAGGGCAAACTTGAAAGAATGACCTTTGACCCAAGTGACCTTACAGTCAGAACCATCACAGGAATTGATATTACTGGATAGGTTAGACTGGTCGTGGGGTGCAAGTACGAGGGATGTGAGGGATGAACTCATGCAGATAGTCATACGTATGTGCGGAGCGGGTTCATTTAAACTCACATTGGGGGGAGGAATGGTAGATATATTAGGGTGTACTTATTCCTCGAAATTCGAGGACTAGAGTTGGTGTGTGGGGAAGGATTGAAAGAGGCCTGTCCATCATTTTTTCACTATCTCTTTTTCTCAGACATCGGGTCATCTTTTATTCCTTCCCTCTTTTTTATCCTCATTTTTGTCTCTCATATCTTTCCCTCCCTATTCTTTCCCTATTCTTTCAACTGCAATGTGTCCCTTCCAGAAATATACCCTTCTATGCCTCACCCTCTACCGTCTTTTATTTTCCTTTTTTTTCTGCCGAACAGCCCCCTTTTACCAATCCCTCAATTATCCTTTCTCCCTGTCCTTCTCCAACATCCTTGTCTGCCTTCCTTTCCATTGGAGATTTTAGTTTTTTTTACTGTCGTTTAGCATTCCGTTTGGTCCATGCCAGTTATTCCTTCCATCACTATCCATCCTTTGTCTTGTCTACGTTTCCTCTTCGTTCTTTGAACTCTCTCAATTGTCCTTTTCTTTTCTCCCTTTCAAGGTTTTCCTCCCTTAATTCCTGCCTCTTGCTTCTTTTCCAGTCATCTCACCCTTTTTTCTTAAATTCCGTTTAACCTCACCCCATCATCTTCCCCCAACTTCCTAAGGTCCTTCCCACTTTCCTTCTTCCCTCCACGACTTTAAATTGCACCATTCCAATGGGGCACTATTGTGTTTTTAATTCTCCAATAGTACATTGTACTTTAAATCTCGTACACATATCTAGCATACTCGTACAGTGTGACCTCTTTCCCTTTTTGGTATGCTATTATAGGTTATTCCTCTCTCATTTTCTTCTAAGTTTATGGCATATCCGATATTGTTTTTCCCCTTCTCCGCCCCCCTTACCACTTCGTTGGCCCCAGTAGAATGTGAAGATTTATCTTTTCATCTGTTTGACAGCTGTGCTACTGGCCAGCTTGGTGATGACTCTTACCTGAATAAACTTACGTCAGCACTCATACTTCATTTGAATTTTCATTTTATCATGGGTGATCAGTCTTAGGGGTTTGCACGGGCCAGATATTGTCAACATCACTTGTGTCATGCCATCTGATGTTCTCTGTCTATCATTGGCCGAGGTGTGCCTCTTGGTTCTCTTCCCTCTTATGCCTCTCAGTAGGTTCTCCACAACAAATGGGCATATCATGAGAGCAGTTGACCTGCTTGCTTTGCCATTTCATCATACTCTACCTCAGGTTGTGTCTGGCTGTTTCCCGGGACCTTCAATGGATTGCGTTTGCAGACCCCCTTTATTGCCATGCCCAGAAGCCATCCCGGTATCTGCTGATGTTAACAAAATTTGTTCAGGTTTTGTGGCAGTACCAAAGTATGTAGGGGCTGCTGATCCCCGTGTCTGATAATTTGAGAGATGTAATAGTAAATCTTTGGTGCTGGTTTGAACCCTTTTGCAATAAATATTTTCAGTTTGAGGTTCAAGGTGCTGTAAAGTTTTCGACATGCACCTGAGATTTTTAAGTTTGTTAGTTCATTATCAAAACAAAGGAAACACATCCTTCTTTGAGGCCCGTAACATCTTTTTGCAATGTTGTTCAGTCCTGTTAATCACAATAATAATTCTTTAAATACATTCAGCCAGTCTCTGAAGGAATCTCCAAATATTAATTATGTGGCAGGAAAAGACCAAATTATGAGTCAGGGTAGACCAATTTGTGTGGCAAGAAAAGCCCAGTTATGAATTTACAACACCAATAGCTCTAACTCAAAAAAATGCGAGACCTATGTAATTACAAATGCTTGTTCATTGTTTTAAGGCCTATCTCTTCGATAGGCTATCACTAGGTTACCTTATTTCAATAATTAAGTGCTAACCTCAGATTGGGAGCAGATAGAGAAATTATGTTTGCACTGTAATGAATTGTCATTTACAAACCTCTTTAAAGGTAAATCGGATCTTCGATTACAATTTTGAAAAGGCCACTTTTAGAAAGTTGAGGTTTTCCTCCCCAAAGTTTCTGAGGCCTTTCAAGGAGTTTCCAGCTGCCTGGGCCTATTAATGGTTCCTCCATTGTTGACATAGAAAAGTCCCTCTCAGAGAGACAAACGCGCGCCCTTGTGCAAAGTGCTGCAATGATGTCTGGATCCCAGATATGTATTTTTGTTGTCATAGACTAGCACAGATCATAGGTGTGTGCCATGACATAGGTCCACCTCACTGGTTGCGGTCTTGTTAGACTGGAAGGGGAGTCCAAAGCCCTTCCCTCATAGCGGTGAAAGGATATCGTTCTTGCCAGCTGCTAAGTAACACAAGTATAGTGGTGGCAGCATACCATATAGTGATCTGTAGATGTGAACAGGCCTTTTTACCTGTGTCACTAGAGTGAGGCCTATTGACTCACTCATGTAATGTTCAGCCACTGTGTGTTTAACTCACCCTTGGCCTTCATCTAGTTAGTATGTAGTGCTGTGCAGCACATGTGTTGTATGATTGTGCTGGGTATATGTGTGCTTGTGAATGGTACAATACATGAAAGATTATGGATTCCATTTTTGGAGACCTAGGGCTGACTGGAGGACCATAACAGGGTTGAGGAATATCTCCAGACAGATTTGTGGAGTGCTACATTCCTTTGAGCTGGGTAGGATACACACTGGGCGAAGAAGAGCCAGGCTCTCTAGCACCCTTGAAAGTTTGCTCTTTGATTGAGAGAGAAAGAGAGATTATTGGAAAGGTGCCTGGGCACATCTCATACAGGAGATGGGACTCATAAGTGATTCATATGGAGTAGGGCTTGGGGTACCGGGGTATCCTTTTGATGCACATGTCACTGTGGCTGACATCCAGGTGTGAACCTCTAGTCACTCCCATAGCATGTGTGGTGGGGCTGTCAGATTTTAAGCCACTCCTGCTGTGACAGACTACTTTCTGATGGAAGGCAGGGAAGAAGAGTGGGAGCTAGAAACTGAGGCAGACCCTGACATAAACTTCTGAGACTCAGACCCTAGCTCACATTTGGTGTCTGTGACTATTAGAAAGGAAACTTGCGGTCCCGAAAATTCAAGTGTCAAGCAGCCAGTCGGACTGTGTGAGGAGGAAAAGCACTGCAAGATTTCTGTCTGTGACCAGGGCTGGAGGCTAATGCCTGCCAGTCTTGCAGCTGGGTGCACTCAGAGACAACTAAGACCACCTGCTACTGGAATCTGGAGCACCAATGCCTTCCTGCTTGTTATGACCAGTGTGGCCCGTGAGAAATAGGAGTGCACTAGAGAGAACAAGGTCCAGTGGGAGATCCTGGTGAGTGGATCCCTATAGGAAGGTGCAAAGAGGCAGCCATTGCACAGATGTGCAGGTTCAAATTGGTGACCCCATGTGCCAGAGGGGGCCACTGGGAAGTTAGCTCAGGTCAGAATCACTGCAGGGCTTATTGGGCTGAGGCCCATGTGTGAAGTGAAGTCCGCGATCCTGTATGCCAGGTGAGGCTGTCATGAACATTACTGCTGTGATGATCGGGCAATAGCCCATGTACAGAAGAAAGTCATCAATCCTAAATCCAGGTGGGGCTGCTGGGAAGATTACTGCAGGGCAGATTGAGTCATAGCCCTTGTAAAAAGGAAAGTCAATGACCCCATATAACAGTTGGGGTTGTTGCGAAGATTACTGTTGTGCCGATCAGGTCATAGCCCATGTGCTGTGCAAGGGCCATGACACAGAATGTCAGGTGGAGTCTCCTGAAAGGACAGGGATCTTTGCTGAGCCATCATGGTGATGAAAGGCCACTGTAGTGCCCATGCAGTCCCGAGCCCTGACTGAGGATCAGAACAGGAGCAAACCACCCCTTCACCCATGGGAAGGATCAAAGGAACTTGCCTTCTCACTGGAGGAAGAGCTGTGGACGCTCAGCCGCTGCCCCAGCCAAGCTGTGTGTGCTACTTAGCAACAGCAGTTGCTACTGCTCCTGGCAGAAACTCCAGTTGCACCATCTTCACATTAGTGGGTAACACTGATCACAGGACTGGAAGGCCAGGGGAATATAGAGCTTTGGGTGCTGGAACACTTTTGACTTTTATCAGAGTCGGACTGGGACTCCTGACACTCGGACTACTAGTGTGGCCTAACCTGAATGTCACCTAAAGTGAATGGAGAATAGCCAGTACCACTAGTTAGATGGAAGTGGGATTCGGGGACCTTCATATTGAACACTATGCCGTATTTCTCTTTGAGATCGTGTAAAATCATTTATTCTTGCTATTGACTGTACTTTGAGTTGTAAGCCTGCGTTCATCCGCCCTGTATCTACCTCCATCTGCCTATCGAGAAGCCTTGGACTGCTCAAACCCACACTGCCACTAAAAGTCAAGTGCTGAAGCAGCACTTGGCCAAGGTGCTCAGGATCCATAGTAGGTCAGGCCTGATGTCACAGGAATTGAAAGGCCACAGGTTTGCCTAGTAGCTCCTGCTTGCCTCATGACCCTCTGATAGCAGTTCTGACACCCATCAAGAATGTGTATTGGGCCCAGACAGTAGAAAATAGGACCCGAATGTAGCTTTGAGAGGGTCTTACTGACAGGATAACTGTGGATGAGCTGTACCCTGCTCTGATTACATTTCAAAGGTTTTTAAAGGAGGAGATAAGGGTCATGGTGGAGGAAATCATCCGGGTTGAGCCACAGCTATTCGGATCACAAGTGCAGCAGACATCCATTGCAAGGAAGATGGAGCTATGGCAGAGAGTCGTCGACAGGGTCAATGCCGTGGGACAGCACCCCAAAACAAGGGATGACATCAGGAAGAGGTGGAACGACCTACGGGGGAAGGTGTGTTCCGTGGTTGCAAGACACCAGGTAGCCGTACAGATGATTGGTGGTGGACCCCTTCCTCCTCCCCCACAACTAACAACATGGGAGGAGCAAGTCTTGGCAATAATGCATCCAGAGGGCCTCAAAGGAGTAGCAGGAGGACTGGACTCTGGTAAGTCAAATCTTTACTACTATATCCTCCACCTTCCCTGCATGTCACACAAACTCATACCCCGACCCTCACCCCCATCACTCCACCACCTCACAAATACCCCACTATCACAGCCCACCCATCCCAATACAAAGCCCTGCATGCAACATCTATACATGGACTCCCATCACAGACCTGCATGGACACCCATCACAAAAGCATGCCCATTAGAGAGAATCACCTAGCCCACAAAATCACCACGCAAAGCTGACAGGGCTATCACAACCATACAGGGAAACACACCCATGCACAAGATGGCACACACAGATACAATAACACTGCATTTACATCCCCACAGGACCTCCACTCAATGTCACCGGAGAGGAGGTGCCACCAACATCCAGTCCCCCCACAGAAGAGGCCCACAGTGATGACAGCAGCTCTGCATGTCTGGATCAGGATGACCAACCTGGCCCATCAGGGACCTCTGGACAGTCGATTACCCAGGCACAGTCCCATACCACCACAGACCCTCCTCCCTCAGGAAACACCAGCACAGCACCTACTCAGCGGACCCATACCACTGTCCCTAGGACATGTCAATCAGCAGTGTGTCCAAGACTACAGGGACCCCAGGCAACCCCACAAACCTAAGACAATCAGGGACCTGGGGTCAGTGGGCACATGGTTCAGGGAACAGAGGCACAGGACAACAGGGAAGCTGGGAGGACTGCTGTGCGACAGGGGGAGGAGAGGCCCAGGGAACCCACTCTCCACAAGGCACTTGCAGGGATCCTGGGAGCATACCAACATTCCCTGGAGACCTTGGGCCAGATACTGGCCAAGTTGCAGGCGACCCAGTGGCTGTAGGAGGGACAGTACCTGGGGATCAGGGAGCACCTGAAGGACATCCACACCATCCTGGTCACCATTGCAGGGGTGCTGGATGACATGGCCAACACCATGATGGAGGGAGTGGCACACCAACGGGCCCCTGACACTATCCACACCGAAGAACAGCCCTCCACCTCCGCCGGAGCTAGTGGACAGGAGGCCCGCCACTGGAACAACAGGCCACCAGCACCTCACCCCCTACAGAAGGAGAACCACCCTGCAAACGGCCCCCTGCGATCCAGGCAGAAGCCAGAGAACATTGCCAAGACCCCTGGCAGGTAATAAGACTCTCCTGATTGTCACCCTTGTGTCCCACTCTGTTACCCTGTCCAGCTTGAACTGTCATTGCTCTCCTTCCTATGCCCCATTGGACAATACACCTGTGATACAAAGAGACTGGACTCTAAATGGACATTCCTTCACCATCACCCAAGCCCATTGCACACCCCCCTCAACCTCTTAGCACTTAAATGAAATCCCTTTGAACAAATACAAGTCTGGAGTCTGACAATTGATTGAAATATGTATTAGTTCAACAATCTGTAAACATTGCAATTCATATGTACAGTTATATATACATTGGTATGACCTGTAGTGGGCAGCAGTAAACACACCAGGAGCCAGAGTGGGGCACAGAGATCTGAAAATAGAGATGCCAAAGGGGACAGTAAGTGGCCATAGACATAGGGAAATCATGCAGCCATGTCCAATGTCTCTGGAGTTGAGCCATCACATATGGGATGCTGCTATTCCTCAAGATAAAGGCGTCATGCACAGAGCCAGGATACTTGGCATCCACATGGGAGATGTACTGGTCTGCCAAACACACCATCTGCACATTCAGAGAGTGATAGTTTTTTCTATTTGTAAACACATGTTTGTTTCTCCGGGTTGGGGGACAAATGCTACATGGGTACCATCAATGGCATCAATGATGTTGGGGATATGTCCCAGGGCATAAAAGTCAGACTTCACTGTGGCCAAACCCTCCACCTGGGGGAATACAATGTAGCTGCGCATGTGTATCAGCAGGGCAGGCAACACTCTGGTCAACAAGTTGGAGAACATTGGCTGAGACATCCCGAATGCCATGGCCACTGTTTTTGGAAGGAACCACTTGCCAGGAAATGGAGCACTGACAGGACCTGCACTAGAGGGGGGATACCTGTGGGCTGGCGGATAGCTGAAATCAGGTTTGGCTCCAATTGGGCACACAGTTCTTGGATCGTGGGCCGATCAAGTCTGTAGGATAGGATAATGTGTCTGTCCTCCATTGGTGCCAGGTCCACCAGGGGTCTGTACACTGGAGGATGTCTCCATCTCATATTCATCCTCAGCAGTTGAAGTCTAGGGAGGAAAACGGTGAGCAGATCTATTATAACAATGATGCATATCTTCATTTACAGAACCAGTATGTGAATCCAAGAGTTAGTTGGTGTGCCAATGTCTGCTGTGATGCAGTTAGGTGCCATGGCCTGTGCCCTCCTGAAATGGCGGCTGCCTGACCTGTGAGGAGGGAAAAGTGGAAATGAGGTAATTCCGCTGCCGTTGAGCACCATTGCGGTCGGCGGTCGACGTCCGCTGCACAACTTCGCATTGGTTAACATTAGGCCCAAGGGGTTCCAGGAGCCAATGACAATGCACGCCGGCGGTGACAGTACGCACCGCCACAGACGTGACCGCCATTTTATATCTGTTCACTCAGTTGCTACCTGACCTTCAACAGGAGAGGACCTACACTGCAAGTGCTGCTGTGACCTGTGTCTGGAAGCGACAATGGCTCATGTGTCTGGGGAAAGGGCCCCTGCCTTCACTTCAGAGGAGTTGGAGAGAATGGTGGATGGGATCCTTCCCTAGTACACTTTACTCTATGGTCCTCCAGACAAACAGGTGAGTACACTGTGGGCATGATGAGTGGGCCATGAATGTATGGAGTGCTGTGTGTGTAAGCCACATGTATGGGGGGACTGAGGTGAATGTAGGCTGAATCCACCGACGGTGAAGGCACCAGTGGGACGGAGGACGAGGGGAGCACCACGATGGAGACAGGAGGGGACACTACAGACAGCGACTCCTCCTCAGATGAAAGCTCCCTGGTGGTGGCGGACACCTCTGTGCCCACCCCAACAACAGGTACAGCCGCCACCCCCTGTGCCAGCACCCCCCTCCCAGCAGCCCCTCAGCATGTTTCCCGTGCCCGCTCACCCAGGAGGGTGGACATCTCCTTTGCTCCAGGCACCTCAGGCCCTGCCCCAGTCAGCCCTGCTGCCCTCAGTGAGGAGGCTATTGACCTCCTGAGATCTCTCACTGTTAGGCAGTCAACCATACTGAACACCATCCAGGGTGTTGAGAGACATTTGCAGCAAACAAATGCATACCTGGAGGGCATTCACTCTGGCATGGCGGCCCAACAGACAGCATTTCAGGCTCTGGCCTCAGCACTGATAGCAGCCATTGTCCCTGTATCCAGCCTCCCCCCTCCAACTTCCTGTACCCAGTCCCAATCCCCTCAACCTCGACCCCTCAACCTCTTCCCTACCACTCCACCCCCTGTCCTTCACCTCAAGACAGGGTGGCCAAAACCCAGCCCAGCACCTCAGCCACCAAATCGACATCCACTGTGGTGTCTGCACCTGCCAGAGGCTCAAAGGGGGCACCCGTCAGCCCAGCCAGTGTGCCACCAACCCTGCCAAGGGCAAGAACATTCCACCACCTGGCTAGGTGAAGAAGGGGACAGCATCCAGCAAGGGGAAGGAGCCACAACCACCCAGCAAGGCCACCGCAAAGACTCAAGCTGCCAGACCCAAGGTGACACCACCATCTGGCAAGGGCAGGAAGGGGCACAAAACATCAGCCAAACCATGTCAGCCATCCGAGCCTGCAGCTGAAGGCCTGGTGGCTACCAGCACAACCGCCAGCACCGGCACCTGCACCGCGGGCAGCACCGCCGCAAGCACTGCCGCAAGCACCACTACTGTCAGCAGCAGCGGCCCCAGTGGGCAACCGTCCAAGGCTGCAGCAGAAGGGCTGGAGCCTCTCCCTACCACTGGCAGCACTGGCACCTGAACTGCGGCCAGCACCGGCACCTGCACCGCCGCAAGCACCACCGTAAGCACTGCCACCTGCACCGCTGACAGTAGCACTACTGCCAGCAGCAGCAGCCTCAGTGGGCAGCCGTCCGAGGCTGCAGGAGAAGGGCTTGAGCCTCCCCCCACCACTGGTAGCACTGGCACCTGCACCGCAGCCAGCACCGCCACCTGCACCGCTGACAGTAGCATCACTGCCAGCAGCAGCAGCCCCAGTGGGCAGCCATCTGAGGCTCAGGAGAAGGGCTTGAGCCTCCCCTCACCACTAGCAGCACCAGCATCGGCCCTACCAACACTGTCCAGCTATAGCCACCGGGGGATGGACTGTAGCCCTCCCTCCATGGGCTATCATGCATCCTGGCCACTGCAAATCTCATGGCTCTGACACCCAGGTGAGGGACTGTGACCTGGCACCCCCAATGTGCTGCATCACTGGGCACAAAGCCCCCTCCAGAACCAGTGGAGAAAGGCATCCACTCACCCTATCCTTGGCAGGATGAAGCACACTGGGCACCAAGCCCCCTCCAGAACCAGTGGAAGAAGGCATCAACTTGAGAGACTGTGGCGTTGCACTCCCCAGGACCAAACAGTGGGCAAACTACCCACTTGAGAGACTTGAGAGACTGTGGCTTTGCACTCCCCAGGACCAAGCAGTGGGCAAACCACCCACTTGAGAGACTTGAGAGACTATGGCTTTGTACTCCCCAGGACCAAGCAGTGGGCAAACCACCCACTTGAGAGACTTGAGAGACTGTGGCTTTGCACTCCCCAGGACCAAGCAGTGGGCAAACCACCCACTTGGGAGACTTGAGAGACTGTGGCTTTGCACTCCCCAGGACCAAACAGAGGGTATGGAGCCCCCTCCAGGAGCAGTGGAGTACTACCATCTTCCAGCTGAGGTGCCCCCCTTCCCTTTCCCCCTGAGGTGCCTGTGTGTTTTTGACCTGATGCCCCTGCAGTGTTCTCTCCGTTTTGAGGCAGGAGTCAAGTGTGGTCTTGGCCTATATGTTATAACCCAGTGGGCCACGGACTATTTTCGTGTGGATATTGTGCCTCATTTTGTATATAGTGTATATATTGGAAATACTGTTTATTTATTTATGAATGTTTTTCTCTAAATTTCTAATATTACACTAATTTGACTCCATTCATATTGTCCTTGCGTTATTTCAGAGGGTTACGGGGTATATATGTAATGTTGTTGCATGTATTTGTGTGTATGGTGTTTGGGGTGAGGGTGAGGGTGGGGGTGTTGCGTGTTGCGTGTGTGCGTCACTCTCTTTTTCCTCCCCCCTGCCCTGTGTACTAGGTGCAGTACTCACCGTGGTCGTCGTCGCTGGCGTTGATACTCCTGGTAGATGAGAAGATACACCAGCATGGGTAACACATGTAGTTCGGGCTCCATGGCGTCCTGGTTCTTCCTTGAGTGTCGAGAGGTGAGTGGTTTCCCTTCAAAGTACTGTTTCCGCTGTGCTTTTGATGGCGTTGGTACCGCCCCGGAAAAGGTGGCGGATGGGCGGGTTGTAATGAGGTGGGTGGTACATTGTCTTTCGCCTGGCTGTTGGCGGTTAACGCCGTGGCGGTCGGAGTGTTAAAGTGGCTGTCTGTGTTGGCGGTTTCCGCCATGGTCATAATTCCTTTTTTGTTACCACAAGCCTGTTGGTGGTATTACTGCCGCTTTAACACCGACCACCAGGGTTGTAATGAGGGCCTAAGTGTGGCATGCAATCCTTTCCAAGATGACCTCACTACCATTGTGACTGAATGAGGAATTCAAAACTCAGCTGCAACAGAAACTGATAGTAAGGCTCTCTTCCTGGTGCACTTAGAACCTGCAGTCATTGTCTCGCAACATTGAGGGCCATATTTATGACAACGTTTGCGTCGCTCTTGCACCACACAATGTAGTACAAGAGCGACGCAAACCTTACGTCAGAATTTTAAAACCACTTTGTGTGGCTTTGATTGGCTTCAAAAATCTGGAGTGATGCAACGCAGCACAAATCACTGCTTTGCATTACTCTGCACAGGGGAAGCATTCCATGGGCATTGCGTGGGTGTTCCCAATCAACTACCATGGTTTTAAATGCATTTCCAGATTTACCAAACCTGATGAACCTGGGAATGCTCCAAAAAGATACGCATCCCAAGGAGAGGAGTGGAAAGGAGAAATATTTTTATTTCACCTAATTTTTTCCCCAATCTAGACCTTCATTCTGCAGCACATATAGAAAGAGGAATGAAGTACTCAATCCTGTCTACACTACAGGCACCCTTGCACCATGGCGCAAGGGTGCTTCCATTGGTGCTACGCTGCCAAAATGCTGGCAGCACAAGGTAAAGGACAAGAAGGCACCATATTGGATAAATACAGTGCATTCCTGCCCTTTCCCTGTGATGCAGGGCAGCGCAGAAAGGTGACATAAATATGCTCCTGAATGTTCGTGGGTTTCTCATTTGCCATTGAATCTGTCAACAGTTCTTTCCCTTCATTTGCACCTCAGGTCCCTTTCTCTGGTATTAGACCTGAAATACCTGGAACAGTTTTAGTTGTTTTCCTTTTGGATCCCTTTATTTGAAGAGTATCCCAGAGTCTATGATCTGTGTGTACCTCTTCAATTCTCCTCCAGTTAACCATCCAAAGGCTGGAGGGTAGATAGTCATTATTTGATTTTTATCTAATGTTTGTTGCCAAAATGGTTTAAAAAGAAGTTGGCTGGGTCTCCATAGGTACAGACGTAGAATCTCTCTCCCTCTATCCTTCCCTTTCCCATAACGCTTTCCTTTTGATGGGTCTAGCCAGACCTACCTTTCATTTAGAGATACAGGGTAATTACCCGAACAAACACATCTTTCCTAACATTATGATGTCTTTCTTATGTTGTATGTAGCCAGAGTGGTTTAGTAGCTTACACTTGTGTAAGTGTAGTTAGCCAGAGCTGCCTCCCAGTTCCATTCCTCATACTTTGGCTTGGCACAAACACATTTGCTCAATGTTACTCAGAAATAAAATGCATGTGCATGATAATGTTGCCAATTGTAACCAGTATGGGAGACAAACTGGTCTGTAACACTCATTGTGTCAATGATGGGAGAAAAATGGCTGAAGTTGAGCATGTAAACATTATGGTGTCTGCTTTATCAGCACAATGACCACATTGCCTAGTGAATGAGATGACTTAATGACAGTGATAACTACTGCAACTCTGTTGCTCTCAGCTGGCTATTGCTCAGGGACAATTGCTTGTTATCCACAGTGCACATCAGAAATGCCCCTTCTTTTTTCTGTTACTACTTTCTGCAGGAGGTAATCAGAGGTTGGAGTAGAGCAGTGAAAAGTTCCCCATGACTTTTTTCTGTACAAGTTAATGTATGAAATTGGGTTACAGGTTGAGGGGGGTGAAACCCTACTCAAGTAGAATCCACAATCTCTTTCAGGGTGAAACACAAGCAAACCCCAAATAACTTGTGCTTAACCTTGTGGCAGCCTGGCACAAAAAGCAGTCAGGGTTAACTTAGAGGCAATAGGTAAAGTATTTATGCAGCACTTCAAACATTAATAAAGTAAAAACACAACAGAAAACATTCTCACACTAATTTGAGGAACATACACTAATGTTTAACAAATTATTTGAGGCCAAAATGACAAAAATCCAATCAATAGAACTAGAGATGTGAAATGTCAAAGTTTTATGTAAAAACAGTGCTTAAAACCACAAAGCACCAACTGTACTTATATGGTCATGCTGGACCAGAACAAAGTCACAAGTTCAGGCTGATCACGATGGAGCGTGCGCTAGCTATAGGGACCAAGCTAGGCCCATTGAACAAAAGTACCTTATTTCCTGGTTTGTGGACCGTTGCAAGATCCCATGTCAAGCATGCATCACACAGAGGTGATTCCAAGGAGCTGCAAAGTTGCGATGTGGAGTCCTACTTTGTCCTCGAAGAGGTAATCAACAAGGGCCTTGGGGTGCAGAGGCCTGCGTTGAAGATGTGTCATGCACAGGTGGTTCCAATGAGCTGTGGGATTGCGCTGGGAAGTCCTGGATTGCCATTGAGGAGGCAGTTGACAGGGAGCTTGCACTGGGAAGGCCTGCTTTGAGGATCCGTGGTGCTGTGTGGTTCTGAGATTGCGAGCTGCAATGTGAGGCTGGCGGTTCCAATGCAGCTACAAGGAAATGCATCATGCTGCATCAGTTCTGCTTCATAGGTCCACAGCTGGGCTGTCAGAGCAGTTCAGGCCCACTTTCAAGGGACCAGAACGTGGGGCACCACTTGGGGGCAGGATTAACAGCAGGCAGAGCCCAGGTGCTGGGTTCAAAGTGATTGGAGTCTTTTCTGTCCTTGATTAGGAGGCCCGCCAAATAGCCCTTGGAGTCACTTTGGTGGTCAAGGGTTATAGATTCAGGTCCAGTCCTGCACTCAGATAGCGTGGCAGCAAGGCAGCAGAGTAGCATTCCTTTTTTCAGAGCAGCACAGCAGTTCTTCTGAGTCTTCCACAGGCCCAGAGGCGTACTGAAGAGTTGTGTCTAAGGGCCCATTATTTATGTCTGGTGTCCACTTTGAAGTGGGAGAAGGTTCTGGAGGTTTCACACCCAGAGGTTTTTGGAATTTCCAGGCTCACGGGGTCACATAAGAATAGGGTCACACCCTTTGTGAGTGCACCCATGCAGGGCCTTTGTGATTTGCAAATGTGATAGGTAACAATTTCTCATCAAGTCAGAGATGGCCCATTCTGCCAACACCTATGCTATTTTGTCTCACTGCCTGGGAGCAAAACGCAAAGAACAACTGTCACATACACCTGGTCATGTGACCTAGGATGCAGAATTTAGGCACCTAGGGCCAGATGTAGGTACTTTGGGTTTTGCGACTCGCAAATTACGAGTCAGAGCGACTCGCAATTTGCGACTCGCAAAACCTTACGCACAACAGTGTCCCTGACACTGTTTGCAACTCGCAAGGGTGTCGCAAATGCCCACCCCATAAATATTCATGAGGTGGGTCGCAATTTGCGACCCCCTTGAGAATCGCGGCACTCTCAGGGATGGTGGCCTGCTGGAGACAGCAGACCACCATGTCTGTGACTGCTTTTAAATAAAGCAGTTTTTTTTTTGTAATGCAGCCTGTTTTCCTTAAAGGAAAACGAGATGCATTACAAAACTAAAAAATGAAACGTTTTTGTTTCATTTTTTCAGAGCAGGCAGTGGTCCATAGGACCACTGCCTGCTCTGGAAAAATGTTTTTAATGCCATTCACAAAGGGCCCTTTTGCGAATGGGTAGCACCCATTTGAAAGGGGTGCTAACTGCGATTGGTTTGCGACCGCGTTCGCGGTCACAAAGCAATCCTGCATTGCACTGCGACTCGTTATTGGGAAGGGGACACCCCTTCCTAATTGCGACTCGCACACCTGTTTTGCGATGCAGTACCCAGTTTACCGAATCGCAAAACGGGTTTTGTGCATTGCAAAGTGCAGTTTGCGACGTGCAAACTGCTTCCTACATCTGGCCCCAAACGATTAGAACAAGATAATGTAAACTTCGTAAAACTGGCATTTTCAGAATTGTAACTTAAAATCTGACTTTACCATTAAGGAGGGTTTCAAATAACAATTCCTTAGACAACAATTTCAACCTTCCTATGTGCTCTCATTTGAAAGTTACCACTTAATAAATGTAACAAGGGAACCCAATGTTATCCTGTGGGTGGTGTAGGCTTCACAGTAGTGAAATAAATGTAGGAATTGTTCACTAGCACGGCATGTAAAAGTCAAACGTACATGTCCAACTTTTTAAATACACTGCACCCTGCTCTGTAGGCTGTTTAGGGCCTACCAAGGGGTGATATATATGTGTTAAAAAGAGAGGTTTGGGCCTGGCAAGAGGTTTACCTTGCCACATTAAAATGGCAGTATAAAACTGTGCACCCATGCTGCTAAAGGCAGAACTGAGACGTGTTAAAAGGGCTACATAAGTGGGTGGCACAATGAGTGTTACAGGTCTACTAGCGGCATTTCATTTACAGGTCCTGGGCACATGTGGTACCACTTTACTAGGGACTTACAAGTACATTATATAGGACAATTTGGTGTAAGCTAATGTTACCATGTTTAAAGGAAAGAGTGCAAGCACTTTAACACTGGTTAACAGGTCTATAGTGTGCAGCTTCCTAAAGCCAGCAAAAATTAAGTCATCAAAAACAGGAGGCTGCAGCCAAAACTTTGGGGGAAAACCATGCCACAGATGTCAGGTCCAACACTTTTTATCAAAAGTTTCTCACTAGAATAGTTTGACTGGAAGTTGACAGGGTCTCCAGAGGTACGGACGTAGCCTCAGTCTCTCTCTCTCTCCTTCCCCATAACCCTGTCTTTCCCAAGGATCTAGTCAGACTTACCATTAATGTCAAAGTACATGGTAGCTACCCGAATAACCACATTTTTCCTATCATTATTATGTCTTTGTGATGGTGGATATAGCCAGAGTGATTTAGTAGCCTATATTTGTGTAAGTGTAGTTACCTAGAGCTGCCTCTCAGTTCCACTCCTCATACCTTGGCGTGGCAGAAGATTCCTGTGCATGATATGGTTGTGAATATTGAACAGTATGGAGGAATACAAAGTGGTCTGTAACACTCACAGTGTTGATGATGGGAGTAAAAAAGACACTGGAGTTGGGCATATCAACATAATGGTGTCTGCTTAATCATCAAAATTACCACCTTACCTAGTGAATGAGCTGCCTTAATGGTAGTTACAACTATTGCAACTCTACTGCACTCAACTGACTTTTTCTCAGGAACAATTGCTGTTTAACTATAGAGCAGAACAAAATTACCCCTTCTGTTTTTCTAGGCTTACCTTCTGTGGGAGGTAAGTAGGGGTGGGATTAGACGACTGAAGTGTTTCCCAGTGCTTTTGCATCATACATGTTTGCTTCTCTTTGTACATATTTGTATTGAGAGCTTTGTACGTTTCCAGGGCATTGCACACCATCTGAGGTACAAAAAGGCCAGGGATTCTTTTTTTAAATATCTTTATTACATTTTCTGAAGTGAGTAAAGTAAACAACAATATGGAGGATCCAGAATAACACTGTTAAAGGAGACATATTACATAGTAGTGAGCATGCAGCGTCATAAACATCACTATGAATGAAACAGCACATGAAGGGAGAACCCTGCTCTTGTATGTTACTCGATCGTCCATATATATGTCCATGCCCTTTATCCATTCACCTAAAGTGGGGACCTCCGGCACCCTCCAGTGTTTCGCCGCATCCATCTTCGCTACAATCAAACCCATGCATTATCCCTCGGAGTCATTCCTCGACACCGACGCTGCACCACAGTAAGGAATCGATACATCGCTAGTCCAGTGGGAAAAGAATCCATGCATCACCGGCCGGGCAGGAAAAGCAGCCATGCATAGCCAGCCGGGCTGGAAAAGAATCCATGCATTGCCTGTCCAGCATTAAAAAATAAGCAACGCATCTCTTGCTTTTCTGAGGCATCAACCTCCTTTACGGCCCGCATCGTCTTTGTTTTTTACGCACCCAAGATACTCTGTGTTATAAGTAAACAACCCCTGTTTTCTCAGGATTATGACTCTTTTAAACCTTTAAAAAGTGATAACTTTATTTGTGTTTGTTGAATTTTTGACATTTTGGACTTGTTTGATTTAAATAAATATCGGTTATTTTTCTAAACTGATGTGAGGTCCTTTTGTGGTGTTTTCACTGGGTTACTGTGTGTGTTTGTACAAATACTTTACACATTGCCCCTGAGATAAGCCTGGCTGCTTGTGCCAAGCTAAAGGGGGTGAGCAGTGGTTATCTGAGTTGTATATCTCTCTTACCCTGACTAGAGTGAGGTTTCCTACTTGGAGAGGGAGTAAACTGATTGCCAACTAGAGACCCCATTTCTAATAATACGTGCATTAAATGGCCTTAGTCCCCAACTCCTCCATAGTCAATCTACCCTCAAGCAAGCATATTCGGGTATACCAGCCCCTGACAGCCCTCAGCCAGCCAGGCTTGCTGAAGTTGCACATATTTAAGATATTGGTTCTGATAAAGATGATAATCCCATTGCAGGGAGATGGAGGGTATTAAATCTACATCTTCCAGCACATTCCTTGTATTGGAGATGCCAGACAGATCCCAAGACTCAAACCCTCTCACTCTGCTTCCTTCCCACAGAAGAGTTTCCCTAGTAACCTTGAACACCCAATAAGAATCCTGGAAGCACACCTCAACACTCCCAACCCATTTCACCGGGAGCAACCTGTCTGCACAGGTCTCATCAGAAATATAATGGAAAGGAGAGCATGACTATATTCGGGCCCCCTCCAGCACATAAGCTGGGTGGTCTTTTGATGCAAACAGCCAGTCGTTAGTAGGTATGAGGTGTGCTGCCTAATTGTAGGCCCATACATCCAGAAGGGAGATACCCCATTATAGGAGTTCCTCTGGAGTGAATGTAATGCTGCTCTGGGGTGCTCCCAGTGGCCAGGGATTCTTGATCTATAAGTTGGTATGACAAGATGAGGAAATGCTACCGTTGCACTATTTTTGTGCTATTTTAGTTTAATGGAGGCAATAGACTATATACCTTTTTAGCAGAGCCCTATTCCAATCAAGCTAGTTTAGTGGAAAACAACAGAAGTGCTCTCACACTTTATCCAGGTTGGAACGGAGGCAGTGGCTCAGCTTGGCTGCACCAGAGATAGGATGCTGTACATGCTGAATTGCAACAGAGGAATAAGACACAGTAAAAAGCAAACTCTTGTCATTTTGTAACAAATAGTTATGATAACTCATGATCTGACTGTGAGGAAGAAAGTCCCCACCAACCTGTGCAGCTGTAACATCGCCTTCATTTTTCTTCTATCCCGGACAGTTACCGACATTTTGATTTTGTGAGTGGTTTTTGGGGGTCTCTCATCCAGAGTGATCTGGTACCACCATAAAAGGGAACATTTCAGGACACCAATTTGGGGGACTGGTGGCAGCATTTTTTTGTTTTTGGGGTGGGGTAACTAAACAGAAGAATGCTGCCTATCAAGCGCTGGATGCCTGTGGTGTTCCTGATAACTTGGTTAAGGTTGCCCGAGGTAAACACTTACTTAGCCATTCTGCCAGTCCACAATAATGTTCATGTGTGAAGTGTCTGTTGTCTCCATAAACAGGTAACAAAAGGAGGAAAAAGCCTACTTAACAAAATCCTCCCAGTAAGGATTCAAGATGTTGGATCATGCAGAAAATGGAATTTCTCAAGCCGCCATGTTGATTGGGCTGCGATAAGGAGAAAAATACAAAATAGCCACCACATGAGGGGCTGGAACAGGGTATGACTCCACCTTCCTTTTCAGTAATCAGGAAGGCTTACCAAAATGTGTCCCAATGTAGTCCAGCTCCTCACCTGATGTGGCCCGAGATTTCCATCCATAGACGCAGGAGAGCCTTGTGCTGCAATTCCAGCACTCACCTGCAGGCAGAGAGGACTACGCCATAAGCCAAGGAACGACACACCACTGCACCAGAATATAGCAATTTAGCTGTTGTCTCCTATGAATAAGAGTCCAATTAAGACATGCTAAATGGGCAGCCTGGAATGTGAGCTAAGTCACAGAAATGACATATAACTGCAACCCGCTCTCCACAGGCAGACACAAGCTGCAAGCTTCTCTGACTGCCTGAGCACCAGAGCCTATTAGAGGATGAAGCCTGCAGATCCAACTCTCCTACTGAACAACCTAGATTAAATTTTCCCAGAGGCTTGGGACAGATGGGGACACCTAAGTGTTTATTATTTTTCGTGTATATAGGATGTTTGAAAAAAGTATGAGCACAACACTTGATTGGGATCAGTGAAATGTTGGCACACAATATGTTGTGATTACCCTTAGCTTTTTTTGTACGTAGTTTCAACACTGAAGATAGATGCTGCCCACAGACAACATCCCCACTAACAACCACATCTTACAATTCTTGTTCTTTATTACAGGACACTCTGGAGGAAATACGAATGCATTCCCACATAAGCACCACACTGGACATTACTGGAGTGCATAGAGAGGAGAAGACCTTTCCAGACTCCAATTTGAAGAAGGAACCTTTGTCCCAGCCTGACTAGCTTGATCATTTTAATCTTTGGAAAGTCCTGACTCCAACTCCTTTGGTTGATAACCCAACTAACTAAGCTTGGATGCATAACTTGGAACTTTCCTTTGTTTATTTAACACCTTTAGGGCTGGGAAGTGCAAATGCTTTACTGTAGTTTGTGCTTGCAAAACATGGAGCTAAGTTCTGCCTGTTCCTCCTGGCTACAAAACATTCCTTAAGCACCTCCTGAAGCTCTGCTGTCTCACCTTGTCTTGCTGGTGCAGTACTTTGAATTTCCTCCTATCCCCCCTCCTTCTAGAACCCGAAGCAGAGTTGCCTAAGAAAATTACTGTTACAAGTGCACATAAGCAAAGTGGCACTCTGCCTGTTGAGCAGACTTAATTTGTGGACCAACTTTCATTATATTACTTTCTTCACTGACCAACCAATTGGTGCTGTTGTCTACCATTCTGTTGGCTTGCCAGGTATCCAGGTCAACAGGGTCCTGCATTAATTTGTCTGTGTCATACAGTGGTCTGACATCCATCATTAAATACATTATTCACCCCTTGGTGAGAAACAGCTTTTCCATACTGTAGGAAGACAGATTACCTGGTGAGTCAAATTATCCAACCACCATGCACAACTAGCTCCTATTCAGGCAAACAGTATCCCTTAGTTGTACAGAACTGAGCTGGAAGGTTACTTCAGAGAAATGTGTATTTGGAATCAGCAGTATCTATGTAACACGTTCACAAGATGGGGGCAAGGAGCCTCCTAACTTTGAGTACTATTATGCAGCTGCCCAATTAAAGTGGCCCGTGCATTGGTTGGGGTAGGATTCACCCAGTAGGGCTCTGGGATTCTACACTATGTGCTAGGAGGAAAAACTATTATTGAGTGGCTTATGTTCCCAATGCACTCTTCCCCATGAATGGGTAGATTGGCCATAACAGCCACATTTGCTGGAGAAAATATGTACCCTATGCCCCACAGATGCCGTTTTCCTTGGTCTCGGCCCTTATGGAAGTTGGAGTAAGGTTCAACAAGCATCCCTGGGTCAATGCAGGATTTCTAGAGCTGGGTGAGTGTTGGAAATGGGGTTTCTGGTTGGCTAGGGTGTTAGAAATGGGGTCTCTAGTTGGCAGTGGTTTGCATTCTGTCCAAGTAGGGACTCTCTCTCTTGTCAGGGTAATGGAGCCACACAGCTAAGATAACCCCTGCTCACCCCCTTAGTAGCTTGGTACGAGCAGTTAGGCTTATCTCAGAGGCAATAGATAAAGTATTTGTACACACACACAGTAACACAGTGAAAACACCACAATATCACTCAACTCCAATTTAGAAAATTAGCCAATATTTATCTGAGTTAAACAAGACCAAAACTACACAAATCCAACATACACAATTAAATATATCACTTTTTAATGTTTAAAAGAGTCTTAATCTTGAAGAATCAATTTTTGCATCCTAATAACACACAGTACCTTGGGTGCGTCAAAACAAAGATGATGCGGGCAGCAAAGGAGGTGATGCCTCGGAAAAGCAAGCTTTGCGTCAATTCTTTTGCAGCTGGACGGGTGATGCGTTGATTCTTTTCCCGCTGGGTTGGCGATGAGTTGATTCTTTTCTTTGTAGGAAAGGTGCCGAGTGGAATGCTTACTGTGGTGCTGCATTGAGGAAGAGAAATGATTCCCAAGTGTGATGCGTGGAGAAACCAGATGCACAGCAAAGATGAATCAATGCCAAAGCAGAAGATGCATCACATCCGCAGCCGCAAGACATGTGCTGTGTCAATTATTTGGCTGCGGTACAGGCGCTGTGTCGATTTTTCAGTTACAATGGCCCGGTGCGTGGATTTTTCTTCAGGTCACCAGCTTCCATTTTCAGGGGCCCAGGGACTAGATTTGGCACCACCTGGCAAATCAGGACTCTCAGCAGAAGAGCCCAAGCAGTGGCAGATGAAGCCTTTGATGTCCCTGAGACTTCGTAACAGTGGGCAAGCTCAGTTCAAGTCCTTGGAGAACCTCGGAAAGCAGGTGGTAGAAAGCAGAGTCCAGTCTTTTCAATCCCACGACAGACGCAGCAGGCCAGCACAGCAGAGTAGCAGGCAGAGTGGCAGTTCCTCCTACAGCATCCATCTCTTCTTCCTGGCAGAATGTCCTCAGTCCGCAATTGTTCTAAAGTTGTGGGGTCAGCAGTCCAATACTTATACCCATTTCTTCCTTTTAAGTAGGCAAACTTTAATGGAAAGTCTTTGTAGTGCACAAGACCTTACCTCTCCCTGTCATGGCCCCAGACACATTCTAGGGTGTTGGAGACTGCTTTGTGCGAGGACAGGCACAGCCCTTTTCAAGTGCAGGTGTCAGCTCCTCCCACCGTTCTAGACCAGGAAGACCTATCAGGATATGCAGGACACACCTCAGCTCCCTTTGTATGACCATCTAGAGTGAATTCACAAACAGCCCATCCTGATCCAGGCGTATTTTCAGCAGCCAGGCAGAGGTACAGAATGGTTAAACAAGACAACGCCCACTTTCTAAAACTGGCATTTTCAAACTTACAACTGAAAAACAAACTTCACCAAAAGGTGTGCATCTAACTTACCCTGACTAGGATTGTGGTTCATAATTGGACAGGGTGCACATCTCTACCCACTAGAGACCCAATTTCTAACACAAACCATGATGGTTTATTAATGGAATATCAAAGTTACAAACTCAAATCAACAAATCAGTTATAATTAAGTGGCAAACACATGTATGCCTTAGTCAATATGTTTCAAAGCAGTTCAAAATCAGAAATGGAAAGAGGAACTGTTATAAAGTTGTCATAGATTACACAAAAAGTGGAAGCCAAGTCAGGAAGAAGGTGTCAGCATAGAGAGCTTCCGAAAGACAGTGGCTATAAATCAAGTAAAGCTTCTTACAGCTAGTGGGGAAGGTATCTCTGAACTAATTGTACAATGCAGTTGTTTAAATCATTCTTTTTCTGCATTGTGCAACATCAACCCACGTTTCCCATGAAGGATTAAAGTGCATGTTGGTAAGGCAGTTTAATTAATTTCACAAGCTAGTGCACAATGAAATCTTTTTAAGTGGCCTTCAAACTTTAGTTATCTGCAGCATAAGAACATACATTTGTTCCAAAAAGTTGTCTCGCAGGTGCTCATTACTACATGCTCCGAGGACTGCATAAAGTTAAACATTCATGTGAGAAAAAATAACAAATGATCCATTGTTAGAAGCTGCTGGTGCAGTCAGTTAAACGTGTAAAATGAACAGTAGATACATTTGTGTGCTGCATGTTAATATTCTTGTGTGTGAGAAAGGTAATTAAGAAGATTTGTTTCAGCCTTAAACACTTAACAGCCATAGTCCTAATCGGCTTCTTTTCAGCAAGGTGTGCCTGGCCCTTGCTTAAAGTACAGGAGCCAAGCTCAGTCTCAAGGACCGTAGACAGAGCATTGAGGTTACTAGGCCAGCCCAATCAGTCTAGCGAGGGGGGACCATGGCTTAGCTAGTGCCAGTTGTACATTCTCTCACCTATATCTCACCAATGTAGCCAACATTTCCAGAGCTGTGCGATGGCCTCAGTTCAGGAACAGGTTGTGACTTCACACAAAACAAGAGAATCCATGTGTGGGCTGCAGTGCCATCCTCCAAATAATGATCATCCAATTGTGCAGTTGTTTATTCAGCAACCTGGACCCATCGTGCTTTGCTGACCACGTGGTCTGTCAAGAGAGACTGAGGCCAGGCTTGATGATCAGAAGTCAAAGCCCAGCCTTTTGTCATACTGTAAAAAAACACAACAGAGGAGCACTCACAGACCTCCCCAGCCCGGGTGTGTGAGTACTCTTAGCAGCAACAGCAGTACAGGCACTGCCAGAGCAAGTCCTTTTAAAGAACACTGGCTGCTTCTGTTATGAAGCCTTATTAGCGCCTCAAACACCTGAGTCCAGAAACTATAATGTGTAACTCATGCATTTTAGTGTGGTAATACGGACACCAACACTGGAATAGGTTAGTCTAACCTCTGATGCATGGTAATTGGCAGGGTTAAGTATGTGTGCTGTACAAAACCTTGTGATTTGTAATAGCCTATAATGTTGCTCCATTTACTATATAGGGCCTCATTACAACCCTGGCTGTCAAAGGACCGCCAGGGTTGTTTTGGTGATTGTACCGCCAACAGGATGGCGGTACAATCTGCCTCATTACGACTGTGGCAGAAGTGCCGCGGTTGCACCGCTGGGACCGGTGGTTTACCGCCATGGTTGTCCCGGTGGTTTTAATCCTCCGCTGCCCAGGGGATTACGAGTCCTCTTCCCGCCAACCTGTCCATGGTGGTAGAGACTGCCATGAAATGGCTGGCGGGAAGGGGAGTTGCTGGGCCCCTGGGGGCCCCTTCACTGCCCATGCACTTGGCATGGGCAGTGCAGGGGCCCCCAGGCACAGCCCCACCCTGCTTTTCACTGTCTGCACAGCACAGCAGACAGTGAAAAGCGTGACGGGTGCAGCTGCACCCGTCGCACGGCCACAACACCACCGGCTCCATTAGGAGCTGGCTCCCATGTTACGGCCGACATCCCCGCTGGGCTGGCGGGTGGAAACTCTATTACCGCCCACCGGCCCAGCGGGGATGTCAAAATGGGGCCGACGGGAGTGTGCCGCATTGGCGGCCGCTCGGCGGTTAAACCTTGGCGGGCGGCCTCCACCGCTTACCAAGGTTGTAATGAGGGCCATAGTCTCTAGATCACATATACAGTATACAGTACAGTATACAGTCTTCCCTCATTGATCGCTAATGGCATTGTTGTCAGCGTGGTTGAGAAGGGAAGGAATGTTTGTATGGTCATATTTAGAAAACGTTTAACAAATGCTTCTCAAAGCCAGTGATATAATCTGATGTACTAAGATGAAATATGTTCCTATTTTAAATAACTATACTGTTTGAATTTTGAAGAGACTTTATGTATTCGTACCTGATTTTGTTGCATAATTTACTTGCCATTATTGAAGAAACAATGGTCCCTCATTCAAAGATGAAAAAATATATATCTCCGCATACGGCAGAAAAATCATACCATGTCACAAATTTGCCTGAGTCTTTTCTTATTGAACATGTTTTTGAACTTACATTTCTTTCCGTAACTCAATTGCTAATAAAATATATCTTGTGTTGATTGGACTGTGCATATTGGTATGATTGTTCTCCCAAATGTGTATATATATTTTTTCAGCTTTTAATTAGGGACCATTGTTTCTTTAATAATTATAAGGGAACACCTGGTGCCTTGTTATCCATGGGTTTCCGTTGTTATTTATAAAATAATGTACTTGTCAAACATTTCTCTGGCTTGGCTCGTGCATTGGTTAATGTACCAATGTTAATGTGTCAAGCCACGCTTCTGTATGGTTCCCATATATATATATATATATATATATATAAAAGTGTCAAACTCATTGTAGACGCAAAAAGCTTGCACTTCCAGGTGGAATTCCAAATTAATTTTATTGACAATGCGCTTTGATCTCAAGGAGATCTTCCTCTCGGGCACATACAAATAATGCACACTATCACCCTTAAAAAAATTGCTGCCACAAACAAAGCAAAAATAAGGAACATAAAGAAAATACTTTCTGCAAGTCCTGCTGAACCAGGATGTAAACAGAAGAAAGACTCCATAGGTATGCACATTAATCGAATTTTGATGTCCTACTTGTATCCTCATCATACATACATTCTATTGTTGAATCACAGCGCATTTAAGAAAATTAACAGGAATCATAATTTTGGGCAGACCATTAAGACTTATGTATGCAATCTCAATAGTGGCCAAGTGGCCACTCTGAACATTCATATTACACAAAAGAAGTGGCAGAACATACTGCAGAAGGCAGAAAAAAGCCTATAAACCCAAAAATTTCATTTATGTCAATCCTCAAACACAATTGAAGTGCACAAATTAAATCTCCAGTACAAGAGCATAATGGGACTCCTTAAAGAAGAGATCCCTAGGTTAAAAGGATTTCTTGATCAATATCCAGAGCAGAAGTTTTTTACTCAAATGGAAAAGAGACTCAACAAATATAAAGAGGAAAATCTAGCCAAGAAATGGCGTACATTTTTACGGGACAAGCAAGATTACGTGAATGGTCGTAGTCTGACCTTTGGAAGGAGATGTGATAGCACAGTAAGGGAATATAAACAGTTAGGGGCCGCGAGCTGGTCACGTCAGAGTTGGGCTCAGAAATTTACTCAGATTTGGAGGAACAGCCTGGAACGAACAGCAAAGATGCACCATCCCTGACCACCATGGATGAATATAATTCATTGCAGCAGAGCAGGGGGTCACGCAAGAGACTCCCAGCATGAAAAGAAAAAGGCATAGACAGCAGAGGAGAAAGAGAACACTCAGGAGAGAACAAAAAGGAGCAAAACACTGTGCGGCATGGGAGATCAACATGGCAGACAAGGAAAAAATGATGGGTAAGTTATTTTTAACTGTTACTAATTTATCCTCACATACATTGATTAAAGGGGAGCAGTCCCTTCTTGAATTTGGGTTAACCTTTTGTCCAGTGGCTAACATGCACTATAGTGGGACCTGCATTGACATATTTTTGTTTATTCGCAAACTGAAGCTTATGAAGGTATTTCTGCAGCAGAAGGACAAATGTGGCCATGTCCCTTCTGGCTTAGCCAGTAAGAAGCATACTTTTGATAACCTTTGTCTAAGTGATATTGAGGGGTTGGTGGCGTTAGATGAATTGGAGAGTGGAGACGTTGATTGGGCTACAGAAAGGGATTTGCTGAGTTAATTTGGGCTTGAATTGGATAGAACGTGTGCTAATCGTTTTA
The DNA here is from genome assembly GCF_031143425.1 of Pleurodeles waltl. Taxonomy (NCBI): domain Eukaryota; kingdom Metazoa; phylum Chordata; class Amphibia; order Caudata; family Salamandridae; genus Pleurodeles; species Pleurodeles waltl. The sequence continues at coordinate 738,506,012 of NC_090440.1, read as the reverse complement.
AACCTAAATCCAAGTGTAACCCTTCCATGTCCCATGATAACATTGATGCCGTTCATGAAGTGGTTAACAGAGACCTTTTAAAAAATTTGGGAGAATAGTAAGAATCATTATGCAGAGAACCTAATCCCCAGAACAAAGGGAAGCTTTGAATTTCCTGCCACTGGACCCAAACATTGTGATCAAGCGATCTACTAAAGGGGGCAATGTAGTGCTGTGGGATGTTCAAAAATATATGTGAGAGGCAGAGAGACAGCTTCTGAGGACGGGTGATTATGAACTCACCACGCATGAGGCTTATAAACAGGCTATCTTTGGGTATCATTTCCTGTTGGGAGAATGGATAGAGAAAGGCCTTGTAAGTATGGAAAAAATTCAATTTCTCTTTGTCCAAAAACATGTAGTGCCATGTTTTTACATGTCTTTGAAAATATATATTAGAATAAAGTAAATCAAATCAAATCAAATCATTAGCATTTATAAAGCGCGCTACTCACCCGTGCGGGTCTCAAGGCGCTAGGGACAAAGGGGGTGGTTATCGCTGCTCGAACAGCCAGGTCTGTAGGAGTCTCCGGAAAGCGGAGTGGTCCTGGGTGGTCCTGAGGCTGGTGGGGAGGGAGTTCCAGGTCTTGGCCGCCAGGAAGGAGAAAGATCTCCCACCCGCCGTGGAGCGTCGGATGCGAGGGACGGCGGCGAGTGCGAGGCCAGAGGAGCGGAGGGGGCGGGTGGGGACGTAGAAGTTGAGGCGTCTGTTGAGGTATTCCGGTCCCTTGTCGTGGAGGGCTTTGTGTGCGTGGGTGAGAATTCGGAAGGTGATCCTTTTGCTGACTGGGAGCCAATGCAGGTGTCTCAGGTGTGCAGAGATGTGGCTGTTGCGGGGTACATCGAGGATGAGGCGGGCTGAGGCGTTTTGAATGCGTTGCAGGCGATTTTGGAGTTTGGCGGTGGTCCCAGCGTAGAGGGTGTTGCCGTAGTCCAGGCGGCTCGTGACGAGGGCGTGGGTCACGGTTTTTCTGGTGTCGGCGGGGATCCAGCGGAAGATCTTGCGGAGCATGCGGAGGGTGAGGAAGCAGGCGGAGGACACGGCGTTGACTTGCTTGGTCATGGTGAGAAGGGGGTCCAAGATGAAGCCGAGGTTGCGGGCGTGGTCTGCGGGGGTCAGTGCGATGCCGAGGGCCGTGGGCCACCAGGAGTCGTCCCAGGCAGACGGGGTGTTGCCGAGGATGAGGACTTCAGTTTTTTCAGAGTTCAGCTTTAGGCGGCCGAGCCTCATCCAATCTGCGACGTCCTTCATACCCTCTTGTAGGTTGGTCTTGGCGCTGGCGGGGTCCTTGGTGAGGGAGAGTATAAGTTGGGTGTCGTCGGCGTAGGAGGTGATGATGATGTCATGCTTGCGTACGATGTTAGCTAGGGGGCTCATGTAGACATTGAAGAGTGTCGGGCTGAGTGATGAGCCTTGAGGTACGCCGCAGATGATCTCAGTGGGTTCTGAGCGAAACGGAGGGAGGTAGACTCTTTGGGAGCGGTTTACGAGGAAGGGCCTGGTCTTGGATCCCGGTGGAGCGGAGGTGGGTGATTAGGGTGCGGTGACAGACGGTGTCAAAGGCAGCCGAGAGGTCGAGAAGAATGAGGGCGACTGTTTCACCGTTGTCCATCAGGGTTCTGATGTCGTCTGTGACTGAGATGAGGGCGGTTTCAGTGCTGTGGTTGGTTCATAATCCGGTCTGTGAGGGGTCGAGCAGGTTGTTGTCTTCCAGGAAGGTGGTCAGCTGTTTGTTGACGGTCTTCTCTATTACTTTGGCTGGGAAAGGCAGAAGGGAGATGGGGCGGAAGTTTTTCAGGTCGCTCGGGTCAGCCGTAGGTTTCTTTAGTAGGGCGTTGACTTCGGCGTGTTTCCAGCATTCGGGGAAGGTAGCATAAGAAAAAGAAGAGTTGATGACAGTCTGGAGGTGCGGGGCGATGATGTTGTCGGCTTTGTTAAAGATGAAGTGCGGGCAGGGGTCCGAAGGGGCGCCGGAGTGGATAGAGTTCATGATGGATTTGGTTTCTTCCGTGCTGATGTGGGTCCAGTTGTTGAGGGTGATGGTCGGGATGTGGGTTCGGTGGTGTTAGGTTGGGTCTGGTGTCCGAAGCTGTCGTGGAGGTCGCTGATCTTGCGATGGAAGAAAGTGGCGAGGGATTCGCATAGATCCTGTGAGGGCGTGACGGCGTTGGCGTTGGCGCTGGGGTTGGAGAACTCCTTGACGATGCTGAAGAGTTCTCTGCTGTTGTGGCTGTTTTTGTCCAGTCTGTCGGTGAAAAAATTCCTTTTGGCAGTGCGGATCAGGTGGTGGTGTTTGCGGGTAGCGTTCTTGAGGGCGGTCATGTTGTCAGCGGTGCGGTCCTTGCGCCAGGCTTTCTCAAGTGCGCGACAAGTTTTCTTTGATTCTTTGAGTGTGTCAGAGAACCAGAGGGCTTTCTTGGTGTTGTTCTGTCGGTGCGAGCGTTTGAGGGGAGCAAGGTTGTCTGCGCAGTTGGAGATCCAGTTTGTGAGGTTGAGGGCTGCGACGTTGGGGTCGGTGGTGAGGGTGGGTTGGTTGGCGGCGAGTGCGGCGAAGAGTTGCTCTTCAGGGATCTTGTTCCACTGTCGGCGAGGGATGGGTTGAGTGCGGAGGTGGCGGGTCTCGCGTCGGAATGTGAAGTGGACGCAGCTGTGGTCGGTCCAATGAAGGGCGGAGGCGTGGCTGAAGAAGACGTGTTTGCTGGCGGAGAAGATAGGGTCGAGTGTGTGTCCGGCGATGTGGGTGGCAGTGTTCACCAGTTGTTTGAGGCCGAGGTTGGCGAGGTTGTCGAGCAGGGTGGTGGTGTTGGGGTCGTTGTTTTGTTCCAGATGGAAGTTGACCCACCAGGGACATCGATAATATCAGCCAATGGTAGTCTTTTAGAAACCACCTCCATCGATCTTGTTTTTTTCATGTTATGTGCTTAACCTCCCTCATATAATTAGGGACAGTACAAATTTTCTTACCAAGATAGGGGAGATACCTTGGCAACCCACATATTTGTTGGTTACCATTGATACTTGTATAGACCACTCGTTAGAAATTCAGGCCTGCAGGCACTTTTTTCAGAAACAAGCCTATTAATTTATATGATCATTCCATGATGCTGCTAGATATGCTCAGGTTTTGTCTGGAGAATAATTTTTTCTTATTTAATGAGTCCTGGAATAGACAATTACTCGGAATAGCAATGGACAGTTGCTTTGCCCCACGTTTTGCTGGTATTTTTATGGGTTGTTGAGAGGAGCAATTTGTTTGGACAGATTAGAATGACAGATGGACTAAGCACATTATTTGTTGTACAAGATACATTGATGATCTCTTCCTGGTTTGGGGTGGCTGGAGAAATCTCCTACATGAATTTCTGGCATACATCAACAGTAATAACCTTAATCTGGCTTTCACACACAGAATTCATGACAGGGAAAAGGATTTCCTTGAGGTACATGTTGAGATCAAGGAAGGGGTGATACATCCCTACCTGTTTCGAAAGGAGGCAGCTGGTAATTGCATTCTACATGCCTGTAGCTATCATCAGGATAAGTTGAAATGGAGCATCCCCTAAGAGAAATTTCTTATGGCCAAATGGAATTGCAGTGATGCTCAGTCGGATCTAGCTAAACAAGATAGGATGAATAGGCTTCTAAGGGCTATAGGTTATCCCCACCAAGTCCTAGATGGTGCTAAAAATAAAGCTGCTTTCAAGTCCAGGGATACTCTCCTGATGAAGAAAGTCCAATCACAGGGTGATGTATGGCCTGCGGCCAGACCCTGCAGACAACCCCAATAACAACCCAATCCCACATGGACCCCCTCTACCCAGTCTGATTTCAATCCCGGGGACCCCTTCCCCCAGGGCCCAGCCTAAATATATTTATTTTTGTTTTGTGAAAGAGGGACAGCATGAACCCCCCGTCTCTTGGCCGATCTCAGCCCCTGGGAACGCATCTCCTGGAGCCTGTTCTTAATATATAATTTTTGGGGAGCAAGAGGGTCCACGCCCCCACTTCTCCATGCTCATCTTGGCCCCGTGGATCTTATCGGCCAGGAACCGGCCTAAACATTTAGGCCCTCATTATGACATTGGCGGCAAGTCCCGCTGACCGCCATGCCAACTGCCGCCAACACACCGCGACCGCGGCGGTATACCGCTACCCATATTATGACCCACACATTGCAATCCGTTACTATACGGACACAAACACAAGTCCACCAGCCCAAAAGTCAGTAATAAAATGGCAGTAGCAAAACCCACACCGTTACGCCAACAGAACTACGCCCACAGCATTATAACCCACGAATCACGACAGCAGACATTCAATCGTTGTAAACCATTGGCGGTGCATACCGCTGCGCTCAAAATACACGCACACATACAAAACAACACCACATTGGACACACCTGACACTCATACATACACCACACCCACACCACTATAAAACACACACCAACACTACCCACATACCTTTACAACGCAAAGAAATTGACAACTGAGACACCAAGAGCACCCACAGTACCAGAGCCACAGAACACCATCACCCATACACCATCCATGCACCTCAGAGCACACACCTCAACACATCACCCCACACACCCTCACACACACTACACCCTTGGCACCACATAGACACCCCAGGTTCTCTGAGGAGGAGCTAAGGGTCATGGTGGAGAAAATCATCCAGGTAGAGCCACAGCTATTCGGATCACAGGTGCAGCAGACATCCATTACAAGGAAGATGGAGTTATGGCAGAGAATCGCGGCAGGGTCAACACCGTGGAACAGCACCCCAGAACAAGGGATGACATCAGGAAGAGGTGGAACGACCTATGGGGGAAGACATGTTCCGTGGAAGCAAGACACCAGATAGCAGTACGGAGGACTGGTGGTGGACCCCCACCTCCTCCCCCACAACTAACAACATGGGAGGAGCATGTCTTGGCAGTACTGCATCCTGAGGGCCTGGCTGGAATAGCAGGAGGACAGGCCTCTGGTAAGTCAAATCTTTATTACTTTCACACCCCTACCTTTATGCCATCACATACCCCCACCCTCACCTTCACTCCCATCACTCCACCACCTCCCACATACCCCACCATCACAACACCCCATCCCAGTACTAGGCACTGCATGCACCACCAATGCATAAACACCACTCACAGTGGACACCCATCACCACAGCATGCACACTAGAAAGAATCACCTAGCCCACAAAATAACAACTCACACAAGGCAAAGCTAACAGGGCACTCACAACCATAGAGGCCAACACACCCATGCACAAGAGGTCACACGCACAAACAATAACATTGCATTTACATCCCCACCGGTCCCCCACACAACGTCACTGGACAGGAGGTGCCATCAACATCCAGCCCCCCACAGAAGAGGCCCACAGTGATGACAGCAGCTCTGGACACCTGGATCAGGATGACCAACATGGCCCATCAGGGATCTCCGGACAGTTGGTTACACAGGCACAGTCCCATAACACCACAGAGCCTCCCCACTCAGGAAATACCAGCATAGCACCCACCCAGCGGGCCCATACCTCTGTCCCCAGGACACATCAATCAGCAGTGTATCCACCACTAAAGGGACCCCAGGCAACCCCACAAACACAGGATGACAAGGAACCTGGGATCAGTGGCAGTGGGCACACGGTTCAGGGGACAGAGGCACAGGACAATAGGGAAGCTGGGAGGACTGCTGTGCGACAGGGGGAGGACAGGCCCAGGGAACCGACTCTCCACAAAGCACTCACCAACATCCTGGGAGCATACCACCAGTCCCAGGAGACGATGGGCCAGATACTGGACAAGTTGCAGGAGACCCAGCAGCTGCAGGAGGGACAGTACCTGGGGATCAGGGAGGACCTGAGGGACATCCACACCACCCTGCTCACATTGCAGGGGTGCTGGATGACATGGCCAACACCATGAGGGAAGCAGTGGCACACCAACGGGCCCCTGACACTATCCACACCGAAGAACAGCCCTCCACCTCCGCCGGCGCTAGTGGACAGGAGGCCCGCCACTGGAACAACAGGCCACCAGCACCTCACCCTCTGCAGAAGGAGAACCACCATGCAAAAGGTCCCTGCAATCCAGGCAGAAGCCAGAGAACATTGCCAAGACCCCTGGCAGGTAATAAGACTCTCCTGATTGTCACCCTTGTGTCCCACCCTGTCACCCTGTCCACCTTGAACTGCCATTGCTCCACTTCCTATGCCCCCTTGGACAATGCACCTGTGATACAAAGAGACTAGACTCTATCCTGGACTCTCCTCCACCATCACCCAAGCCCACTGCACAGCCCCATGAAATTTTCAGCAGTTAAATAAACTCCCTTTTAACAAATACAAGTATGTAGTATGTCAAATGCTTTAAGTATGTATTCCTTTAACAATCTGTAGACATTGCAAGTCAACTGTACAGTAATGTATACATAGGTGTGACCTGTATTGTGCTGCAGTCAATACACCAGGAGCCAGAGTAGGGCACAAATAACTGTGAATAGACATGTCAAAGGGTACAGTAAGTGCCCATAGTAGTGGGGACATCAGCCTGCCAGTGAAAATTTACAACACAAAACTGCAATGGAAGGTGAAGCTACAGTGTCTTACCTGTGTGTCACTGGAAGTACTGTTGAATGATAGATGTTCTGTTGTCCACATCCTCATCCTCTGCTTCCTCTTCGTCACTGTCCACAGGCGACACAACTGCCACACGCCCATCTCCAGCTTCATCCTCCTGCAGAAAAGGCACATGGCATCTCAAGGCAAGGTTGTGCAACATGCAACATGCCATAATGATCTGGCACTCCTTCTTTGGTGAGTAGCACAGGGATCCACCTGTCAAATGGCAGCACCGAAACCTGGCAACACAAAAGGATGATGGACGGAGTGCTGAACAATGCAAACACTCACCCCAGTCACAGATCTGGGTTTAATCCATCATTCTTTTGCTCACCATGCCACCCTAGTTTGGACCCAGCCAAAGGCAAATCTGGCTTGACCCTGTTCCTCATGGGAAGAGTCCAGCACGAACTGCCAGGACAGGTCCTCCCTGGACCGAAATCAAGCATTCTGGGACCGGTTTCAGGGTATTACCCTTCATCATCCAGGCTAGATTGAATCCATTGGAACAGTAGCAAGGGACCCAGTCTGGGCATACCCTTCCCACTTAGGGCAACTTTGGCAACACAAAAGGATGAGGGACGGAGTGCTGAACAATGCAAACATTCACCCCCAGTCATAGATCTGCGTTTAATCCATCATTCTTTTGCTCACCATGCCACCCCAGTTTGGATCCAGCCATATGAAAATCAGTCTTGACCCTGTTCCTCTTGGGAACAGTCCAGCACAAACTGCCAGGCCAGGTCCTCTCTGGACCGGAAACAAGTATCCAGAGACCGGTTTCAGGGTATCACCCTTCATCAGCCAGGCTAGCTTGAATCCAGTGTCACAGTGAGCAAGGGACCCACGCCTGGGCATACCCTTCCCACTTAGGGCAACTTTTGCAACAGGATGATGGATGGAGTGCTGAACAATGCAAACACTCAACCTTCAGGAGGCCAAAGGTTCGTTCTATAATTCGTCTTGTTCGCCCATGTGCCTCATTGTATTGTTCCTCTGCCCTTGTCCAGGGATTCCTCACAGGGGTCAGTAGCCATGAGAGGTTTTGGTAACCAGAGTCACCTGTAAATATCGAGGGATACCTGTTAGCCAGACACTCACCCTTAGGGCCAACCCTACACCCATATACCAACATACACTGGGTGGGGACCATGGGCTCACCTATTAGCCACACCCTGTGCCTCTGGAGTTGAGCCATCACATATGGGATGCTGCTGTTCCTCTGGATATAGGCATCATGCACAGAACCAGGATACTTTGCATTGTCATGGGAGATGTACTGGTCCACCAGGCACACTATCTTCACATTCATGGAGTGAAAGCTCTTTCAATTTCTGAACACCTGTTCATTTCTCCGGAGGGGGACAAAGGCAATATGTGTACCATCAATTGCCCAAACAATGTTGGGGATATGTCCCATTGCATAGAAGTCAGCTTTCACTGTGGGGAAATCCTCCACCTGGGGTAAAACAATGTAGCTGCGCATTTGTTTCATCAGGGCAGACAACATTTTGGTCAGCACGTTTGAGAACATTGGCTGGGACATTCCTGCTGCCGGGGCCACTGTCAGTTGGAAGGAGCCACTTGCCAAGGAATGGAGCACAGATAGGACTTGCACAAGAGGGGGGATCCCAGTGGGCTGACGGATAGCTGAGATCAGGTCTGGCTCCAATTGGGCACACAGCTCTTGGATTGTGGCCCTATCAAGTCTGTAGGTGAGGATAAAGTGCCTGTCTTCCATTGTTGCCAAGTCCATCAGGGGCCTGTACAGGGAGGGATGTCTTCATCTCCTATTCATCTGCAGCAGTTGTACTCTAGGGGGGCAAAATGGTGAGCATTTGGTCAGTTTTCAACATTTCCTCAATGTACAATGCATTGCATGTTGTGACAGAAACAGTATGTTCATGTTAATTCCCAAAATGTGCTTATGTCGGCTGTAATGCAGTTAGGTGCCATGGCCTGGCTCCCCTGAAATGGCGGACGCCTGTCCTGTGTGGAGGGACAGGTGGAAATGAGGTAATGCCGCTGACGTTGTGCGCTGTTCCGTGAGGCGGTCGAGTACCGCTGTGCAACTCCTTATTGGTTATCATTGGGCCATATGGGTTACAGTAGCCAATGGTGATGTACGACGGCGGTGACGGTAACCACCGCCGCAGACGTGACTGCCATTTTCTATCTGTTCAGACACTTGCTACCTGACCTTCAACAGTAGTGGACTTACACTGCAAGTGCTGCTGTGACCTGTGTCTGGAAGCGACTATGGCTCGAGTCACTGGGGAAAGGGCCCCTGCCTTCACCACTGTGGATTTAGCAAAAATGGTGGATGGGTTGTGTGAAGGCCTCGTGTAAGGAGGGGCGGTAGAGGGGTCCTGGGCAGCATGCAGCATGTCTGGTGGGCATGTGCATAAGGGGATGGAGGGATATGGTGGGCCATTGGTGTAACAGGCCGGACAGTATGTCTGATCCGGTGGAAGGACATGAGACGCTGGGCAAGGAAGACAGCAGAGGCCCAGCTGGGGATGGCCTCCTAACGAGGAAGGGGTACCCGTTGAACCCTGACTCCCCTGATGTTCAGCATCCTGGCGGTGGCCTATCCAGAGCTGGATGGGCGCTTGAGGGCATCACAGCAGCCACAAGTGGGTGAGTGCAGGTTCCAAATCTGCAAATTGCGTGTGGTGGGGTGGTCACTGTGTGGAGGAAGTAGGCCTGTGGGTGTCCCTAGGCCAGGCAGGACATTGCAGGGTAGGTTCCATGTTGGGTCTGGGTTGAGGCACTGCACCCCAAACATGCTAGTGGGCATCTACTACTGGGCAGGGATCTATGGGTCTCAGGTATGCTGCAACTGGTGTTGGGCATTACTGTCGATGGCCTGGTGACTAGGATGTGACTTGTAGTGCATCGCCTAGTGCGTAGGGCTGTCCCCTGTGTGCTGTGTACGCCAACGGTGGTGGTGTTGCTGGTATTGCCCAAGTGTATCCTCTGTCTTTTCACCCCCTTTTTGTTTTGTCACCCTGTCCTTATGTGCATTAGCATCATCTGGCGGAGGAGCAGAGGCACAGGCGAGTGAGGGAGCTGCATCCCACATGGCCCTGGAGGTCGAATACATTGACCGTGAGGGCACCAGTGGGACGTAGGGTGAGGGGAACACCACAGCGGAGACAGGAAGGGACAGTTCTGACAGTGATACCTCCTCCGATGGAAGCTCCCAGGTGGTGGCAGACATCTCTGAGGCTACCCCAACTACAGGTACAGCCGCCACCCCATGTACCAACACCGCCCTCCCAGCAGCCCCTCAGTGAGTTTCCCGTGCCCGCTCACCCAGGAGGGTGGGCATCTCCTTCGCCCTAGGCACCTCAGGCCCTGCCCCAGTGACCCTGCTGCCCTGAGTGAGGAGGCTATTGACCTCATGCGATCCATCTCTGTTGGGCAGTCAACCATTGTGAATGCCATCCAGGGGCTGGCAGGGCATTTGCAACATACAAATGCATTCCTGGAGGGCATTCACTCTGGTGTGGCGGCACAACATAGACCATTCCAGGCTTTGGCCTCCTCCCTGATGGCAGCCATTGTCCCTGTCTCTAGCCTCCCTCCTTCAACTTCCTCTACCCAGTCCAATTCCCCTGAACCCCAACCTATCCCAGGTACACAATCAGACCAGCATGCACCCAAGACAACACACTGGAGTGGCTCAGGCAAACACAAGCACCACACATCATCCCACAGGCACTCACACAAACACCATCCAGATGCAGTCCCACCAACATCCACTGCCTCCACTGTGTTCCCCTCCTCGTCCACCTCCCTCCCAGTAGCGTCTACACTCATACCTGCATGTACTACATCCTCATCCACTACCTCCATCACCAGCACGCCTATCACTACACACCCCTCACTGGCAGTCACCACCCCCCACATCCATGCACACGTCCCCTGTATCCTCTCCCACTGTATCTGTGCCCCCTTCTCCCAAGGTACACAAACGCAAGCACTCAGACACCCAACAGCCATCCACCTCACAACAGCATCCTGCATCTAAACACAGCATACAGACACCTCATACAACCACACCCTCTTCCTCCACTCCCAAACCTTCACCCTCTTCCTGTCCCAGTTTCCCTAAGAAGCTTTTCCTCTCCAACCCTGACCTCTTTCCTGCCCCTCCCCGTCCTTCACTTCGGACCAGGGTGGGCAGGTGGGCAGAACCCAGGCCATCACCTCAGCCACCCAGTCCATGGCCACTGTAGTTTTGGCAGCTACCGCAGGTGTCAAAGGCTCCAAGAAGACACCCATCAGCACTGGCAGGGTGCCTGCACCAGCTGCCAAGGGCAAGGCCAAGGAACAACCACCAGCTGCCAAGGGCAAGAAGTGACCACTAGCTGCCAAGGCCAAGGATGCACCATCCTCTGCCAAGGGCAAGAAGGGACCACCAGCTGCCAAGGCCAAGGATGCACCACCATCTGCCAAGGGCAAGAAGGGACCACCAGCTGCCAAGGGCAAGGAGGCACCACCAGCTGCCAAGGGCAAGGGCAAAGGGCCTGCTCCTGCAGGCAGCAGGGACAGGAGTCCTTGGTCTGTGACAGGATCTGAGCCCCCACCACCAACCATGCAGCTTCAGTCGTCCGAGGCTGCAGGGGACGGGCTGGAGCCTCCCCCCCACCACTGCCATCACCGCCACCAGCACCACTGCCAGCAGCCCCAGTGGGCAGCTGTCCGAGGCTGCAGGGGAAGGGCTGGAGCCTTCCCCCACCTCTGCCAGCACTGCTACTGGTACCGCCACCAGCACCACCCGCAACAGCCCCAGTGGACAGCCTTCCGAGGCTTCAGGGGATGGGCTGGAGCCTCCCCCCACCACTGCCAGAACCACTACCAGCATCTCCACCAGCACCACTGGCAGCAGCCCCAGTGGGCAGCTCTCTGAGGCTGCAGGGGAAGGCTGGAGCCTCCCCCCACCACTGGCAGCACTGACACCAGCACCGGCACTGCCACCACTGTACAGCAGTCGCCGCCCGCGGATGGACTATAGTCCTGCCTCCATGGAGTGTCATGCAACCTACCCACAGCAAATCTCGTGGATCTGACACCCAGGTGAGAGACTGTGACCTTGCACCCCCCATGTGCTGCATCACAGGGCACAAAGCCCCCTCCAGAACCAGTGGATGAAGGCATCCACTTCTCCCCTCCCTGCCAGGATGAAGCACACTGGGCACAAAGCCTCCTACAGAACCAGTGAAAGAAGGCATCCACTCACCCCCTCCTTGCCAGGATGAAGCACACTGGGCACATAACCCCCTCAAGTACCAGTCGAAGAAGGAATCCACTTGAGAGACTGTGGCCTTGCACTCCCCAGGACCAAGCAGTGGGCAGACTACCCACTTGAGAGACTGTGGCTTTGCACTCCCCAGGGCCAAGCAGTGGGCAAACCACCCACTTGAGAGACTGTGGATTTGAAATCCCCAGGACCAAGAATTGGGCAAACCACCCACTTGAGAGACTGTGGCTTTGCACTCCCCAGGAAAAAGCAGTGGGCAAACCACCCACTTGAGAGACTGTGGCTTTGCACTCCCCAGGACCAAGCAGTGGGCAGACCACCCACTTGGGAGACTGCAGCTTTGCACTCCCCAGGACATCGCAGAGGGCATGTAGCCCCCTCCAGGAGCAGTGGCATAGTACCATCTTCCAGCTGAGGTGCCCCCTCTTCCCCTTCCCCCTGAGGTGCCTGTGTGTTTTTGACCTGATGACCCAGCAGTGTTCTCTCCACATTGAGGCAGGAGTCAAGTGGGGCCCTGGCCTATGTGACATGGCCCTGTGGCCCACGGACATTATGGACTGGGCAGTGTCCCTTCATTTGTATATCTGTAAATACTGTTTTGATTTTTGAGGACATCTTTCTAGTTATTTATCTTATTACACTCACTTTCTTCAAATCATTTTGTACTTGCATTATTCCTGAGGGGTAGGGTGTGAATATGTAAAGTTGCATCTATTTGTGTGTATGCTATTGGGGGTGAAGTGGGGGTGGGGGTGTTGGTGTTGCGTGTGTGTCACTCTCTATTTCCTCCCCCCTCCCCTGTGTGCTAGGCAGCAGTACTCACTGTGGTCGTTGTAGCCGGCATTGGTATTCCTGGTGTAGGAGGAGGTAGACCAGAATGGGGAACACCTGCAGTTCGGGCTCCATGGGGTTTTGATCCTTCCTTGAGTCTTCAGAAGTGAGTTGTTTCCCTTCTGTGTACTTCTTCCACCGTGCTTTTGATGGCGTTGGTACTGCCCCGGAAAAGGTGGCAGATAGGCTGGTCATAATGCAGTGGGCAGTACATTGTCTTCCGCCTGGCTGTTGGCGGTTACCGCCGCGGTGCTTGTTGCTACCGCCATGGCAGTCGGTGTGTTAAAGTGGCTGTATGTGTTGGCGTTTTCTGCCGTGGTCATAATTCTATTTTACCGCCGGCCTGTTGGTGGTATTACCGCCGCTTCATCACCCACCGCCAGGATTGTAACAAGGGCCTTAATTTATTTGGGATTGGGGGTCTCATCTTGGCCCCAGGGACCCCAGCCCCTGGGGCGTGGACCAAATATTATTTTTTGGGCGAGGAGAGCCACTGGGCCTCCCTCCCCAGACCCTACGGAGCCCATCACAATGGTCCTGGCCTAATTATTTTGTTTGGGGGAGGGGGCCGCATGCCCCCCTCCCAAGGGCCAATCTTGACTCTGGGGACGCCATCGCTGAGGGCCTGGCCATGTCACCTGGGTGTCCCCGCACGGTCCCTGCTTGCTCCCTTCCTGCTGTGGGAGCCAGCATTGCTGTCACAGAGAGGGAGCTGATGAAAGCCCCAGAGAGGTGGTGGTTCCCGGGGCTGTGGGGGAGGCTGATAGGCCTCCCCTTCAAAAATAAACATTTGCTCTCCTGGGGCCGTAAAAAAGATGAAACTTGGGTCAACCACAACTCACAGCGTAAATTCAAAAAGAAAACACTTTTGAGCCCTGGAGGGTCCCTCTGGGACCCTTCCACCATCAAAGCTAAGTGGTCAAGGTGTCTGTACCCTGGACCCTTTTCTTTTGTTTTACATTGTTGTCTTGGACTCGGCTCAAACCGAGTCCCAACATGGCTGCCAACACTTCCTTGTTGGAATGTTGACATCCAATCAAATCACAGCACGAGATCGGGAGGGATCGCAAATCCTTCGCATCCATTTATATACTAATTTGGCTTTTTTAAATTTCTCAAAAACTATTAAACGGATTCACATCAAATAAGAAAAAGGGTTCCTCCTAGACAAAAAGCTCCCTTTCTGCCAAATTTGGTGTGATTCCCTACAGTGATTTTGGCGCTACCCCTGTCCAATTTTTCCTAAGGGGAATTAACATTGGAAATGGTCTAAATTTCACCCCCCTTCGTCTCAGCCCCCGCTTGACAGATCACCTCGAAACATTCCAGACAGCAACTCATGTGACTTTCACATTTTTGGGGACATTTTTGTGAAGATTCGTCAATCGGCGCCAAAGACATAGGCAAGTAAAAAACAGCTTTTTCTATAGAAACTGGGTCCTAACTATACCTATTTAGTGATGACCGCCACTGTGTGTTTTATATATATAAATATAGATATATATATATAGATATATATATAGATATAGATATAGATATATCTACCCTCACATACTACATCACTTATAACATGTACAATGACCCCATTGATAACATCACTGATGACATCTGAAATTACATCATGTATGACAGCACTGTGCATGGTGGTGCTGCAAGTTATAGTTACTACAGGGCTCGTAATATAGTCTCTTCACTTAACTATAACTGGTGAATTTCAGTGTTTTTTTTTTTTAGTTTAAAATCTAATGTTGCAACTGGAACTGTCACCTAACTACAACATCCCTTCCCACTTGCCCTAAATTCTCCTTTTGTGCATGTCCCTGCCCCCTCTACCTGCCTTCCACCCTCCATGGTCTGTCATGTTGCCACTGCCCATGCCACCCAGCCTGCCCTTCATGGTAAGCTGTCCCTCCTGCCCTCTGCAGTCTATTGTGCTGTGTGCAGCAACTGCCCCTGCCACCTGTTTGCCCTCATTTAAACTTTCTTGAGCACTAACAATAATTTCTGTGACAAAAATAACCCACTCATTATATTCAATTCTAAAGGAAATGCTTTAGGATTTACAGCTTTGATTCCTTCAAGATGGCTTCAGGAGCAGCACTATTTTGTTATAATTCAAATGCTAGCGCTCTGATTGTTTATCAGAGCACTGTGGGAAGCTGCAGCAGCACACTGGGGAGTTAAATGACAGACTGCTGGTGGTGATGAAAGCACATGTTTCAGTCTTCATCTCAGAATATTTTACTGACATAGATGAGAAATACATTTGAGAACTCAAAGATAATATCTTCACTTACCTTGCTAAAGGACAAACCATTTCAACCACACTAGCTATTACAAAACAAACCCCCTTATATTGTTTGTTTTTAAAGGAAATTATTTAAGTTTTACTTCTTTCAGTCCTTCAATATGGCTTCAGGTGTGCCACACTTAATTACAGAATGTTAGTGCTCTAGTTGTTCTTTATAACACTGTTGGAGGCTGCTGTAGAACACCAGTGAATCAACTGATAGGCCATTGCTGCTGATGGAAGTAGATGTTTTGTTTAGAATGCAGGATTTTATTTTCACATGGCTGAGGAAGATAGTGTGAATTTATAGAAAATATATTCTGTGTTTATCTTCTGGAGCACCTTTCCATAATCTCTGTGAGACAATTATGACAGAGAACAATTTTCCATCAAATATTGTTCATCAACACCCAGCACAGGATGAGAACTTTTCACTGGGTGAAATTACCTTAGAAGACACAACAATTCCTAAAATTAGAATGGTTCTACCAACAAATGATTTATATTGTAGCTAAAAGCACCCTTTACCTGTTGTCAAACAGGTGAGATCCCAAAGAAAAAAATAGAAAGCAAGTACTTACCAGAACTCCTTTACTGGTTCTGACACCTGAAATAAAAAGAGAAGAAGGACAGGTTAAAATAGAAAAAGAACAGCAGAAACTGAAAGCAAGGGAAGTAAAAATCAAAAAATGTGCTCTTTTTTATTTCAGTAGCTGAAGATGGCAGAAAACAAGAGGAAGGTCAAACAGCATATAAGAATGAGGTGTTTGAAACAGGGAAACCAGAAGGAATCAAGATGGGGAGACAAGAGGGTTGCGCTGAGCGAGGAAGTGTGTGACATTGACCCAACACATCCGGAGTGCCGATATCCAGAGCAGGAGCATGAGGGAACATTGGAGGAAAGTGCGCTATAGCTAGAACCCAACCAGGAAAGAGACCACCCGTCGGTAAGGTTGTAAGCCGCCAACGGTGCATGCAGCAACAAAAAGAACCCAGAAGAAATTTTCAGCCCAGCAGCGGATTCCTCCACTGCAATGAAAGACGACCCACACCGGAGAGGCTACCCAACCTGCCATGCTCCAGGAGAAGCACAGCTTACTTAGGTGCATGAAAGGTTGCAGGATAGGTGGGCAACAAGTGGGAGGGGTGGGTAAATGCATGCTAAAAGGAAAAGGTAATTCTGAGGTACCAATTTGATAAGGAGACTTTCCTATGGGCAGCTATGTAACATATATTTTTTGTTGTTTTGTTATTTGATTAATTTCTTCTTGCTTTAAAATAAGAATGCTTGGAGGGGCTATTAAAAACACATGCATAACAAAGAAAAGAAGGTGAAAAGAAAGCCAAACCCCCAAGAAAGAATTATTATTGCAATAGAGGGAGTGTCAAGACAGTCAGAAACCCTCCCAGGAAGGAGGGAGATAAACAGAATAGAAAGAGAGATTAAGAATAGAAATAGAGTACCAAGGAGAGAGTACAAACTTGCCTGCGGTTTTCTCTTCTGAGGATTCCAGTCAAGATGAACTAGTAACGCCTTAAGAAAAATGAGAAGAGTCAGAATTAATCAATCAGAGGAACTAGATAAATTCTAACAATGGTTAAAGAAAACTTAGACAGAGAGAAAGAAGGGAATTAACTGTGTACTAACTAATACATAGAGGCAAAAGAAATACAATAAACCAGTAAAGAACACATATTTTTTCATTGTTTTATTGAACTAAAACAGTAAAAAGTGACACGTGATGGAGAATACGGGCAAAGTAACATCTGGCACAAGCATGGAGAATGTGATCCAACAATTGGCAGAGGGTCAAATCAAGCTAGAGTGGGCCCTAGAATGCTATATGTCCATTGCTGAGACAGAACGCAGTGTCTTTTCAGACACTTTGAAGACACGGGCAGAGAAGTCTCTGATAATCAACCTCAATTAGTGACTGGCATGGCACAAAGTAAAGGAATGATACTGGTAAGACCTAGTTTGTCACTACTCGGGAAGACCCTGAGGATTACCTTCTAAACTTCTAGAGAGACGCTTGTGCCAGTGGAAAGATGGCCTCATTATTTGGCGCCTCTATTGGAAGGGAAGGCCTAGGCCACCTATCAGACAGCAAATGCTACAGGGAACACTTCCTATTCAGACATAAAAATAATAATCGATCGATTGGGTGTAGATGAAGATACCTATGTGCTATGCTTTAGAATAAGAAAGTAGGAGATTAACCTATGGAAGATAATTACATATCTCATTCTTTTTATTTCACCCAGGAAATAGGACCCAATATTATGTGGTTTTGAAAATTAATCAGAAGAGGGTGACTGCTTTATTAGTCAGTAATTAAAGGCAATTTAGTATTCCCCCACCAAATCATTCTGAACAAACAAATCTTGAACAGGCACATGCATGGAGATACTAAGACCTAGCCCTTAGTAAAAATATAGGTGAGGGTTCTGGATGGGAATTAAGCCCTTCTTGAAGTGGAAGTGCTGAGGAATCTTCCTGAGGATGTAATCCTTGGTGGTGACAATCCACAATTTATTTCCTTACTACAGGAAACCCTACAAGGAAAAGCTGTAGGTAGACAAGACGTTTTGGAGAGTTTCCAAAATAGGAAGAATAGGTAGGAAAGACAACCCAAGCAAACATCCAAGGCTTCAGAAAATGCATTAGTTACTCAAGAACCCTGGACATTGGATTGCAACTTTAAAAGGGCTCATATAAATGATTCCTCTCTCCAAGCTGCTTGGAACAGGGGCTGACAAGAAGAAGGTAACACCCATCCTCAAAACCCTAATTTAAAAATAAAGAATAGGCTATTATACAGAATTTGAAAATTCAGTGAGTCAACCCAACTGTTAATACACAGTGAGTTCTAGGAGCACACACTGTTGCATACCCACATTCACCTCTTGGCAGGACCTGGCGCGGCTTAGAAAACTATCCAAGCTATCCTGAATCATTTTTATTGGCCACGAATTATAGCACACATAAAAAAATACTGTCAGGAATGTGAGGTGTGCCAGTGAAGAAACCCACACCAATCCCCCAAGGTTCCATTACAACCCATGTCCATTATTGGAACACTCCTGGAAAGAGTCAGGATAGCTATGATAGGACACCTACTTTGCTCCACTAAGGGATATAAATATGTACTGGTCTTAGTTGATTATAAAACTTGACATCCCAAGGCAGTTCTTCTGAGGGAAACCACCATTAAAATGCCTGCTCAAATTTTAATTGACATTCTTTCTTGCATGGTCTTTCCAAAGGAAATCTTAACTGACAAGGGAACTGCTTTTGTATTTTGACTCAAGAAAATTTTTATAGACAGCTCGATATCAACACCTAAAAACACCTGTTTACCACCCGTAGACTGATGGGTTGGTGGAAAGATACATCAGAACTCTCAAATTCACCCTCCAACAAATAATTATCTGGGAAAGGGAAGAACTGGGATCAACTACTCCCCTTATCCCTATTTGTGATTAGATGCCAGGTCCAAACATTTGGGGGTATTCCCCATTTGATCGTCTTTTTGGGGATAAACCCTGTGCCCTGTTAGAAATCACCAAAGAAGCATGGGAAAAAGATGAACCTGGAGAGGCAGGAAATCTACTAGACAATACCTCTCAGTTGAGAGCTCAAGTGGCAAAACCTAGGGAATTAGCTCACACAAATCTAGAAAAGGCCCAAAGATGCCAAAGGCACTGCTATGATAAAGGAAAAAAATGGAGAGAATTACTAATTGGAGACTGGGTCCTGGTGTTGTTACCTACTTCCGATAATAAGATGAAGTCCGAACGGCAGGGACCCTATAAGACCCTTGAGAGGATTAGGGAAGTCACCTATAAACTGTAATTAGCTGGAAATCAGAAGCAGATCTATCATATCAACCTATTAAAGAAGTGGCTAGGACCCCTTCAAACCAGAGTTCATGCTACTAACCCTATGGATTTGATGGAAAGTATGCTGGGAGTCGCCCAATGAATGACTCTCATTCAGTCCCACAAAAGGAAAAACTTCTCCACTGTCTGTTACTTTTTGCTCATATATTTTCATCTCTCCCTGGGAAAACTTGATTAGCCACATATGCTATACATACAAAGGGGAGGTGGTGAAACAACATCCTTACTGCATTCCAGCAGCCCAAACAAATGTTGAAACTAGGGTTAATTGAACCCTTAAATAGTGAGTGGTGCTCCCCTGTTGTACCAGTCCTAAAACCCGACAGAAGTCTTTGATTCTCTATCAATTTCAAGGCTGTAACAATAATTCAAAATGTGATGACTACCCCTTACCAGAAATTGATGAGTTAATTGATCGATTAGGGGAGGCCCACTTTATATCAACCATCAATCTAAGAAAGGGATATTGGCAAATTCCTTTAAGACCTGAAATTAAAGCGAAAACAGCCTTCTCTACCTCTTATGGATTATTTCAGTTTATGGTCCTACCTTTTTATGGAGCTTCGGCTACTTTCAATGTCGAATGAACCTACTTTTAAAGCATCTTCAACACTATTCCTCAAGATACCTTGCTGACATAGCTATATTTACTGTCATCTGGGAGAAACACCTTAAACACCTTAAGCCTTCTCTACCTCTTATGGATTATTTCAGTTTACGGTCCTACCTTTTGGACAACATGGATCTCCAGCTGCTTTCCAACGTCAAATGAACCTCCTTTCAAACATCATCAACAGTATTCCTCAGGATACCTTGCTGACATAGCTATATTTAGTGACATTGGGGAGAAACACCTTAAACAACTTCTGTACTTATAGAATTACAGAATTATAGATCTCCGGACTTCATGTGAATGCAAAGAAATCTAGTTTTGCCTATACCTAAGTCAGGTACCTTGGGGATGTATTGGGAGAGGGATTGATAGAACCACAAGCAGAAAAGTCAAAGCCATTACTGGGAAACCATTTCCCTCGCCACAAATAAAAGAGGGATGAGAGCTTTTATAGGCTTCCTAGGTTAATATTGAAGGTCCGTTCTACAATACTCACATTTATCTTCTCCTATAACAGACCGCCCTAAAAAATGCAAACAACAGAAAATTTAAGACCCCTTTCCAGTCGACTCTTGATGCTTTTAATCAATTAAAAAATGAACTTGCCTCCAAACCAGTTCTACAATCCCCAAATGTCTTTAAACCTTCCATATTACAAACAGATGCCTCCAATATTGGTATTGGGGCTATCCTATCCCACAAGAGGAATTCAGGTGAAAAGAAACCCTTTCTATTTGTTAGCCGTAAGTTGTTCCCAAGAGAATTGTCGTACCCTATAATCGGAAAAGAATGTTAGGCCATAAAATGGGCAATTGAAAAGCTCCATTATTATTTAGAGAGACAACCTGTTGCTTTATATACTTATCATGCCCCTCCTAACCTAGATGAGCAGGAATAAGGGAAATAACCCTAGAGTGCTTTGGTGGTTTCTGCCACACCAGCCCTTTCAATCTGAGGTACATCATTGGAAGGGATGATATCAGGGGAATGTAGATTTTCTCTTTAAAGTCCCCCTTTTCTCCGATTGGGGAAAATCTAAGGGGGGAGGGGTATCACACAGGTGAGATCCTAAACAAAGAACTAGAAAGCAAGGACTTACCAGAAGTCCTCCAGTGGTCCGCAGCGACACCGGCAATAAAAAGAGAAGAAGAACCAGTTGAAATATAAACAGGACAGCAGAAACTGAAAGAAAGGGAAGTAAAAACAAAAGATAACCTCCTTTTTTATTTCAGACAGTCAAAGACGGCAGAAGAAAGGAGGTAGGACTAACAGCATACAAGAAGAAGGGGTTTAAAACAGAGAATCCAGAAGGAATCAAGGTTGTGCAGGGAGATAAGAGTGGCTAAGTGATTAGGTGTGTGACATCGAACCACCACATGAGGAGTGCCAATGCGCAGAGCAGGGATGTGAGGGAACATTAGAAGAAAATGCGTCAAAGCTAGAACCCGACCAGGAAATAGATCACCAGGTGGAAAGGTTGGCTGAGGTTGCGTTCAGCAGATAAAGAACCTGAAAGCAACTGCCAGGCCAGCAGCCGATGCCTTTGTCACAATTATAGATGATTCTCACCACAGAGGCTACCGAACCCACATGCATGGCCTACCCAGGTTCGTGAAAGGTTGCAGGATTTGGGAAAACAAAGAGGAGGGCTGATGAAGATGAAGGCTAAAAGTAAAAGGGATTTCTGAGGTACCAATTTGACAAGTAGACTTTCCTTTGGACGATTATGGAGTATATTTTTTGGTGGTTGTTCTGTTTTCCAATCAATCAATCAAGGATTTGTGAAGCGCAGCTAATCACCCATAGGGTCTCAAGGCGCTGAATATAGGCATGCTGCTGAAGCCAGGTCTTGAAGTCCTTCCTGAACTGCTTCAATGATGCAATCTGCCTGAGCTTGAGGGGAAGTGTGTTCCATGTTTGGGCTACTAGGTAGGAGAAGGATCTTCCTCCTGTTGTACTTTTCCCGATCTTTGGGATGGCTGGAAGGGTGAGCTGGGAGGAATGGAGACGTCTGTAGGGTACGTAGAAAGTGAGGTGGTGGTTGAGGTATACTGTTCCTATGTTGTGCAGCGCCTTGATGTTAGGACACCCTCATCATGCGTTGTCTGTGTCCCTTTGTACAATATGCTCTATCAAAAGGTGTAGGAAAATATAGGACATTGTACAGTTCTTATGGTTAGGACTTGTCCCTTCTAGTACACCCCCTGGAGTATAGGGAATCCTTCTTTGTTATTGTTTTGGTGTGAGTGTGTTGATGATTATACAAAAGCATGCTGCTCAGTGCACAAACCATGCTAAATTCTTCCCCACAAACAAAGTCTTCAAACGTGATACTGGTGACTCATCATCCTTGGCACGTGTTTGCACCTGCTTGGCTCCTGTGTCCAACAACGTGAGTGCAACATGAGTAAAACACAATTTAAGCCAAAGCAATCATCATTTCCTTGCTTGGCTTCGAGAGTTCTGGCTCTTGTGTCAGAATGTTCCTGTGACAATCCTTGCTGTGAGTGAGCAGATTTCCTGCAAGAAAGGATTTTGGTTCATCTATTCTTTCAATCCAGTAAAGACAAAGCCCAGCAGCTTTATTGGTGAGATTCTTATTGTGTCCCCTGTGCCCCTGGGTGCTTCAAGGTCAGTGTTATCAGGTTTCTTTTACAGAGAAAAAGAGAGAAATTAATGTGACTTTTTCAGGGAAAGACTGTTTATAAAGATAAACACTTATTTCAAAGAAACTGCTGTCCTTTATTTTTGAATTGACTATGCAGTAATAGTATTTTTTTTTACTTTCCCCGGTTGTTGGTAACTTATAAAAGATCTTGGAATTCTGTTGAAAGAATAGAGAGAAATGGAAAGACAATAGTGCTTACGTCAATGAAAATAAGTGAACATTAATACAACTTTAATTGTACCTGTCATCACTCAGTGCCAGCATTGTCCACAGCATTGACTACGGTGTGTGTTTTGATTTATGTTACATTGTTTTCCACACACTAAGGGGCTATACATTTTTTTGTTCTTTGTCTCGCATATAGGCATTGCGATATACTATATAATAGGTGGGTTCCTTTGGATTGGATGTCATAGGAGCTTCTGATACCAGTTTATCTCTTCCCTCTCCCATCTTCCCTATCCCTACACCTCCCCCCTGGACTTATTCCCTCAGTAGCTGTTACTCTTGGCTTTGAGGGAATAATTGATAGGGGTGTGGGTTACCTCTTTGCTCCCGTGGATACCTGGATTTCAGGTGAGTGGTCCTGGCATTGTCACTTGAAGGTGTGGATCAGGAGTTTGTATGTGTTGCGCCTATTGACTGGGAGTCAGTGTAGGTCTCTGAGGTGGGAGGAGATTCGGCTGTGTCGGGGGTTGTCTAGGATGATTCTGGCTGCTGCATTATGGACTCGTTGTAGTCTTGATGAGGGTTGTTGGTAATGCCGGCATATAGTGCATTGCCGTAGTCCAGTTTGCTGGTGATGAGTGTGTGGGTGACTTCCTCGTGTCGGGGGAATCCATTTTAAAATCTTCTGCAGGAGATGGAGGGTGTGGAAGCTTGATGAGGAAACGGTGTTAACTTGGCAGGTCATCAATAGAATGAGTCCAGGATGATGCCCAGGTTGGGTGCATGGTCCGTGGGGGCTGGGGCGTAACCCATAGTGGTGGGCCACCAGAAGTCATTCCAGTAAGAAGGGGTGGAGGCGATCATGAAGATCTCTGTCTTGTTTAAGTTGAACTTGAGGCAACTGGCCTCCATCCAGGCGGCGACTGCTCTCATCCTGTTGTGGAAATTCCTCTTGGCTTGCAGAGTCCTCGGACAGGGAGAGGATCAGTTGGGTGTCGTCAGCATAGGAGACTGTGTTTACCTCCTGTTATCTGGTGATCTTAGCTAGTGGGGCTATGTAGAAGCGGAAAAGCGTCAGGCTGAGTGATGATCCTTGTGGCATTCCCCAGCAAGTGTCTTTAGGTTCTGATGTGAATGGTGGTAGTTTGACCCTCTGTGTTCTTCCGGTGAGGAAGGACTTGATCCAGTTCAGGGCTTTGTCTTGGATGCCGGTGTTGTGCAGTCTGTCGCAGATTGTGGAGTGGAAAGCGGTGTCAAAAGCAGCAGATAGGTCAAGGCGGATGAGTGCAGCAGTGCCTCCGTGGTCCAGTATGATGCGTATGTCATAGGTGGCTGCTAAGAGTGTAGTTTCGGTGCTGTGGTTGTTCCTGAAACCGGATTGGGAAGGGTCCAGGATGTGGTGTGTCTCAAGGAACTCAGTGAGTAGCTGGTTGAGGGCCTTCTCCATTACCTTGGCTGGGAAAGTGAGCAGAGATATGGGTCTGTAGTTCTTCAGCTCCCTATGATCGGCAGTGGGTTTCTTGCGTAGCAGGCTGATTTTGGCGTGTTTCCAGTCTGAGGGGAATGTGGCATTCTTGAAGGATCGGTTGATGGTTCAGCAGAGCTCAGGTGCTATGGAGGCACTGGCCAAGTTGAGGATGTGATGAGGGCATGGATGCGAGTGTGCTCCTGAGTGGATGAAGTTTATCAGTCTTTGGGTGTCATCTCTGGTGATGGGGGTCCAGGAGTTCAGTATCTGGTGGGGTGCAAAGTCCATGTGTTGAGTGGTGCTGGTGGGCTTTGGTTCCTGAAGCCTTCGTAGATGTCCTGGATCTTACGGTGAAAGAAGGTGGCGAGGTTGTTTCAGAGATCTTGGGAGGGAGGGATGGATGAGGTGTCTGCCCTGGGGTTTGTGAACTCTTTGATGATGGCCAAGAGCTCTTTGCTGTTGTGAGTGCTGGTGTTGATGCATGCTTGAAAGGTGGCTTTTTGGGAGTTTCTGATGTTCTGGTGGTGTGTGGTGACTGCTATTTTGTAACCTGTGTGGTCTTCGGTGGATTTGCTGAGCCTCCATGTATGTTCCAGTTGTCTGCAAGTGCGCTTGGGTTCCTGTAGGCCTGGTGTAAACCACTTGAGTGTTTTGATCTGTCGATTCCCTGCTGATTTCCTTGGGGGGGGCTACATTGTCAGGGCAGCTTGAGAGCCATCTGTCTGCGGTTTCATTAGCGTCCGTTGTATCCGGTGGGTGGGAGTGGTCAAGAGCGTTGATGAGCTGTACTTCTGTGACTTTGTGCCAGCATCTGCCGGGTGGACAGGGGGTGTGGTGGCGTGTGATGTTCTTTGTGTAGGTAAAGTGGATGCACTTGTGGTCGGTGCAATGATGATCAGAAGTGTGGGAGATGGTGATTTTGTGCCCTGCTGAGAAGGCGGGGTCAAGAATGTGTACGGCTCTGTGGATGGGGACGTTGACAAATTGCTTGAGGCTGAGAGTTGTTCGGTTGTCCATGAGGTTTGAGGTGATGGGTCATGGAGGGTATCAAAGTGGAAATTTAGGTCGCCGAGTAGTATGTAGTCGGAGGAGGTGAGTGACTGGGGGGCGATGAGGTGAGCGGTGTCTGCGCAGAACTGGAGTCTGGGTGGTCTGTAGATGAGGGTGCCATGAAAGGACATGTTTGGGTTGGTCTGGATCTGGAAGTGTAGGTGCTTGTGTGTTGGCTGAAACTGAGACTGGAAGTCAGACGGAGGTTGTTCTTGTAGATCATGGCAATGCCTCCTCCGGGCCGGTTGCTCTGTCCTTGTGGATGATTTTGTAGTTGTCTAGGAGGGCCATGGCAATGTCTGGGGCAGCGGTGAGGGTGATCCAGATCTCCGTGAAGAAGGTGATGTCCAGGGTTGTTGAGTCGAGGAGGTCCCATACGTCTACTGCATGTTTGACGAGGGAGCATGTGCTGAGGAGTATGCATTTGATGTGGCTGTCCGTGCTTGGTGTGGGAACATAGGGTGGTCCTGGGAGGGTGCTGGAGCAGGCGCAGCAAGGTCCATGCGTGTTCCTGGGGTTAGCTTGGTGACAGGCTGATCTTCCTTGGTTGAGGGCACGTAGAGTGCTAGCGTTGAACCGGTGGACAGGGCGAGAGCCAGGGTCCTTGGTGCTGGGTGCGGTCCAGGGGCAGACGGTCGCAGATGGACTTGCCTTTGGTATGCCTTCGGCATGACAGCAATGCGCCCTCCGTGCAGGGCCGTGCTGCGGCCATCATTAGGAGGGGTTGGGTCAGTTGGAAGGTGGGAGGGTGGGAAAAGCACTTAGTGAGGGGGACGGGGCTGCACAGGCAGCAGTGGTCCAGGGAGAGCTTGGGAGGGAGAGGAGGCAAGCAGGTAAGAAGAAAGAGACAGAAAAATAAAAAGGATGTAACAACAGAGGTAGACAGAAGTAAAAAAGAAAGAGTAAAGAGAGACAGAGAGAGACTGAAGATACTTGCAGATGGCCACTTGGCCAACAGGAATGAGGTGGAGGCAGGAGCCTGTGGGTGGAGGAGTGCCTCGAACTGAGAGTCAGACAGGCTCTCAGTTCGTTCCCAAGGCAGAGGCAGCAGCAGCAGCAGGAGGACCTGGAGAGGGCAACAGACGCTGACCAGGAGGTCAGTGGAGTTGCCCTCTCACAGCGCTGTGGCCGCCATTAAGAAGAGGAGGGAGGCAGGGGGGTGGGAAAAGTGTTTCACAGGAGAGGGGGTGGGCCCTCAGGGGCAGCAGCAGGGCAGGGAGAGCGCTGGAGGGAGAGGAGGCAAGAGGGTAACAAGAAATGGACAGAAAAATAAAAACAATGTAAAAACAGAGGTAAAGAGACAGAAATAAAAAAGCAAGAGTAAAGAGAGACAGAGAGAGATTGAAGATACTGGCTTGCAGATGGCCACTGGGCCACCAGGGATGAGGTGCCAGGAGGAGCATGTGGGTGGAGAAGGACCTTGAACTGAGAGTCAGGCAGGCTCTCAGTTCGTTCCCAAGGAAGAGCAGCAGCAGCAGGAGGAGCTGGGGAGGTTACCAGACGCAGACCAGGTGGTCAGTGGAGTCGCCCTATCACATCGTTGTGGCCACCATTAAGAAGAGGAGCGAGGCTGGGGATCCGGTCAGCTGGGTGGCAGAAGGGCAGGAAAAGCCCTTCGCAGGAGGTGGGGGTTGGGCCGCAGGGGCAGCAGAGGTGTGGGGAGAGCGCAGGATGGAGAGGAGGCAAGATGGTAACTAGAAAGAGACAGAAAAATAAAAACGATGCAATAACAGAGGTAAAGATAGAAGTAAAAAAGCAGAAGTAAAGAGAGACAGAGAGAGACAGAAGATACTTACTTGCAGCTGGCCACTAGGCCACCAGGAATGAGGCGCAGGTAGGAGCCTGCGAGTGGAGGAGGGCCTCGAAATGAGAGTCAGGCAGACTCTCAGTTCATTCCCAAGGCAGAGGCAGCAGGATGAGGAGCTGGGGAGGGTAATAGACGCTGGCCAGGATTGAAGCCTGTTTGATTGATTTCTTCTTGTTTTATGACTAGAATGTATAGGGAGAGATTAAAAACACATGCATAACAAACAAAAGAAGGGGGAAAGAAAGCCAAACCCCAAGTAAGAATTAATATTACACCAGAGAGAGTGTCAAGACAGTCTTACACCCTTAAAGGAAGGAGGGCGCTAAGCAGAGTAGAAGAGAAAGATCAAAAGAGAAATAAAGTAACTAAGAGAGAGTAAGAGCTTACCTGTGGTTCTCTCTTCCGCGGGCTCCGGTCAGACACTTTTGTGGTCCCACTATTTTTGGTCTTTGCTAATTTGTGACAAGGTGTTATCTAGCTTAATGGTATTTGTTGTACTATTTTCATGTATGCAACAATAACTGCTAATTGGTATGAATGGGTTTCTATCATTTACACTAGGCAACAAATGAACACTACTAGCTGTTTCAAAACAGCAATGTTTATCGTAAAACAAATGTGGTGCAAAATAGCATGATCATTACAAGCATGTAAATGATGCCAAATAGCATTTGTGGTCTCTAGTATTACATGTTATTTATTTATTTATGATGTATTCAATATGTATTGTATAGTGCCTTCCAGTTGCATTTTTGATGACAGGTAATGAGAAAGTAGCTGATGTATTCCACCAATTTTGTTCTAATCTATTATGCAGAAACATCATGTACATCTTAAAAAACAGAATTGTATTTCTTTGATCTGGATAAGGCTCAGGCATGAACACGCTAATTTGTTGCACATTTCGGTGAAGAGTTGATAGAGGGAATCAAAAATTGTTGTAAAGCAAAGACTGGGACTGAATGGATGTTGATCGGAGATTTACTTGAAAGTCTTAGAGGCTTTTGTCCCTCATCTTTATAAATTACATACCTTTATTTTGAATATTGGGATGTCTCCTGAGTCTTTTAAAATATGTTTGCTACCTGTTTTTGTAAACACCTAAAAATCTATTACATTGCTACTCATATCCCTCATACTCTGAAAGACAAACTAAAGTTTTTTGATTGAGATATTAGCCTCAAGATTGGCATCCGTGGTTGGGGGCAAGGTGAATCAAGTCCAGCTTTATTTCAGGTAGAACCATAACGACTCACGCACACTTTCTTCTTGAAGCAATATCATGTCTGACGGAAAATTACAAATCCGGATCAACAACGTTCTTAGAAGCTGGAAAATGATTGAATCTAGTAAAC
This sequence comes from Pleurodeles waltl, assembly GCF_031143425.1. Classification (NCBI taxonomy): domain Eukaryota; kingdom Metazoa; phylum Chordata; class Amphibia; order Caudata; family Salamandridae; genus Pleurodeles; species Pleurodeles waltl. The sequence goes on along the minus strand of NC_090440.1, from coordinate 738,477,917 downwards.
ACTATCTTTGGACAACCTTGGAAAAAATATGCATGTCTACCTAATTTGTTTAATGAATATCTCAATTGCACAAGAGTGCATGGGCATGTTTAACACTCAGTGATAAAGTGGGAGGGTGGAATTAATATTCAAAAATGTACTAGGACTATTGTCCTCTGTCACCCTAATATGCTTTGATTATTGAGCCTTTTGCTATCGAAATAAGGTGTGAAAAATTGTTATAAAGCTGCCTACTTGAAAACAAGAGGATTAAATTGTATGCAGACGACGTGTTCTCTTACATTTGTCACCTGGCAGCAATACATAAACCTCACTTTTCACATATTTGTTAAGGTTTGTACTCATACAATTAATTCAGCCAAAATATGCTTTTGGATACCTTTCCCAATAATTTTTGAATACTAAGCCATGACTAAGCATAATTCTGTTTCCTGTTTGGGGATCCATACTACTGCTGATATTATTCATTAAATATAAGTACATTTCCTTGTTATCTAAAATACACCAGTTCAGTTATTGGGAAAAGCTGCCATAGACTTTAGGACGAACATGGTTAAAATTAGTATTATGCCACAATAATTGTTCTAATTTCAAGACATTTATTGTATTTTCTCACATGTTTTCTTTCATGAAGTAAACATCTCATGTTGTGAATTTATATAAGAAAGCAAAAAGAATAGAATCAGCTGAAAAAAGCCAAACGTTGTTGAACAAGTGAGACTGGGCTCAGCCTGCAATGGCTGATACTAATGCCCACCCCCCAAGGTTGCCAGGCTCCAAAATATGAGCCTGGATGGATAAGTGTTTAATGACCAATATAGTCGAGGCTATTGAGATAACCTGTTTATTCAAATCCGCTCGACCAAATTGTTTTCAAAAGGCAGATTTGGAATTTTCGTTACTTATCTAAAACGTTTAGTTTTATCTCCAAGAAATTGAATATACTAATGCCACACAAACTCATACCTAAGTGTAGTAACCATCATATCCCTAAAGACATAACCAGCAATGGCCAAGGTCGGCAATATGAAAACTTTCAAGACTTTAACTGATCTTATCATGGAAAGTTGAGCAAAATCATTCTCATATATTCAGGCTGAATGTAGAATGGTTTACACAGGTGATAGTTGTCAAATACCAAGATGATTTTACAGACAAATCTTACGAATCACAAAAGATATAGGGTGGACAGACCAATCTCACTAGGGTGTCAGGTAGATGTGATAATTTACTACTTACTATATTGGGGAGAATACAATTGATGAGATACGGGGAGATGTGTTGAGGTGGGAATTGAGCTGACCACAGTATGAAAAGAGCTGCTGTGTTCTGAAACACATTCATTAGTTTTGGCAATACAATCAGACGTGAGTTTTATACTTTAAATGTTTTGGGTTGTACTGGACATCGTCAAAAATTCCTCAGGAGTTACCTATCTCAGATCCACATTGCTTGGGTTGTGAAAATCATATCAGCACCAGGGAACACATTTTCTTTGAGTGACTCAAAGTGTAACATTTATGGTCTCGGATTCAAATCAATTTAAATAAGCTAAAGGGGCAGACTTTAGTTTATTGAGGCCTCATATGCTCTGACATGGACATCAAGGCCAAGATTCACAAAAGTGTCAGGTAGCTCAGCAGCCAAAAATACTGTGCTGCATTGTGTGACAAGGAAAGAGCAGGAGTGCGCCATATCTACAGGGATATGGCTCTCTCCGATCCTCTTCCTAGCGCCGGAGCTGATTTTAGCTGCCGGATGCCATGCATATACCTTTGTGCCATAGTGCAAAGGTATGTGCATGAGTCTAGGATGGGCTTTGCACTGGAAGGATTCCATTCCAGAACAAAATACTATGCTTGGACTTAATCTAACATTTTTCCCACTTTTTATGTGTGCTGTACAGTGCAGCACACATGCAAAGTTAGAAAAAAGGAGAAATGAAATTAAAACATTTCTCCTTTCAATGACTGGTTTCAAAAGGCATTGTGTTTTTGCCACAAAACCCTGCTAATGTTTGTAGATACGGTTTTCCATCAAAAAGCAAGGGTGGTAGCATTGGAATGCCAGTGTACCACCCATGCAACACCGCTTTGACGCTAAGTAACGCAACACAGTGCTTTACACTGGTTTGAATTACCTTTCCTTACAAACCAAAGCAAATACCAATTTGCATTGGTTTGTAAATCCCAATAAAGGTCTTGCATCGGGTTTGCATTACAAAAGTAACACAAACCCAGTGCAAAAGCTTTGTAAATCTTGGCCCAGGTCTCTCACAAGCCATTTGTTCACAGGTAGATCGTGTAATGTTTTTAGGAACAATCACTCTTTGAAGTTAAATCACAAAGAAATTGAAAGAATAACAGCCCCATGTGATATATATATGGAGTACCAAATTGCAAAGCATTCCATGGTGTTATTATATGCGTAGTGGTATCACACAAAAATGCTTACATTCTGGGGGTAATTGCAGGTCAAATGTATATCATTGAAATGGATTTTGTATGTTCTCACTCCACTGGGGACAATGCTGTGTTGTACTGTTTGGACTGGATATTCTATCAATTTGATAGTAGCATATTATTGTGCTCATCTACACTTTTTGACTCAATAAAAAAAAGATGCTGAATGCAGTGCACAACATGTTTTTGCCACCTTAAAACTAATGATTCACATATGGTCATGCATGTTGGACACCTCTGTTTTTTATATACAGCAGTGGTTCTTAACCTGTGTTCTAAGGATCCTTTAGGGTCCACACTGTTTTACGAAAGTACGTATTATTAAAATTGATAAATTAAAATCAATAAAGAAGAAAAACTTTAAATGTTAAAATGTTTTTCCATATTTCATAATGAATTAAACAAAATATATATATTTTAGGGGTGGGTGGAGTGCACGGAGTCAATCTACACAGAACTCCCCGAAGTAGCCATAAAACTGCACTACACGGAGTTCTGCGAGCGGGCAGAGTTCTTTGTAGTATACGTTGCATTTGATGTCAAACGTAATGCAACATACATAATCGCATTGAAAATTGCACGTGAATGGCACCACATGGTTCGCAATAGCACGGCCATCTTGTTTTTCACTCTGCTTATGGTGCTGGGCCTGTTTTCCCATCCCTTCTTTATCCACTTAATCCTTCACTCTCCTAAAGTCTCTACCTCCATTTTTATTTATTGTATTAACCTCTCTTATATTGAATCTGTATTTTTACTTTCTTTAAATCCTGTTTTTTTGTAACTTTTTGTCTTTTTGTTTATTTTTCCTATTTTTTTCATGCTTCATTCTCTTTTTCTTCTCTTATCTCTTCACATCACCCCACCCCACCCAGTACCATGACAGATCATAGAATAGCAGCCCCCACCTTATGGGCGTCAGAGCCGTCAAGGGGTGCAGCCTCTCCCCATCTTCAGAGAGAAGGAGGTGGCAGCACTAATTTTTTTTGTACAGTGCCACCTCCCCTCCATGCTGACAGCAGGTGTAGTTCGGGTTATCCCCTTCAGGAGCGTCAGCTGCTGTGGGGGATGGTGTGCCGGCTGGTTCATCAGCATACTGGGAGCCAGCACACCCAGCAGCAGTTGATGCACCATTGGGCTGACATAATTGACCGCAAACAGGACCTGCTCGACCTGCTGGGAGTCGAGGTGTTGAGGCTTGGTGAGTAATAGTTAATTATTTTTATTGTTGTGTGTTTTTGTTTCGCAACGCAAGTTGCTGCATTGACTCACCCTGCGACTCCTCATGTAATTAACATTTTGCAGGAAGGTGTCCCTTCCTGTACAGAAACAATCATCCCCTCAACGCAGGCACCCTTACAGCATAGTGCAAACATGCCTGCATTGGCTCATGGAAGCCCATTATGCGCCAACGCAGGGGAAATGGAGGACAGGAATGTGCCATATCTGTTGTATATAGAGCACAAATTTCTGACTCTCCTATTGATGTCAGGAAGCGCTGCAAAGAGGCGTGTGGCACCGCCCTGTGTCAAAAGTTTGTAAATAATAATATGGCTTGTAGTTTAGGAAATTTTGAGTAGGGTTTAGGTGTAGGAATTAGGAAAGTAAAAGTAATAGGTCAGCTTGAGTTGAGTCCATTATACTAGTCAATCTGATAGAGAAAAATACAACATTACTGTGTTTGCACCCTGCTTGCCACAATAATAATTTTGGGAAATTAACAGTAGCACTAATCTTTTATTTTTATCTTCTTTATTTCTTACCTCTGCACCCAAGGGGAAGAAGGGGGCAACAGTGTCCACAGGTCCAGAAGGAGAGGATGCCAGTTTTCCAGTGCAGATGCTGGTGGATCAGCCGGCCCCACTAAGTACTCCTGATTTCAAATAAGGTTTTCTTTTACTTTTATTGTAATGTCTACTTTTGTGTGCTTATTTTTGCTCTATGCAAGCTTTGTTAAATTCTTGTTACCCTGCATTTATCTATTTATTTACACATTTCTTCTGTACCTGACAGCTTTTCTACAAGTTTGTGAAGGTTTTCTTTGCCTTGCTCATGCCCATTTCATTTAACAACCAAGACCTCATCATTGGTTTTCCTGGATTGACCAAAGTATTTCACCCCTTTATTGCTCTTCAGTGACTTAGCAGAGCTCTGCTCCTCCATTAGGAAACATTTGCGGTTGACGATTTGTCTACCTTGCTTTTCTAACAACCAACAAAATTCTTATAGTGAATGATATAGGAAGATAGAAGTGTAATGATCCATTGTGGTTGTAATTATTTTGTTGGAACTAAATTGTGCAATGTTTTTTCCAGCTGCACCGATGACCAGTGTCGGGGCCATTGGCATCACCAGTGCGCCAGACATGGAATCAGTCAGAAGGGGGGAGCCAGCAGCAGCAGGGACAGGCACTGGTAAGTCATATTGCTCTTGCTCATTGACAATTACTAATATACTCACTGCAAGGGTGTTGCTTGTAAAGCACCTGGTTGATCAGCTGCAGTAAGGATTGAGTTCTTCATCTTAATGGCCTCTTCTCTCTGCAAATCCGTAGACAAAAACTAATCATAATGATTGAATGGAGGCTAAAATGATGGCTTGATGGAAAAGCAAAGGATGGATGGCTAAAAGAAAAAATGGGTGAAATGGTATATGAGTGAAAGGATGTGTGGGTGAAAAGAAAACAAAGATGCGTAGGTGAATGATAGGAGATGCATGGGTGGGTGAAGATAGATAAAAGGGGTGAAAGGGACAATGCCTCAGTGGGTAAATGAGTGTGCTCAGGTGAGGAATGGATGGATGATAATGAACGATACATGGGTAAATACCAGACAGATAGGTGAAAGCAGGGTGTTCGAAAGGATGGCTACTGGATAGGTGATTCTATGGATGGACGGGTGGATAAATATGGATGGCTGGATTGGAATAGTGAAAGGCTAGATGAGAGGGTGTAAGCTTAAATCAAAAGGTGGATATCACAGGGAGAATTAATTAGATGAATGAAAAGATGATTGTATAATTGCTCGGATCAAGATGAAATAAGGGAACTGTTGTGGAGAGGGGTGTGTCTACTGTTCACCTAATTTGCTTGCTTGTTTTGCATGGTTATCAAGGTTCTGCTTCAAAGTAGGAATATTTTAATTTTCTCCCTTAACTACCAATAGTTGAAGCATGGCAGATATGTCATCCTCCCACCCATCATGGTCATACCTCCCTAACCAGTAGTTATCAATGCTACTATAAGTACATAACAGCACTGTGGCAGTGTAAAATAGTGTTTTATGTGTTATGTGTCCATTTGCAGCATTTACAAAGCTGTCAATGCATTCAAACTTAAAAAGGTGTTTCACTTTCACCCCAGTGTCCCCTCTGTCACCCCCTAGTACTTCAGTCCTTTATTTGTTTCCAAAATTCTGTCCCAGGCAATGCAAAAAAAAAAAAAAAAACCTTTTGGCATGCGCCACATTTATGTATAAGTTAACAATATGTCATGGCTTCCATGCTGGATTCATGGCAGTTAAAATTTTACCCTTTTGACATTCAAACGTCAACTGAACTACAGTGGGCCATGTGTGGATACAAAATGGCCCTGTAGCTCGACGTAAATAGTCAGCAACATCAAATTCCAGTGGCCTTAAGGGACAAGCAATGTAATGCTATGGTGGCACTGTACTTTAAAATAATTTTTTGAACAGAGCATAGTTTATAATTTGTCATTTCCATTTTTCTTTCCTGCTATAGCTACTCCTGGTGGACATCATCATATAACTTGCGAGGAGATTGCAGCACGGCTCTGACAGCAGAGGCTGGAGGGCATCAGTAACGAATATCGAATGCTGGTCGATCTCTAGTAGGAGGAGGAGGCCGGACAGCACTTATGGCCGCTGGCCTTACCTCCTCCAGCCAGCCGCCAGAGTCTCAGCCTCCCAGTGGTGCCGGCAACACCATCACAGCAGGCAGGCAACGTGTCCCAGTTCCACCACTTCTTCACCCATCACGCCAGGCCCAGGACCATGTATTCCAACACAGCATCCTACAATACCTTGCACGACTGGACCGCCGAGTGGCATGCATTGAGGAGGCCCTCAATAATATCCAGGTTCTACTCTAGTCTGAACTTGGACCCGTCCTCTTCTGACCCTTTTTAAATTTTTTGTTCAGGTGGGAGGGACACTTGTGGGTGGACAGGGTGCGGAAGGAGTAGTGACGGGTTTGAAAGTTACTTGGACTTTTTGGCGAAGGGGCTATTTGTTTGGGAAGAGAGGTGGGCCTTTTGTGGGTGGAAATGGTGGGTGTTCTGTTTGTAAAAATAAAAGGGATCATTTATTTTACTTTAGTTATGACTCAGTCAAATGTTTATTTTGGTATTTTAGTTTGCATTGCTGTCTTTTATTGTAGCCTGTTTTTTTTAATCTGCTAAAAAATATGTATGTCATTTACTTATATGGTTACCCGTGCTCTAGTGCCCTCTGTCACTGAACTATAGTGATCACTAGAGGATGATAGCCTTTTGACTGTTTTGCCTAAAAGAACCTAGATACAGATAGATAAGTAAGACAGCATCTTCTTTAATAGGAGTTAAATTACTAACTAAACATGTTAATTACTTCAATCCATAGTTCTTTTCTCACCTGGCTAGATGAAGCCAGGGAATTGTCTTCTTCTTATTGCAGGGTTTTTCTCAAGATGGCATCGTAATTCTTAAGGGGGTGGTAGAAGGAAGTAGTAGCAGGCAAGTACGCTAACAGGGAAGACAGAACTTCATAGAAGTTGCCACTCCAACTACAGGATTAATCAAAAGGTTAAGCATCACTGTCAACTTGATTGAAAGAAAGTAAAACAGATTTAGTGGGTCATCATATCATAACTTTAGTACGACTGAGACCAGACTACCACAAGAATAGTATTTGACACACAGAAGGTATGCTAGCAATATTAATTTCTTCTGAGCAGTGGTGGGGAGCTATAAAAACGAAACATAGGAAATTAAATCATGGAGTCATGAGAAGTGGGCTCAGACTCGAGTGGTTGGACCAGGTTAAGCGTTTACAGAACACAAACACAAGGCAAGCATGATGATAATTTGATTGGGCTGGTGTGGAATATTGCTCAGGTCGAAGTAGGCAGAAGATTATGCAGTGAGTTGGTGTTGCTTTCACTGCACCTGCCTCAGCAAGTGTGTGATTCATTCATAGATTCATTTTAAGTCACACCTCAATAAATCACACAGCCCGGGGGAAGAGGATTAGGGGCTCTATGAATGGATGGGAAAGGGGATTTGGGGAAAGGTGTGACAAAGACAAACGCTACACAAAAGAAACCCCAGTAATATTCATTGGTCACCTGAGCAGCACACCATTATCAATCTGTTGTGTAAGGAAAGTGGAAACAAAGAGATAAGTACGACAGTTCAGTTAACTGCATGCAACAAACTGCCCTCCTGCCCGAGAGATGCCCCAGATAGTATATCCTAAATGTTACGTCTTTTATTTTTGAAAAATAGAAAGTCTGGAAGATTGAAGATAACCCACATAGTTCTAAAATTATTAGTGTTAAAAGGAAAATGATACTGTATTGCCAAACTTTTCAGTAGGTAAATTGGAGTCTTGAGTTTTACCTAAGTTTTGTTCGTGCAGGAGATGACTAGGAGAAGGCCTGCATATTGAGAGAAAACAGTGGCTGTATTGAAGAGTAAAGGTGAAGGACAAAAGAAAGGAAGATAAGCGTCATGAGGAGTCAAGAGTGTACCAAGAGGACTCAGGGGCAGAGCAAGAACATAAGTGGCTGGTCTGTTCTTAGGAACCAGAAAAACACTAAGGAGTCGACCCTCCAGGTAAATTTTCACTAAGTTTTAAAGGCCAATCACTTTCAGGAAAAAATTATCACCCATCAATAAATCAATCAATCAGGAATTTGTAAAGTGCACTCCTCACCTGTGAGGGTCTCAAGGCGCTGAGGTGGGGGGATGTGCTGCTACTGCTCGAACAGCTAGGTCTTGAGAAGTTTCCTGAAGGTAAGGAGGTCTCTGGTCTGACGCAGGTGGTTGGGAAGAGTGTTCCACGTCTTGGCTGTGAGGTGTGAGAATGATCTGCCACCAGTTGTAGTTCTGCGGACGCGTGGGACAGTTGCGAGGGCGAGGTTGGCAGAGCAGAGATGCTGGGACGGGGTGTAGAAGGAGAGCCATCTGTTGAGGTATTCTGGTCCGGTGTTGTGAAGTGCTTTGTGAGCCTGGGTTAGGAGTTTGAATGTGATTCTCTTGTTGACTGGGAGCCAGTGCAGGTCTCTCAGATGGCCTGTGATATGGCAGTGGCGGGGGATGTCCAGGATGAGGCGTGCAGAGGAGTTCTGGATGCGTTGCAGCCTCTTCTTGAGTTTGGCCGTGTTTCCTGCATAGAGTCCATTTCCGTAGTCCAGTTGGCTGCTTACGAGGGCTTGGGTGACTGTTCTGGTTTTGATGGGGATCCATTTATAAATCTTTCCTAGCATGCAGAGGGCGTTGAAGCAGGAGGAGGAGATGTCGTTGACTTGCTGGGTCATGGATAATGAGGATTCGAAGATGAATCCTAGGTTGCATGCGTGGTCGGTGGGAGTTGGAGCAACTCCTAGAGTGGCAGGCCACTAGGAGTCATCCCATGCGGGGTAGTGGAGCCGAAGATGAGGACTTCCGTCTTGTCAGAACTGAGTTTGAGGCAGCTTTTCTTCATCCATTCGGCTATGGCCTTCATTCCTTTGTGAAGGTTGGTCTTGGTGGAGTCCTAGGTGAGGGAGAGGATCAGCTGGGTGTCAGCGGCGTATGAGATGATGTTGAGGTTGTGGGATCGAGCAGTGTTAGCAAGCATGGCCATCTAGACGTTGAAGAGGGTCGGGCTGAGAGACAAACCCTGGGGTATGCCACAGATTTTGGTGGCGTCCGAGCGGAATGGCGGGAGGCAGACTCTCTGGGTTCTGCGGTGAGAAAGGAGGTGACCCAGTCCTGGGCTATGTCATTGATTCCTGCATTGCTGAGGCGTGAGTGTAGGGTGTGGTGGCAGACAGTGTTGAATGCAGCTGAGAGGTCCAGGAGGATGAGGGCCGCGGTGTTGCCGTTGTCTAGTATGGTTCTGATGTCGCCAGTAGCAGTGATGAGGGCAGTTTCAGTACTGTGGTTGCTGAAGAATCCAAATTGGGAAGGGTCCAGGGTGCAGTTCTCCTCAAGGAAGTGGGTTAATTGTCTGTTAACAGCCTTCTTGGTGACTTTTGCCGGGAAGGGGAGCAGGGAGATAGGCCGGAAATTCTTGAGGTCCTTTGGGACCGCCTTGGGTTTTTGAGGAGGGAGTTGATCTCAGCATGTTCCAGCTTTCTGGGAAGGTGGCGGACTCGAAGGAGCTGTTGATGATCTTTCGTAGTTGGGGAGCGATGACAGAGCTTGCTTTGTTGAGGATATGGTGAGGACAGGGGTCAGATGGAGAGCCAGAATGGATGGTGTTCATGATTTTGAGGGTCGTTGTCATTGACAGGGGTCCGGGAGAGCAGGAGGTTGGTCGGAGGTTAATCTGTGTTGTTGGTGGTTGCCGGAGGGTCTGGGTGCTGAAGCTGTCATGGATTTCTGCAATCTTGTGGTGGAAGTAGGAGGCTAGGGAGTCGCAGAGGTCTTGAGATGGCAGGATGTTGTTGGCATTGGAGCTGGGCTTGGAGAGTTCCTCTCATCAGCCTCAAACACACAGCCTCCCATCAGTTCCTCCCATCAGGCCCCATACATTGCAAACCCTCTGAAACAAGTTTACAAATTTCTTGAACTCCCTCAATGTCAGCCACCATATACATCAGTCATCACTCACAAATTCATAAACACTCAATATATCACAACTCATTGGTGCAAAAAGAGTTACTTTAGTACTAGTAGTAGTTACCTCTCCCAATCCAAGCACGGTGGTTGAACAAAATATCTCCTCTTTGATGCAACTCAACACATTGTTGACATTTGCACTGGCAGTCTTTTGTTTTCATCAGCGATCTTCCAGAGTAGCCCTTGATTCTAAAAATGGAGGTTGTTGCTTGACAGAAAGCTCTGGCTCCTGTTCTGCTCCAACTTCTGCAAGATCTGGCTGTGGCTGCTGTCCACTTTGCTCTGTTTCCTGAAACAATTTGGTACTACTTTGCACAAGAGACAAATCCAATTCAACATCACAGCTCATCAGCATCACCATGATTGCAGTGGCTGCCTCATTGAAAGACATGGTCTTGGGTTTGGGGTAGTGCTGTTGCTGTAGAAGTGCTCCCGGTTCCTCCCTGGAGGCCGGTGTGGCAGCAGGCACACGTCTCCCCAAAAAGGTTGCGGTTGTCACGCCACTGGCAGAAAGCTTCTTCTTCTCACTGCCCACTTTCTTGGGAGCAACTTTCTTTAGGGCCATCTTAAAAAGCTCTAGGTTGGCAGTGTCACTAAGATGCACAAGCCAAAGAGTTTGGTGCCTGTGGACAGAAATAACTATAAGGCCTTCTCTTTGGCAGTACTGCGGGTGATGTGGGGTCTCTTCTCTCGTACACCTAAAAACAACCTTGCAAGAAAAACATGTAGTGAATGAAACATGGCTTTGCTGCATCAGGTTAAAATTAGTGCAGATAAATGCAATCTTAGTGTGGTTGGTTACTTATGTAATATACCAAGTATTTAATCAAATGTTGCAAAGGTAAACCATAGCACCACACCATAAAAAATTGCATTTCAAAACAGATAGCATAACAGGCCGATCTAGGGCTTTGCTATAGTTCCATCTGTTTTAGGAGACATCTGAGGTAGTCAGAGAGAGGTGCATAGGTAAATGGAAAAATCTTTTAAATAATATAACATATGGCGGCAAGGTGGTCCAGAGGAAATGGAATAATCACAAACTAAATTAATTATGCTGTTGATTTCCCTGAAATTCTCCACAGCCAGGGTGTCCTGCAGGAAATGGAACTTTACCTAAGAAACTGAATTAAGGCCTCAAGATATAAAATTGATAGTACTGATTCATCCCTATTGCTACAGCGCCACGGAATCCTAGCTATTGTCTGTACTGTGTAGTGGATTCTGCGCTAGAGGTCAATGGATCGAAGCGACATAGGTTTGAGGGGATGTCATCACTGTGAAATGTAAGCATCAACAATAATCGGCATAATCAAAAGATTTGAAACCTCAAACAATAACCACACCAGTTTATTAAGAAGAATTATAAAATTCATTTCTCTAGATTAACAATGCTAATGTCACGAAAATAATTCTCAAACACAAATGGTAAGCATATAGAATTAATAGTGGTTCATTAGAATGTCTCATATATCTAAGTTTAATCAAAACAACTAGACAAATAATTTCCAAAATAATTACACCTATTAGTAATACCAGAACTGGTGCTAATGGCAAAGTATACATTAGTATAACACTCAAAAGATGTCAATGTAAACCATTACTATTTCAAGTTAATAACCTCTCTAACCACAAATTAGCATTAACATGTTGGGATTCATGTAAAAAGAATTCAGAAACACAAATATAGAAAAACTCTTCAACTCGGGTTGTTAATAAAAAATATTGTTAATAGGCAGCAATCAAATTGTAAGTTGCAGCTGGTACCTGGAAAGCAAAGGAGACATATAACATTACAATGACATACATTACCAAATTGACAGTAACAAGCAGTCTACTTCAGCAAGGAGGCACCATCAGATATGTCTTCAGAAGAATCAGGCCTAACAACAGCTAAACCCACACTGCTAATATGACTCAAACCATCAGCAGGAACACTGGAATCTAACGACTTCAATCTCTCCCTCTAAATCTGCATCTGCCTCATAGAATATGAATCTGCATCATCTGCCTCTAGAAACTCCTACCTAGGTTGTTATACTAATCTTTAAAAAACTTATGATTGGTAGGTTCATGGGGTGGTTAAGTTTCAGCCAACAGAAAATTTAATTAATAACCTAAAATACAACAACATTACATTAGCTTAAATATTCTCTCTACAGTAACTTTTCCTCTTCTGTCTTGTCTGTAGGTCCATTGTTCCCTCTCGTCTAAACTTCTCTTCTCAGGAAGAAACTTTTACACTTGCAACATTCTCTTCCATACACGAGGAAGAAACCACGTGTTAGTAACATTCTCAAACAATAGAACATTCAACTTATGCAATGTTCAGTTAAAACATGGCCTTGTAAGACATAATGCAGCAACCCACTAGGGGTAGCTGTGGACACATCTATTAAAGCACTGAATACACTTTTATGTAAGCATTGAATTATGGAAAATAACCACAACAATTAGTTCGAATTTTGCTCAGTTAGGAACAGAAATGAACTGTGGCGATCATTTTCAAAAGTCACTCTTTTTACACGTTAATTCATTATACATTTCGTATACCAAAATCATTATTAAACATGTTCAAAAATTCACACTCTCACAATCCCTTCTCTGATGACTATTTATGTCATCACATCAATCTATAATAAATTAATTTATTATCATACATTTTTCAAAATTTGGTCTCATTTAATTTGGCATTATTTCTCTTTCTTCTTTTATTATCGCTATAGAATTTAGTCATTTGAATTTTGAAATTCCTTCTAATCTTTTCCAACTGTCTTCTTTTTAAACATTTTATCATTTTATATATTCTCCGAATTCCAATTATACAAAATACAATTATTGACACCCATTTTGCCATTGTCAAAATAATACCTCTTCCCACATTTCTAAACCAATTTCCTACAGCTTTAATTCCCTTGCCAGCTTTTTCCCAAACGGTAGTTTCTGTTGGTTCTTTTAAATCTTCTTTGTTAATTGTTACATTTTTAATCAATTCTTTAACTTTTCCTGAATTATCAGATATAAATGAACAACAATGTTTCGAACCAAGTAATTTACAAACTCGGCCATCTTTTGCTAAAAGAATGTCTAACGCAAGGCGGTTCTTCAGTGCCATAGCCTCAGAATATCTTGTCAACATGTTATCCACTATTGTAGATAACTTCTGTATTTTGATTAAATTCAAGACTACTCCCACTGAAGGAATTATAGCCCCAAAAATGTCTCCCACAATGCTAGAAATTGATTCCCGCTTGTGTCTCGTTTGAAATTTCATAGTTTCAGAAATCTTACTCAAGTCTTCCAACTGATAGATTTTCTAAAGACTATTCCCAAGTAACATGTTCAGTACCATCCTCCAGGAAGATGGTAATATGCATTTCTCCCACAAATATAGTAAATTCCAGGTACTGGTGGGTCCTGTCCATTCATCATAAAATCCCACTTACTCCTAAACATAAAAACATGTACACACTCACTCTTTCCTACAAACACTCTATCATTCTTACTCCAAGGTCTGTATATACAAAGTCTTCCCACATGTTCAGCATCTATTGTTAGTTTTCCTTGTTTAGTAATATCAGTATAAGCATAATCAACTCCAGGTTTTCTACTTATTATTCCCTTATCTATATTTGCATTTATTTCTCTTGTTCTATCTTCTGTGTTATCTAAAAATTTATTTTCTACAGGGGTTAGTAAACATGGTAAATTATTTTGGTGAGAAAATGCAGTACCGAAGGTTAGAGTAGGCTCATAGAAATCTCTCATAATAACTATGGTATTATCTTTGGCTATTCTATTCAAATAACTTATGACAGGAACAAATGATAATACCATGTCATAATTTGAATAGAAATACTGGATATATTCTTGCTTATAGAAATGCATTAGCAAAAGACTGCAACTTATAGCGTAAGTAACAGGCAAACTTTGGTAAGTAGTTCCTTCTTCCACTGAAGTCGGAAGCTGTGTAGATGCATAACAATCTTTCACGTCCATCACTTCAACATACTCATGTAACAAGCAATGGAAAACATTAGAAGAAAGCTCCTTCTCTTCATGTAAGGATTTAACATCTATTCAAAATTTATCTCTTGTTAGTGATGTATCAGTTATATCTAAAGAACTATAAATTTTCATAGTCTGGTTGGCTCCATTTATCTCATAAACAGTCACCCCTACAAACAACAATAAACACATTAACACACTCTCTACCGCCAATTCAATATTTAAAACTTTACAACGAATTCTACTGTTTTGGTTATGTAAGTTTTGCATATTTTCCATAGTTTAAAACAATTTTAAAAAAAGAAATCAAAATTCAAAACAAACAATCAAAAAATCCCTTTAAAAAATTCATTCACTCTGGACAGTCTCCTTGTCAATTTCAGTATAGCAGCTTGTCAATTCTAGTTATTAATTTGTCAACTCCAGTAAGTATTAATGTCTCATTTAAGCACGACTTCCATATAATTTTCCAATATCTTTTCCGAAAGTCTTTTTCTCACAATTTTCACATGCCAAAGTACAAATTTTCAATGTCTCTGTCAAAACAATAGCTCAAAAATTCTTCTTGCCAGTCATTTGTAATTAAATACACCCATTCTGGTCCTACATATCTCTTGCTTGCAACTCTTTTTCTTCTTGGTTTTCTGCTACTTTCACCTTCTTCTCCACTAGTATTTTCTCCTTCATGCAATTCCTTTTCCCCTTGAATTGGTGCAACTACATTAATCCTTCCACTCTTTGAGCTTTTCTCTGGCCAATTGTCTTCTTTCAATGTCTTTTTCGTCAACAGTTTTCTCAAGATTGAGTCTTCACTTGCTTTTGAACCTTTTTCTTCTGACGTTCCTACTATTGGTTCAGGAAGAGTATAATCCACTTGGGCGGGACTACCCTCAATTCCTTTCCCAATGGGGTCTGTCCTTTCTTCAGTTTGGTATGTCAAACCACCTGCTTCTGAGGATACCCTCCTCTGAACAGATCTTCTCTCAGTTGATTCTTTCTGATCACTCTCATTCGAGGACATACTCCTCGGGTCTGAATCAGTCTTTTCACTTTCTTCACAGACTGACTCTTCTACTCCTTTTACAGGTCATTCATCTTCTGTATTTTGTTCTTTTTCATCTGTTATAGGAATAGGCACATCTCTGTCATTTTCAATGTTCAGTTCACTTTCTTTCCCTTTGCTCCCAAT
This sequence comes from Pleurodeles waltl, assembly GCF_031143425.1. NCBI lineage: Eukaryota > Metazoa > Chordata > Amphibia > Caudata > Salamandridae > Pleurodeles > Pleurodeles waltl. The sequence goes on along the minus strand of NC_090440.1, from coordinate 738,462,433 downwards.
GTTGTCAACTGTCGGTAATCTCAACAGTTCTTCACCCCTTTCTGTTGGATCATGCACTTTTCTCGTGTGGCTTGCATGCACCCAATTCAGTAAACCAGCACACTTTACAGCTGTCGTTGTAGTGAGTACGTTTTGATAAGGATCCTTCCACCGTGGTTCCAGGCAAGACTTTCTCACATGCTTCCGTATGAGCACCAGTCACCAGCTCTCAAGCTGTGGCCTTGACCGTGCGTTCGTTGTACTGTTGTTGCATCCGCCTGATGAGAAAAAGACCAAACCACATCAGCTAGGCTTTTGAAATAATCTAGTACCATATTATCTGTAATATTCACAAATGCATTTGCAGGTATTGCTGGCAATCTCATTGCTCTCCCCATTAAAATCTTATGTGGAGGCAACCTAGTCTTCTTATCAGTAGTGCTTCTCATTGAAATTAGCACTAGTGGCAAAGCATCTGGCCATTTTAAATTTGTTGATGCACATACTTTTGTCAATCGTGATTTTAATGTTCCATTCATTTGCTCTACGAGTCCTGAAGCTACTGGGCGATAACTACAATGTAGTCTCTGCTGAAAGTTTACTGCTGAAAAAAAGCAATTTTATCACTTCATTATTGAATTGGGTTCCCCTCTCTGATTCTATAGAAACCGGGAAACCAAAACGTGGAATTAGTTCTTGCAAAAGTAACTTAGGTACTGTAAGACTGTCATTTTCCCCTGTTGGATATGCCTCAATCTATTGACTGGAAATGCACACAATCACCAACACGTATTTCAAATCAGCACACCCAGGCATCTCAATAAAATCCATTTGCATACAGCTGAATGGACCTCCTGCCATATCTATATGTCCCATGTTGACAATTTTTCCTTTGCCGACATTCATTTGCTGACAAATTACATACCTATGGCAAACCAGTTCAGCTACTTGCCTGAATTTTGGATTGTATCAAAATTGTTTAAAACTTCTGATCATCACATCTCTCCCTATGTGTGTCTAACCATGGTAGTATCTAGCCATTTGTGTCAACAAACTGTTTGGTAAGACTACTTTCCCTCTACTGTCATCCAAATTTCAGCTTCCCTTTGAATGCATCAGTGTTTTATCCAATCCCTATGCTGTTCTTCTGGAACATTGTTCTGTATGGCTTTTAACTCCTCTAATGTCTCAACAATCTGCATTGTAAAATTTGCATACACTGCATCATTTTCAGACATTAATTCCCAATTTTCTTTGAATGAAATCCCTTTCAGAGTACAAAATTTTGCAACCTGGTTTGCATAAGCATTATCCAATTTTACATATTGTTGTACTCTCTGGTGTGCACTGCATTTAACCACGGCAATTTTCTCTGGTTTCTGTACAGCTTGTAATAAATCATGTATTCTTTCTCCATTTCTCACAGGTGAGCCTGATGAAGTCAGGAACCCTCTTTGTGACCAAATTTGCCCAAAATCGTGTACAATACTAAATCCATACTGACTATCAGTGTAGATTGTTACTTTGATCTGGTCTGACAATAGGCATACTCTAGTAAGAGCCACCAATTCTGCAACTTGCACAGAAATTACTAATTCAAGCCATGAAGCTTGTAGTATTCCAGTAACTGTTCCCATTCGGCTTTTTCAAACGCATTTTGGTGAATTACATGGACTGCTCATCACTTCTTTCAAAACTCCCTGTTCCAAAAACTGTTCTATCAAAGGTCTTATCCCTTCAATTGCCTCATTCGCCATTGGATATTGTGCAGTCTGCGGACACTCTACATTCTCCTTCACTATTACTTTGATTCCTTCGACTTCTTTAATCAAACCAATGTCTTTTCCTGATAAGTCCCAAACTTTTAACTTAACTCTTTCCTGTAAATCGATCGGCAGTCAAAAACTGGACAGAAATTAATTCAATCTACCGAATTGTGATCCTCATGTGCCTGCTCATTTTTTTCTGTCTGATCATCGAGATCTAGCAAAGCATATTCTAGAGACACCATCCATCTTTCGCCATCAACTGACACATTTTCTTCTCCATCACTGTCTCAATTTCAATCCCTTTCGTCACACACAACAAAGCTATGGTAATACCTAAAATTTCCAATTTTCCCAAGAACTGGTTCCGTAAGAGTATTGACCAAATGTTTGTTTGCAACTCCTAGTGCACTGTCTTTTCTGAAATCTGTATGTCTGGAACTTCTACAGTTCTTACTGTTGAGAGTGTTGCTCCTATATCGACCAGAAAATTATCCTCATGGCATGTACTTCACCTTTCACATAAGGACCTCTCTGATCCACTTCTAATGATGCAGCCATCATACACGCCTCCTCATCTGAGCTATCGAACGACCGTTCAGCTTTTATTTCATCCTCACTGTGTAAAGGAAACTGTTCAGCTGTTTTTACACTTTTGTTTTTACTCTGATTCGTGACTACTTGAGTAAGCATTACTGTTAGAAATGGGGTCTTTGGTTGGGAGTCACGTTACCCCCGTCCAAGGAGGGACCCTCCCTATAGTCAGGGTAAAAGAAAATCACCTTCTGCTAACCCCCTCTCACCCCCTTGGTAGCTTGGCATGAGCAGGCAGGCTTAACTTCAGAGTGCTAAGTGTAAAGTAGTTGTAACAACACACACAATAACTCAATGAAAACACTACAAAATGACACAACACAGGTTTAGAAAAATAGAAAATATTTATCTAAACAAAACAAGACCAAAATGACACAAATCCACAATCCACAAGTCAAGTTATCAATTAAAAACCAAAAAGAGTCTTCATGTAGTTTTAAACACAACTCTACCATTGTTAGCGTAAAAATGTACCTGGGTACATCAAAAATAACCCCGCACGGGTGAGTGTGCATCAAAAAGAGCCTGAGATGCATCGATATCCCTCACGAGTGAGACCTTGCATCGTTTCTCCTTCAGTCAAGTCGGCGTGCATTGTTTCTTCTCTCTGCAGGAGAGTGATGCGTCGATTTGAACCGCACTCTATGGGTCCGCAGGCCTTGCATCATTTTTGCACGCCCAGCAATGTTTGCATCAGAAATCCTGCCGCACAATGATCCAAAAACCATGCATGCTGGGCGTCGTTTCTCCAGATCTGGCATCGATTTTCTGGTCGCGTTGCAGGCAAGCGTCGATTTTCAGCCACAAAGCCGACGGTGCATCGATTTATCAGCTGCAGATCGGAGTTGCATTGATCTTTTCCCTACACAGCAGTCAGTGCATGGATGTCTAACTCTTGGGCTGCCAGCTTCTCCTTTCAGGGTCCCAGGCACTGGATGGGCACCACTTGGCAGAGTAGGAGTCTCAGCAGAGGCTCCAGGTGCTGGCAGAGAGAATTCTTAGCTGTCCCTGAGACTTCAGATAACAGGAGGCAAGCTCTAAATAATGCCCTTGGAGAGTTCTTCACAAGAAGGAAGGCAACACAAAGTCCAATCTTTGTCTTCTAGCACAGGCAGAAGCAGCAACTGCAGGATAGCTCCACAAAGCAGGGCAGCTCTTCTTCCTCAGCTCTTCAGCTCTTCTCCAGGCAGAGGTTCCTCTTGGTTTCCAGAAGTGTTCTAAAGTCTGTGGTTTTGGGTGCCCTTCTTATACCCATTTTGCCCTTTGAAGTAGGCTTACTTCAAAGAAAAGTCTCTCTTGTTTGTGAAATCCTGCCTTGCCCAGGCCAGGCCCCAGACACACACCAGGGGGTTGGAGGCTGCATTTTGTAGGGGCAGGCACAGCCCTTTCAGGTGTGAGTGGCCACTCCCCCCCCTAGCACAGATGCCTCATCAGGGTATTCAGACTACACCCCAACTCCCTTTGTGTCACCGTCTAGTGAGCGGTGCAACCAGCCCAACTGTCAAACTGACCCAAACTGGTTTAAGCAAGCTCCCTTTCTAAAAGTTGCATTTTCAAACATACGATCTCAAAATCAACTTTACTAAAGGATGTATTTTTAAATTGTGAGCTCAGAGACCCCACCTCCACATGTCTATCCGCTCCCAAAGGGAACCTACACTTTAATCATATTTAAAGGTAGCCCCCATGTTAACCTTTGAGAGGGACAGGCCTTTCAACAGTGAAAAACAAATTAAGCAGTATTTCACTGTCAGGACATAAAAAACACATTTCTATATGTCCTACCTTGACCATACACTGCACCCTGACCTTGGGGCTACCTAGGGCATATGTTAGGGGTGCCTTACATGTAAGAAAAGGGAAGGTTTAGGCCTGGCAAGAAGGTACACTTGCCAAGTCGAATTTACAGTTTAAAACTGCACATACAGACACTGCAGTGGTAGGTCTGAGCCATGTTTACAGAGCTACTAATGTGTGTGTCACAACCAGTGCTGCAGGCCCACTAGTAGCATTTAATTTACAGGCCCTGAGCACCTCTAGTGCACTGTAATAGGGACTTTCTAGTAACTCAAATATGCCAATCATGGATGAACCAATTACATACACATTTTGTATAGGAGCACTTGCACTTTAGCACTAGTTAGCAGTGGTAAAGTGCCCAGAGTAACAAAACAGCAAAAACAGAGTCCAGCACACATCAGCAACCTGGGAAACAGAGGCAAAAAGTTAAGGGAGACCATGCCATGGATGAAAATTCTAACACTTACCTGTTGCTGATCCACAGGGCTCTATATCATTTGACCCTGTCTCGCCACATGCATGTGCTGTACAGGAACCATCTACACCTGTGGCTGCATTTGTTGCATTTGTGGCATTTGTACCTGGTATACCTGATGTTGTGCATTCTGTACCTGCTGTATTGGCTGTAAAGGCCGAAAACCTTGCATATTATTCACATTGTTCTGGAAATTTGGGTTTTTACCCCCCCCCCATCCTAGGTCCTGTCATGCTCTGATATGAATTGACACCATTTGTCTGTTGTACAATTTCTCCTTGATTTAACATTGGGCACTGTCTCTTCCAATGTCCAATTACTCCGCAAATATGACAAGGTAACACCTTTCACCTTTGCTGCTCATCCTGCATCACCACCGAACTGAAATCCACATATTTATGAACTACCGGAAGCATCATTCCACCTCGACCTTGACTTGGAAACTGACCTTTTCCCTGTGGCAGCTGTTGAAAATTTCCTGGTAATCCTGTCTGTGTAGCCTTGATCTGCATCACCATCACTTTCTCTTTCAGCTTTTTCTGCTTCATCTCAATTTCATTACCACAGTATTTAGCATACTGCAACACCTCATCAATTGGCTTTGCCTGCCAGCAAATTAAATGATTCTTAATCATCTGATTCATTTCTGATTTAAACCCATCAACAAACCTGAACACCAAATGATTTATGCTCTCTTTCTCAATTGTTTCCACACAACTGAATTGTTTGAACGCCTTCAACAACCTTTCATAATATGCATGATTCCTTTCCTTCCTGTGATGTTCTATTCATACGCTGCCAATCAACATTTTTCAGCGAAACTTCAGTTTTCAGAAACTCAATGACCTTACAGTAATATTTCATTACTTCAGGAGATGGCGCACCTGTTTTCAAATCTATTTGCAGTTCGTTCGTTAGCCTTTTGCATTCAATCCACAAATCTGCTGGAACAACAATATCAAAAAGTGTATTCAGGTCTTCCCACAGACACTTTGCAAGTTTCACAAACCTATCTGTTTGCTGATACCACTCCACTGGTTTCTCTCTCAACCTTGGGTAATCATTTGTAAAACTTAAAATATCACTCCTTTTCCAAGGTACATCTATAAAATTCCCTCCTGGTGTTTCTCTCTTTGCCAGGATTTTCACTGACTCTCCTGCCTGTGTTACATCATCTTTCTTTGCTCTTTCTCTTTTTCTTGACCCATCTGCCTTCCCATGTATCTAATGCTCTCTAAACCTGTACTCTCTCAAGTAATTCTCTAAGAAGTGTTGTCATCTCTGCAGATCTCATTTGTATAAAATCTTCCTCCTCAATGTTTAATCTGTAACTTCTTTTCAAAGTTTTCATTTTTTGACAAATCAATGTCATAATCGTCTGCTACTTCTTGTAACTGCTGGTAAACTCACTCTGTTCCTCTAGTAAATATTTTACATAAATATCTCAATTGAGCTTCAGTACAGGACTCAAGTCTGTTCACTCACATGGTCCCTTCCATGTTCAATCTCACTCTGTTTATTGTTTCTACCTCTATATCTTTTCTCTCTTGCATTTTTGAATTACCTTTTAAAGAAACTCCATTAGCTTGTGCACCTAAATCTCGCTCTTGTCCTGAACTCGCACATTGTTGTGGATCCATTACTCTCTGTCCCTGACTATGATAGAATATAGTCCCAGAATTGTCAACAGGAGACAAATCTATGAAAGAATTAGTCTCATTCAATCTTTGTCCTTGTCTAGTAATTGATTTTTCCAAAACTCCATACTGAATATTAATCAATGAACTCACTCCACTAATGTCTACTCATGCATATAATGGAGTTACCGGGCCCATTGTAATAGGTACCGTAATTGCATCTGGATTAGCTAAAGATCCAGCCCTCTGCATCTGTTTTACACCCATACTCTGCATTTGTGGAATCTGTATTTGAACAGGCTCTCTTTTGTTCATTCCTTGCTGCACATGAGACAACACTAAATTAGTAGTCATCCTTACAATCTGAGCCTCTAGCTGTATTTCAGGAATGTTTATTTCAAACTGCTGTCTGTTGTTCAATGAATCATTGAAACTACTCTGCATTTGAACTCTTTCATTGTTCAGGATACCCTTTGATAATTCTGATGTGAATGGTGGAGTGGGGATTGTATTACTAATTCCGCAACCCATTTGTTCCGTTATCACTTCTCTGATTCGCATTTGGTGGAAGATAAGTCTCTAAAATCTGAGAAACTATCTCATCTTCATCCATCTCATCGTCATCATTAAACATGACTCATTTCAAGTCTTTCAATTTTTGTTCTTTAGTTTCGGTCGAACCATTCCCATCTTTTGTTTCATCCTCATACTCCTTTGTTCTTGCAAGAAATAATCTAATCCCTGTAATGTTTCTACTCTCCACCTTTTCTGCTCTTCATCCCATCTAGCTTCCGCTAACGTCTTTTCCACTCTTTTCATTTTCTTTTCAAATTTTAATGCCTGTTGCTGTCTGGCTACCAGTTCCCAAGTCGCTAAAGCTTCGTATTGTGCTGGCCTCGGTGGAGGTTTTTAAGCTGTATTTTTTACCTCAAATTATCCAAAATTCTTAAATTTGAACGTTCCATTTTCTGGAAAAGCCAAACAACCTTCTTTTCTCGTAATTTTGACCCAGTGTTTCAACCAAAGACATGCTCCTGCTCCCTTCTCCTCAAATACAATATATGCCAGAGTATTCTCTGGCGGACAAACCTCTCCTTCAAGTGCCAGAATATACTCATCACCTCTCAGCGCGCTACTCAATGCGTTGAAAAATTTCATTTTCGACTGAAATTTATTTAAACCTGAGGTCCACAACAAAAATTATTTACAAACTTAATTAAACTAAGCAAGTCCAAAAATAAAAGTGAATGGAAAAAGAACAAGAAAAGTTACTACAATCTCATAATTCTCTTCAAACCTCTCACCTTCCAATCACGTTACTCCATTGTTGGACTGATTGACGAATCCGTTCGTGACCCTTCTCACTAATTAACCAATCCCATCACGGCACTACTTACGTCACACTAACACATACACCCCTCCTCAGCTCGCTTGCTGAGACACTGATAAAGCCTATTGTACTGATTCCTTTCACAACCCACACATAAAATCAATGCAATATTAATTTGCAAACTAACTTAATCAAGAAAATAAGAAAATACATTTGTTCATTTACTACAGGTACTGTAATACAATCGCTTCAGAACCTTCCAAAGTAACCTTCAGCTTTCGCCTACTGTTTTTCACAGTTCCCCCAATCGTGAGTAAAATTCGACCTGCAAACTTCACTTCTCAACTGATCCTTGGGCTGTGGTCCTAGTGCACTTAATACTCACCAAGTCTTCAGTATAGTTCCAATCACACCAATTATTTCACAAACTTGACTTGCCAATCACGCCGGATCGGTCTATTAAATGAACGAATTACAACATATACCAAGTGTCTCACTACACCTGTCAATATACTCCAGAGTCTCAGACCTCTCTCCTTAGGTCTGTCATCAACAACCACGTGGATAATTTTTCCTACATTAAGCGCCATACTCAAATGAAGAACGCTGCTTCCCTACTCTCATGCCTTTAGGAGTACGCCCACCCCATCTACAATCTATTTGAGTATCTCCATTCCTCTAAACTCATACTCACCTCAATCATCTGCAAATTAGCTAAAGATGTGCAAGCGCATATCAGTTCACTCAATCCAACCAACACTGCTAGGAACATACCCTTCAACCTGGAGGATCTCCAAGAACCGGGGAAAGTCACTTAAGTCAACTGACAACTCATCTTGTGAAATCCGTACAACATTTTAGAAAAGAGAAAAGCTAACAAATTTTATTTTCACAAGGAGAACCTTACATTGACCACATTATGACATCAAAACACACTGAGAGAGAGAATGTGGGAGTAGGGGGCAAACAGGGAACACACCCGTACTCTACTCCCAAAATACACAAACACAACTGGGAGTACGGGGTTCTTGTAAGGGGGGCGAATCACTATTATGTCAATTATTACACTAGGCCCCTCGTAATCCTCCACTAGAGGCGAGAAATGGCTGGACTGTGGTGTAAGGTCTGGGAGGGGAATTTCCTTTAAGGACTAGGTGGTCTCACACACTCTATGGTGTCATGCTTCATCATATGACCACCTAGCCCCACCCAGGTTGGACAGTGAGACTCCTGAACAGAACACAGGACTGCGGCCAAAATCGACTTTCTGCCCCACAGCAGGGCAAATGCCCCCAGAGGTGTTGGGATTCGAGAAGCCAATATCCCTTAAGATCAACGGGCTCACTGAGACATCCAACAAAGTATTTCACAACATGAGCAAGGAGGAGTTAGAGGCACTTAAGAGCCTGACAGCCGACCCAGGCATTATTATCAAACCAGCGGCCAAAGGTGGGGCCACGGTGATTCTTCCCCCAAAAATGTACAAAGATGAATGTGAGCGACTTTTGGGTAACTCCAAACATTATAAGCGTCTGGCCCGTGACCCGACAACGGACATCCAAGAAGAAATTACCTTCCTAGTGACCAAAGGGACGGAGAATAACTGGCTCACAGAACACGAGGCAGCCTTTCTAATACAAACTAACCCGAAAATCCCGTACTTTTATATCTTGCCAAAAGTACATAAAGAGAAGATTCCACCTCCCGGGAGACCTATAGTATCTGGAATAGGCTCAGTGTTAGAGCCCTTGTCTAAGTTTGTGGATTTCTTCTTACAACCTTTAGTTAAAAAAATCCCGACTTACCTCAAGGACACCACCCATGTCCTACTGTTACTGCAATCTATATCCTTTGACAAGACAAAGGAACTCCTTATCACTCTCGACGTGGAATCACTGTATACAAACATCCCCCAAGAGGCCAATCTGGAAGTAACAAGCAACCTCCTAGAAGAAAATATGGATGAATCCAAAACCCCCCCTGGGTTCATACTGGACCTAGCGCACCTTGCGCTCACAAGAAACTACTTCAAATTTGAAGAGAGTTTCTTCTTACAGACACAAGGGACATCTATGGGCAGCACCTTTGCCCCGAGTCTGCCGTGTCTATACGTCGACAATTTTGAGAGACTTGTGGTCCTGAATGATGATAACCCTTACCGTGACAAGATAAAACTCTGGAAGCGATACATTGATGACGTATTGCTGATATGGACTGGTAATAAGGAAGAGGCCCTCGCGTTTGCTGTCTGTCTCAACGGGGCTAATCCCTTCCTCACTTTCACTATGAACATAGGTGAGAACAAACTACCGTTCCTTGACCTACTCATCTATGAACACGATGGTGGTTTGGCCACAGAAGTGTACTACAAACCGACTGACTGTAACAACTTTCTACAGTATCAGAGCTTCCACCCACGAGCCCTGAGGGATAACCTCCCAGTGGGCCAGTTTCTCCGGCTGAGACGTAATTGTTCGTCCGTGACTGACTATCGTAAACATGCCGAAAAACTGACCACCAAGTTACACACTAAGGACTATCCCCCACATCTGGTCAGTAGAGCTCGCAAGAGAGCACGCAATAATAACAGGGACCAGTTATTGCAACCCCGAGCATCGAAACCAGACATCGAGTAGATTGTGTGTGTCACCACGTTTAATCCCCTATCCAACACAATTCAGAAAATCATAAAAGACAATTGGAAGATTTTTACATCAGGTGGCTTACCCTTTGAACTGCCATTGCATGCGTACAAAAGAGCAACTAATATACGCGACATGGTGGTCCACACAAGACCCAAAGATAAGCCTCGTATCATACAGACTACACTCTGGCAGACCGCACCCCCCACAGGCCACTATCCGTGTGGCAACTGTAGCGTATGCTGCCTCACACGTAGATCCACCACCATCAACCTTGACCTCAAAACCCCATGGGTCCAGAAATCGCTGACGAACTGCAACAGCAAGAACGTAGTCTACTTAATCACCTGCCCGTGCCCACTCAAATATGTGGGTATGACCACTCGAAAGGTCAGCACGAGAATTTGTGAGCATAGAAGCACTATTCGGTGTAAACGTGATGCTACAAAACTTACCAGCCACTTCCTATCAAAAGATCACTCTCCAGATGACATGTCATGGACAGTTCTCGAACAATTTTCTCCTACAACCCCCAACATGTCAAACAGACTATTTCGGGCTGAACAACGCTGGATCTGGAGACTACATACTGACACAGCAGGGTTAAACGATGAGATACCCTGGTTCTCTCTCCATTACTAAACTCCTTATATGACCTACTTACTCCTTGAGTCCTTCGCCCCTCTCCGCCCCTCCCCCTAGTCTATGCTGTCTCAACTCTCCTCTTCTCCTTCTAAATAATTTTTTCCCCCCTACCTTCCCCCTTTCTCAAGCACTGTCACTCATTCTCCTGTCTCTTGATCCCGCACTTCTTGCGCCCCCACACCCCTTCCCCATCCCCTCTCTCCCCATCCCTGCCTCCCCCTTCTTTACAATTCCCCTTGCTCCCCCCCCTCGTTTCTTTCTTCTCTGTCTTCCTTCTTTTTCTCCTCCACCCTCTTCCCCGGTCTCTCAGATTGCCCCACCTTTCCTTTTTCTTCTTTCTCTCCTCCCACCCTCTCTGTCCCACTCTACCTTTTTCCTTTTTCTTTTTTCCTCTTTTCCTGTTTTTTCCCCTGCTCACTCTACTTTCTCCCCTTTTTTCCCCCCTCCTTATATCCTCTTCTTTTCCCTTTTCCCCCCTCTTCCCCCCCTCGTATCATCTCCCCATTCCCCCCTTTTTAAAAAAAATTCTTCCCCTTCCTTTACCTCCTGCCTGCACTGCCGGCGGAGGTTCACGAGGGACATTTCCCTCCTCGCGCCGGGGAAACTACATTTCCCGGCACGCCCCGCGGGAACGGCGCCTGTCTATGACGCTGTCCCCGCACGAGGGCGTTTTCTCCAACCCTTTCGGCCGCCTCGAATAGGAGCTCCACCGGGGCCGGCCCACACATCATACAGGCGCCCGTCCTCACATTATTGAGGCACGGGGCCGCCGGACGCACTTCCGCTAGCCACATCCAATCAGGCCCGGACCTCGGGCCACGACGGTGAGCACCATCAGCTGTATCTCATTTCCAATCATGGCCCTGACCTCGGGCCGCGACGGTGAGCACTACCAGCTGTATCTCATTTCCGCCCATTAAGATTACTATATTTACCGTCTCACTCAGGCCACTTTATTCAAGCGGTCCTGAGAGAGGTCGGTCTAGGCGCAAAGAGAGCACCCGCCTTTGATGCAGTGAGTGAGCCGGACATCATTGGACGCACAGATAAGCACTCTCCCTCATTCCCCTCTCCTTTCTTCACCTCTTTCTTCCTCTCCCTGTCATAATCAATCAATCAATCAATCAAGAAATTTGTAAAGTGCGCTACTCACCCGGAGGGTCTCAAGGCGCTGGGGGAGGGGGAACCGCTACTGCTCGAACAGCCAGGTCTTGAGTTGCTTCCTGAAGGAGAGGTAGTCTTGGGTCAGACGGAGGTGGATGGGGAGGGAGTTCCAAGTCTTGGCTGCCAGGTAGGAGAAGGATCTTCCTCCCATGGTGGCTTTTCTAATGCGTGGCACAGCGGCGAGGGCGTGGCTGGTCGATCGTAGCTGGCGAATGGGAGTGTAGAATGTCAGGCGGTTGTTGAGGTACCTGGGGCCCAGGTCATGGAGGGCCTTGTGTGCGTGGGTGAGGAGACGGAACGTGATTCTCTTGCTGACGGGGAGCCAGTGCAGGTCTCTCAGGTGTCCGGAGATGTGGCTGTGTCGGGGGATGTCAAGGATGAGGCGTGCGGAGGCGTTCTGGATGCGTTGGAGTCTTTTCTGTAGTTTGGCCGTGGTTCCGGTGTAGAGGGTGTTACCGTAGTCCAGTCGGCTGGTGACGGGTGTCATATATATTCACTATTTCTTTTCTCTCTAGCTTTTTCTCTCTAGCTTCTTCTAATTATTGTCTTCTGTTTATGTTGCTCTTACTGCTTCTTGTCAATTTTTTTCCCCTTCTTTTCCTTTCCTCTCCCATGTTTTTCTACTAGCTAACTTTTACTATTACCTTGCTTGTGCTTTCTTGCCTCAACTTTCACTCTAGGTATATGGACCCTACCGGTGTCATATTCTGCTGGGCCCTGCCCTCGTCCCTTCAGGGGTCTCCACCCCTTCTCGCCCCTGCCTTTCTCTTATGTGGCTTTTTCCCTTGTTGTCTTTTTCTCCCTGAACCTTAGAGTCTGACTATAAGGGAACGCTCCCTCTCCTGGACACCGGAGGCCAGTAGCCTCCTATGATAGGGTAAGAAACTCTCCTCTTCCCTAGTGTCCTCTATGCAATGACGCATTTTTTATGTTTTTTTTATGTGATTTATGCCCTATGTACCCAGAACTGCTGCGTCTTGCATGAATTTGCGCACGTGTGTTGTGGATTGCTGTGTATTGCTGTGCCACCTTGTCACTCTCAGTATCGGTCTGATTTGTTTTATTTCCTTTAGGTCCTCCCCAGGTAATTCCTTGGTAAGGTAGGCCCCCCGCCCACTTGGGTATTACTAATTACTATTTCCTATTATTTTATGATTCAGCGCTCATTGAGCATGAATAGGAGGGATCCTTCGCCCTGATGAATGCCCCGAGACCTTCCTAGGCTCACTTTTTGAGGGCAGAAACATGTTGGCGTCGTTCTTTTAGATAGGCGACCCAGTGAGTCATTGCTCTCACATTGGTGTCCCAGTCTTCCTTTTAATCACACCAAACAGAACCTTGCATTAAATAACTCACATGGGTATCTGCTTAGGTGTTTTTATTTCTTAGTCTAGCTGGATCCCTTTTCCAGAACCAGAAATTATTTATGCACTCCCTCCTGTTCTTTTAACAGTGAGGTTGAGTCCGCCCAGGTGGCACTGTCCTACCTGTGTGGGGCTAGGTGGTCATATGATGAAGCATGACACCATAGAGTGTGTGAGACCACGTAGTCCGTAAAGGAAATTCCCCTCCCAGACCTTACACCACAGTCCAGCCATTTCTCGCCTCTAGTGGAGGATTACGAGGGGCCTAGTGTTATAATTGACATACTAGTGATTCGCCCCCCTTACAAGAACCCCGTACTCCCAGTTGTGTTTGCACATTATGACATCATCAAACAATGACGTAACCATCCTCTGCTACCAAAAACTGCTGCAGTGCCACGGAATCCTAGCTATTAACTATACTGCATAGTGGATTCTGCACTAGAGGCCAATGGATCAAAGTGACATAGGTTTGAGAGGATGTCATCAATGTGAAATGTAAGCATCAACAATAATCGGCATAATCAAAGATTTTAAACCTCAACCAAAAACCACACCAGTTTATTAAGAAACATTATAGCATTTATTTCCCTAGATTAACAACGCTAATGTCATGAAAATAACTCTCAAACACAAATGGTAAGCATATAGAATTAATAGTGGTTGATTAGAACATCCTATATATCTAAGTTTCATCAAAACAAATAGTCAAATAATCTCCAAAAGAACTACACTTATTAGTAATACCAGAGCTGGTAATAATGGCAAAGTATACATTAGTACAACACTCAAAAGATGTCAATGTAAACCATTAGCATTTCTAGTTAATACTGTCTTTAACCACAAATTAGCATTAACATGTTGGGGTTCATGTAAAAAGAATTTAGAAACACAAATTTAGGAAAACTCTTCAATTCGGGTTGTTAATAAAAAAATATTATTAATATGCAGCAATCAAATTATAAGTTGCAGCTGGTACCTGGAAAGCAAAAGAGACACATATAACATTACAATGACATACATTACCAAATTGATAGTAACAAGGAGTCTACTTCAGCAAGGGGACACCATCAGATATGTCTTCAGAAGAATCGGGCCTAACAACAGCTAAAGCCACACTGCTAATATGACTCGAACCATCATCATGAACACTGGAATCTAACGACTTCAATCTCTCCCGCTAAATCTGCATCTGCCTCATAGAATATGAATCTGCATCATCTGCCCCTAGAAAATCCTACCTGCGTTGTTATACTAATCTTTAAAAAACTTATGATTGGTTAGTTCATGGGGTGGTTACGATTCAGCCAACAGAAAATGTAATTGATAGCCTAAAATACGAGAACAGCAACATTTCCTCTTCCATCTCGTCTATAGCTCCATTGTTCCATCTCGTCTAAACTTCTCTTCTCAGGAAGAAACTTTTACACTTACAACATTCTCTTCCATCCTTGAGGAAGAAACCACATATTAGTAACATTCTCAAACGTTCAACTTATGCAATGCTCAGTTAAAACATGGCCTTGTAAGACATAATGCAGCAACCCACTAGGGGTAGCTGTGGACACATCTATTAAAACATCAAATACAATTTTATTTAAGACCTGAATTATGGAAAATAATCACAGCATTTAGTTAGAATTTTGCTCAGTTAGGAGCAGAAATGAACTGTGGCGATCATTTCAAAAGTCACTCATTTAACATGTTAATTCATTATACATTTAGTATACCAAAATCACTAATAAACATGTTAGAAAATTCACACTCTCACACTCTCAATAGGGCATAGGCACAGAGAGAATTTAACCATGTCTGAATACGACAGGAAGGCTCTAAGTGGGTTTGGGGCTTAGCAATCAATAGTATAATCCTTTCCTCTGCAGAAACCATTTGTTGTGTGTTTTTCAAAGATTGGCTCAGCTCTTAAAAAATATTGAGAGAAAGGTCTGCTCGTACTTCATGTTATTAAGCTATGCTTCCTGATTTAAGGCCCTGGCTCTGTTATTAAGCTTCATTAGCTTTTTCCTACTCTTAATTGTGATGGAAGGAGGCCGTCATCATCTTTATCTATGGCATTACTTCATGACTGGGTTTAAACATGGCAGCCTCCTCTAATATTTTTTCTTTGACGATACCATCTTGCTTTGCAGCAGCATTTGGTAATTGAGTCCATTTGCATTCCCTTAATTCAGGGACCAATTCCCGAAGCATTGACAAAGGGTGGTGAACTTATCTAAATTTGAAGGACAGATACAAGTGAATTTTTATGTGTCAACTTCTGCTTGCATAATCAAGCATTTTATATTCAGCATTTTAGTTCCAATCTCTAAATTGCAGCTGTCCATATATTGCAATAATGCAACCTATAGTTTGATGAATTTTAATGTTTAACTGACAGGAGCAGTACTTAATTTGTAAAACAATAAGTGCCAGGGCCCTTGTAAGGAGACCACTGCAGCTTGAACCACCCATTGCTCCCACTAGCACAGCCAATGACAGAACCATCCCAACTAACCACCACAATCATACAAGTATGACAATTCAGACTTTAAAAATACTTTAAAAAGAATAATATTTATATAGCCCTGGTTGGAAGGTACTAGTGATTCTAATGTATATTTAATAATTAAACAACTGCTGCTGTGTTTCTCACAAATTAGACAAACAGCATCACCATATTGCAAGCTGTTATAAGAGCCTGTGTCAACAATAAAGTGTCTGTGCCGAGCACTGGAAACCACCGGCTCACATTCAGCACTTGACAGGAGAGAGCTGTGACCAGAGAATTTAGGGGAAGACCTGTAGCACAATCCCTATATCCTTAGAAGTGTTCTCCTGTGGTTGATTGGTACTTAAAAGACTAAAGACCAGTTTACATTTTTGGCAGAAGGAGTTTTCACCGTTGGCCTGGTGGAAGACTTGGGCCCACATTTTGACAATGGCGGTAAAAACTGACTACTGCTGCGGCGACGGCCACCAAAAGACCGATGCTGCGGCTACAAGCTGTCTGCCGTATTATGACCAGAGCTGCATTTCCACCAGAAGAATGGCGGAAATCCAGCTGTGGCCATGCCAGCAGATGACTGTAACGTGGCGCTGCTGATATGACCCATCATACGACCTGGCGGTGTTCTGCTGGCGGGCGCTGCTGGAGGACCCCCTGAACACATGTAAGTTGGGTCTCCGACAGGGGAGAGGGGTGGGGGCTGATGTGTGTGTGAGGGTGTGTGAATGTTTGTGTATGCATGGATGCCGGTGTGTGTTGTGTGTTGAATGCGTGTGTGCATGTATGGATGTGTGAGTACGTGTATGTTGTGTAATGTGAATGCGTGTCTGCGTGTCTGCGTGTCTGTATGAAAGTGTGTGCGGTGTGTATGTGAATGGATGTATGCATGCATGGATGCATGTGGGAATGGGTGTGTTTATGCATGTGTGTGTGTGAAGGGGGTGTGAAAGTAGGGGGGTGGGCGGGGCTTTGGAGAAGTAAGGGGGTGAGGGGGCTAACTGGAGAGGGAGGGGGAGACCCCTATCAGTGACAGGGAAGTAATTCCCTGTCACTGATAGTGCCTACCGCCATGGTTTTCGTGGTGTTAAGAAAGCCACAAAAACCATGGCAGTAGGTGGGGTCATAATCCCGCAGGCGGAACAGTGACGGCCACCGAGCTGGAGATGGATATCTCCAGCCCGGCGGCTGTTACCGCTGGGTGGTCAGAGTGGTACATTGACGGTTTGGCTTCAGCCAACCCGCCAATGTCATAATATGGCAGTGAGTACCGCCAGCCTGTTGGTAGTACTTACCGCCATATTAACGCCGACCACCGGGATCGTAGTGAACCCCTTAATGTCTACCAGGCAAAGGTACTCCGCCCACCAAATTAAGAAATGACCACCAAGCTGGCAATCATTCCTAAAGCACTGGCAGAAATTGCCATCCCAGCAGTTCGTGACAATGTTTTTTTGAGTCTGATGCACAGCTCCCTCAAACGTAACTTTTTTATTTTCAAAAAGAAAATCCCAAAATGGGATATTCTTTTTGAAAAAAATACCCTCTTCACTGTGGGAGTTCTCTTCACTGGAGAGGCAAAAAGTTTTTACTTCCTCATATTGTCAGGATTTTTCTGCAGTGACAGGCAGTGAAAACTGACCTATATGTCCACCCATCTAAATTAGGTGGGCGGACATAGAGTTCAGTCTCCGGCAGCCCTTACTCTGTCAGGACACTAGAGGCGTGTACCTATTCCAGAGATGGAATATTCTCTGCTGGAGGGTCGACCATTTTCTTAGTGTTAAGGATACTCTGTTGCCTCTTCAACCTTAGCACCCTTAGGGCCAAGATATGATGCTTGGCCTAAGTCAGAGGGTAGAATATTTAACCAGGATCCACCTAGTTGGTGTATCTGACCTGCGCTCCATCAATGTCAGCCTAAAATTTCAGGTTCTGCCTATCATGAACATAGACTATCATTGGCACCATTTCTACTTAAAAATGTTTAAACTCACATGTCCTATTTCCCTCAATTGATTTTTGTCATGTTTGTATCATTTTGTTTATTAAATATTGCTCTATTTTCCTAATTTCATTTGGGATTTTTATTGTTTGGCCTTTTGACTTTATTACTGTTTTGGCATTGCATAAATACTTTACACATTGCCATATGTTAAGCCTGTCTGCGTTGAGCCACAGCTATTGGGGAAATTTGGTGACTGAGAGTGTTCACACTGACAAGGTTGTGATTATTACTTGAAGTGGGCAGTTGCCCATCCCAAATTCTTACAGTGTGGTATTGTGGTGGAACCATTTATTAAACCATTGTCAATTTACATTCACCAGACACCACACAGAAACCTGCTGGCAGAGACAAATCCAACACTGCAGAATACCTTAATCCAGTAGAGCTGCTGATCCACCAGTGCAATCTTTCTTCATGCAGAGTAAAGCTCAGTGTTGGAAATGACTGAACCTCTATGTAGACAAGAGTTACAGCATGCATAGAAAGAACTAGGAGCCAGTTGTTGGTATATATGATTTTGCGACTCAGAAATTGCGAGTCGGAGCTACTCGCAATTTGCGATTCGCAAAATCATATGCAGAATGGTGTCCATGACACCATCTGCGAATTGCAAGGGGGTCGCAAAGACCCACCTCATTAATATTAATGAGGTGGGTCACAATTTGCGACCCCCTTGTGATTCCCTGCACTCACAGGGATGGTGGCCTGCTGGAGACAGCAGACCTCCAAGTCTGTGACTGCTTTTTTAATGAAGCAGTTTTTTTTTTGTATTGCAGTCCATTTTCCTTAAAGGAAAACGAGCTGCAACACAAAAGAAAAAATGAGACCATTTGGTTTCATTTCTTCAGAAAAAATATTTTTGGCTACATTCACAAAGGGGAAGGGGTCCCCTGGGGACCCCTTCCCTTTTCCGAATGAGTTACCAACCACTTGACATGGGTGCTAACAGCGAATTGCTTTGCGACCGCGGTCACCCCTTCCTATTTGAGAGTCGCATTCCCATTTTGCGAGTCGATGCACGTTTTGCATGGCACAAACTGAGAATTTCGCAGTGTGTGCCATGCAAAACACTTTGTACATCTGGCCCCAAGAGAACTGTTTATCTTGAAGTGGTGTCAAGCTTGCAATGTTTGAAAATACAGAATATAAAATAGATAATTACACAATTAATGAAAATATTAAGCCAAGTAACAATCAAAACATTTTTGGATTATGTAATAACAAGAAATGTATAGAGTTGATACAATTGTGAATGTAAATTTTTCTGTTATTAACATAGGTAATGATTCTTAATATGGGTAGCTTTGGGACTAGTTATGAGGTACTGATTGACTTATTCCATTGGGGTGCTGGGTTTTATTTTCATTGTGATATTGTTCATAATTTTGTCTTGACTATGACCAATTAAATGTTAAATGATTTTTTCATAAAGGGTTCATCATTGAGGGTTCGTCTTCAATATTTAATTTTCCTTTACTGATCTTTGTAGCTCAAATGCATGGCTATCTTTGTTGCTGACATATGCCTCAGAAGATGAAGGAATGAAAGAGGTCAAGAAGAAAACGGGACAGCAGGGTTCAATGCTGATTAAGAAGGAATATTCCTCTTCAGGTCATTGTTTGGGCAGAAGGTGTGAGTCATTAGTCCTCCACGAAATTTGAGAAAATCTCCCTGAAGTCTGAGATATTGTGAATGTCTCTACAGTATCAGCGCAATGTGTTAAATCCCTTTTACATGGTGGAGCTGCCACCAACAGGTACTGCAATGTTGGCCTCAAGTGCATGGATGGATTGTAGTATTGAAGATGCAGAAATATATCCAGCACAGACTCTTTATTTGACAGCTGTCTTTCACCAAAAACCTGTGTAGACTATTTAAGAGCAAAGTGACGTGGTTTTGCACTGTTTGGCCAAACATGAGCCTGACAGCATGATTATATGCTCTCTACAGCAGAGAGAGATGCTTTTCAGTAACCCTGTGTTGAATGAATTACAGTGATCCAGCCAAGACGTTGGTCGTATCATATAAATAAAGAACAAAAGTAAGGTCTTTATGAAAGAGCAAGCTCACGTCGTGTGCTGTCTGCAGCGGCCTCAGAAGGTTTCTATTGGGTTAGTCCATGTGAATGGGAGGAGTCCAGGGGCCCAGGTTTCCATCAGACAGAGTGCTCGTGATTTTTGACAACAGATCCCTCTTGGAGCTGGAGATGGATCGGGGTATTGTCTTCCTACATATTGTGACAAATATTGTAGGTTATCACCTAGTGGATTGGCTGTTAAAGAGGTTTGACCCCTGTAGGACTCCACAGGTGATGTATGTCATTTCATAGACGAAGCACGGCAATAGGATCTGCTGTGTCCAAAGAAGGGCTGACCTTCCTCTCTTTTGCCAATAGCACCCATTGACTTATAACATTGCATGCTTCAGAGAGGTTTGTTACTTTGTGAGTGCATGTTTGCCCTTTGCCGCAGGCCTAGAGAAGCACTTCAGTTCTGATCAGAACACATTTTCAATCTCTCTGCTTGGGCGAAACCTGACAGACACACAACAGATGGATGACTTTCATTCATGTGAATACTTGGCAGTTGTCTTTATCTCCAACATATTTGCACCACAGTGCAGTTTTGATTGGTCTATAGATAAAAAGAATGTTGAGTCAGCGACAGATTCTTTATTTATCAGTTGGGATCATTACATATTATTGACACGAGTGGGTGTGTCCAGTGGAGAATGAAGCATTGATAAGACTGGCAATAAAGGGAGATTTTAGGAGGAGGAAATATTTCTGATCTCCCCATTGCAGATTTCAAAGAGCAGATTTATTCAAGGCGATTGGTTTTTGGCAGTTCCATGTGTCTTAATCATGCTGAATTTCCAAAGCCTTTCTTATTGTG